>NC_057806.1:124536259-124880823 GCF_018294505.1 Triticum aestivum
CCGGACCCCGCCGGACCTCGCCGGAGCCCGAGCCGAGGTAGCCGCCCGCCACCCCGGTTTTCTAGGAAAAACCGATCCGGTTTTTTTAGAAACCCTAGGTTTATTTTTTTAGATCGATTTTATCGGTTTTTTAGGGAGTGTTCGCTCGTTCGTTTGTTTTAACGAACGCGTTCACCGTTTAGTTTCAGATAACGAATATTCGTTCGTTAATCTGTTTGTCAGTTTTTCTTTTTCTCGGATTTTCCGTGATTATTTCTGATCGCGATTTCTGATCCGATTTTCATTTTAGTTTATCTTTTCGCTCGTTTATCGGAAACAGGCGATTCAAACGCCTGGAGTTTCGTCTCGAAACCCTCTTTCCGTTTAACCAACTCAAACAAGTTTTTGCATCTGTAAAACTTGACATAGATCCATATTAGTAAACGAAGTTTGTTTCTTTCGCTGTTTGACTTTCATTGTTTCGTTCGATTTGATTCTTTTTGCAAACCGGAGTTCTTAAGTTGAACTTTCTGGTTAGTTTTCTTATTTGAGTTTTACCCATGCATTAGATGAGTACTTATTGTGTGCTTTTTTGTTTGCGATAGAGTACCCAGAGTGCCGCTTGCTACTTTGAATCTCTAGGTTTTGCGGATCATCAGCAAGGCAAGTAACACTTTGATCATACCTCTTTACTACCCAGTTTTATTGCATTAGATCAATCCTCAAACAATTGCATGATTAGGATCTAATTAAATTGTGGGTTTTGGGAAGTAGATGAGGTAGTACCTATTACTTATTTTATTATCAAACCCTTGGGAGTTACTTCTACGTTTGCTTATTATGCCATGCTATGCTAGTAGACGTGGATTGGGTGAGTGTATCCATGACAGGTGTGAGATTGATAAATTAATGGTTTATTTAAGGTGGCAACTTAAACACACATCTGGGTGGATTGAGGCACTTGGGTATTCCAGCAATTGCCTGTTTTTCTTTATGGACCGCCACCTAGGCTCAAAGGGGTCATGAGATTATTCATACTAGAAACTTCTGTGTGCTGCCACAAGCTACTATGGGCTCTAGCATAGTTGACTAAGTCGTGCGAATTCTTACAGTGGTAGACTAGCAGATGTAGGGGATGTAGGTTGGTACTGTCTACCCGATCGTAAGGTGCTCAAAAGACTATGTCTCGGTCATCTGTTTCTCAAACATCATGCAGTGCGAGAATCCCAACGGAGGAGATCGAGTCTTGTGGGGAAAAGTGCGCAAACCTCTGCAGAGTGTATAAACTAATCATAGTTAGCCGTGTCCCCGGTTATGGACGTCTTGAGTATCTAGTACTTGGATTATCATGTGAATCTCATCATGTTACTTTTAATTAATACTGTTGGGTTTTAATGATGATATTTAATTGGGATTGAGAGGATGTCTATCTTCTCAATGTTTAACAACCACCATGATAGTTAAATAAAATTTATTCCTTTGCAGTAGGAAAAAATTGGCTTTATGCAAAAAAAAACTATAACCATAGAGCTTTCCACCCGCCATATATGCATGTAGTATAGCTTTATTCCTTCATTACTCTCTATGTGTTACATTGCCAGCATATTACATGTGCTGACCCATTTTCGGGCTGCAACGTTCATGTTGCAGAATTTTCAGACGACGAGTAAGGTGCCTTTAGGTCGTGGTTCTATACTCAGTGATGCCGTTGGAGTTGATGGACTCACTTATCTTCCAAGCCTTCCGCTGTTATCGTTATTAGATGGCCTTAAGCCATATTTATTGTAATAAGTTCTCTTTTGAGACATTTGATGTAATAAGTGTGTGATTGCTACTCTGTTATAAACCCTTCAAGTACTGTGTGTGTCAGCATTACTGATCCAGGGAAGACACTAAAGCACAGAGATCGAACTGTTTGAGGTCTGGTCGCTACAAGATGGTATCAGAGCACACGCTGACTGTAGGACACGACCACTAAGCTAAAAGCCCTAGATCACTACTCACTCTTCTCATTTCTGACTCCTCATCTTTTCTACTCTTTTAGGATGGCAGATGCAAGGAACAAGTTCACGCAACCGGATGAAGATACACCCTTTGGATGTCACTTGAAGGAAGTCACTAGATACCTGAACATCGGAGTACCAAGCTTCACCGGGACCTACAACGCCACTTTACCTGAAGAGGAACGTTGGATGATTCAAGTTCAAGTTCCAGGAAGGACGTTCATGCCCGTCACTGAGCCCATAGAGTTTTCCTTTGATGCACCAACCTGGAGTCTAGGAAAGAGCATGGCAGCCCACATCACTATGCGGCGCATTGGAGAAGTTTACCACAAGGATCTCAAGGATACTATCTACTAGATTTGTGGGTGCCGAGATGAGCAATGGGAGATGATCAACACCAAGAAGGATAGATCAATTGCAGCTTTCATCCAGGAGTTAAACCAGCACATTGGACGCCAGGAGAATCAGATGTGTGCAGACATGATAGACCTGAAGAAAGCCATGACCAAGATCACGGAGCTGGAGGAAGAACTCAAGTCTACACGCGATGGATATGAGGAGGAAATAGCAAAACTAGTAGAGCAGAATGATGATCTGAACAAGAAGCTAAAAGTGTTCATGGGATTTCCCGCAACTAGAGGAGAAGACGAAGATTGCACTTGTCCAGAGAACTACATCATCATCGACGACACCGACTCGGACCCAGACGATAGCGATGATGACTATGTTGATGAAGCTACAGCAGATATCATGGAGTCTTCATCGGAGCAGTTTTTCTAGTCGACCACCATAACAGTAGTAGTATTCTCCCATGTATCTAGTGTAGCCCGAGCACTTTTTGTAACGATAGATAGACCGTTGTATGCCCTTGCTTGATTGAATGAAGTGATTTTGTTTGCATTTGCCTCATGTGCATATGGGTAGTGTTTTCCCTCTAGACCTCATTCTATTCTATATTCTCATCTTTTCCAAACCCCAGATGCCTCCAAGACATGACAATGGATTTGCTTTCCCACCGGAGCTCACTCAGTTGATCCAGCAGCAGAATACGTTGATGCAGTTGCTAGTCCAGAATCAGAATCAGGGGAACAACAACAACAACAACAACCCACCACCGCCACCACCTGTTGACCACTTAACCCATTTTCTTAGGCTGAATCTGTCGGTGTTCTCTAGTAGCACCGAACCTATATTAGCAGATGATTGGCTCCGCAAGATTGGAAGGGAGTTAACCACTACAGGATATACTGATGCTGAGAAGGTGCGCTTTGCCGCACATCAGTTGGATGGACCAGGAGCATCATGGTAGGAAAATTACACTGTCACCTACCCAATATCCACAGTGACATGGGACCAATTTCAGCAGGCTTTTCGTACAGCCCATGTTTCAGCAGGAGCTATGGCCATGAAGAAGCGTGAGTTTCGCAACTTGCGCCAAGGAGGACGGACAGTTGGCCAGTATGTGGATGACTTTAGTAAGCTAGCACGTTATGCCCCAGATGACGTTGCTACGGATGCAGCTAAGCAGGAGAAGTTTTTGGAAGGACTGAATGATGAGTTGAGCATGCAGTTGATGGTAGCAAGCTTCAACAACTACCAGGAGTTGGTAGATCGCGCTCTTATGATTGAAGGGAAGCAGCAGCAGATTGAAAACCGCAAGAGGAAGTATGGACAAGGGAAGTACAATTCTAGAGCTCAGCAGAAGCCATATTTACCCCGAAACCGGGAGGACATTTTCAGCATACCCATGGAGGAGGCAGCTCGCACAATCATAATGGCCCCAAGAATGGCAATGGGAATGGAGGAAGCAACAGCCAGAACTGTACCAACCCATCAACGCCAGCCAAGAGAGACCTGAGCCAAGTCACTTGCTATAAGTGCCAGAAGACTGGACATTACACCAATGAATGTCCTGAAGCCCAGAATGGAAATGGCAATGTAAGCTTTGGGAAGAAGCCGAACCCTTTCAATAGGGGACAGGTGGACCATGTTAACGTGGAGGAGGTTGAAGCTCAGCCAGATGCAGTAATAGGTAAGTTTTTGGTTAAGTCATTTACTGCACTCGTTCTTTTTGATACTGGTGCATCGCATTCATACATCTCAAGGGGATTTGTGGATAAGTATAAACTGCCAACCCAAGCCCTTAGGTCACCCATGTTAGTAACTTTGCCTGGAGCAGAGTATATGGCTAGTCTATGGTGTGATCGGTTACCATTAAGGATTGGTAACTATGTATTTCCCTCAGACCTAATAGTATTGGAATCTCAAGGATTAGATGTGATATTAGGCATGGATTGGTTATCGAAGTATGGAGGGAACATTGAATGCGCCAGTAAGTCAATTTTACTTACGACGCCAGAAGGAAGATGGATCAAGTATGTATCCCGGCATGTGCCAAAGAGGACTCAAGTAAATTCCTTCTCAGGAGTTGTGCAGGAGGAAGTACCAGTGGTGGAGGATTTCCCTTACGTATTTCCAGAGGAGTTGCTAGGCATGCCACCGGATAGAGATATTGAGTTTTTAATTGAGCTTTTGCCAGGCACAGGGCCCATATCTAAGAGACCATACAGGATGCCCGCAAAAGATTCAGAGGAGATCAAGAAGCAGATTAAGGAGTTACTGGATAAAGGTTATATTCGCCCAAGTTCTTCACCTTGGGGATCGCCAGTACTTCTAGTGGAGAAGAAGGATGGATCGTTAAGGATGGTTGTTGATTATCGAGGATTGACTAAAGTAACAATCAAGAACAGGTACCCACTTCCGATGATCAATGATCTGTTTGACCGATTGCAAAGAGCTAAGGTATTTTCCAAGATCGATCTGCGATCAGGATACCATCAGTTATAAATTCGAGAGCAGGATATACCTAAGACGGCTTTTACCACCAGGTATGGGCTGTACGAGTATACCGTTATGTCATTTGGTCTGACTAACTGTAGGATCGAAAGTATGTCTAGAGGGGGGGTGATTAGACTACTTGACCAAATAAAAATCTAGCTTTTTCCCAATTTTAGTTCTTGGCAGATTTTAGCTATCTTAGCACAAGTCAAGCAATCTCCACACAATTCAAGCAAGCATGCAAAAAGAGTATATGAGCAGCGGAAAGTAAAGCATGCAACTTGCAAAATGTAAAGGGAAGGGTTTGGAGGATTCAAACGCAATTGGAGACACGGATGTTTTTGTCGTGGTTCCGATAGGTGGTGCTATCGTACATCCACGTTGATGGAGACTTCAACCCACGTAGGGTAACGGTTGCGCGAGTCCACGGAGGGCTCCACCCACGAAGGGTTCACGAAGAAGCAACCTTGTCTATTCCATCATGGCCGTCGCCCACGAAGGACTTGCATCACTAGAGGTAGATCTTCACGAAGTAGGCGATCTCCTTGCCCTTACAAACTCCTTGGTTCAACTCCACAATCTTGTCCGAGGCTCCCAAGTGACACCTAGCCAATCTAGGAGACACCACTCTCCAAGAAGTAACAAATGGTGTGTTGATGATGAACTCCTTGCTCTTGTGCTTCAAATGATAGTCTCCCCAACACTCAACTCTCTCTCACAGGATTTGGATTTGGTGGAAAGAAGATTTGAGTGGAAAGCAACTTGGGGAAGGCTAGAGATCAAGATTCATATGGTTGGAACGGGATATCTTGACCTCAACACAAGTGTAGGTGGTTCTCTCTCAGAAAATGTGTATTGGAAGTGTAGGTATGTTCTGATGGCTCTCTCCACGAATGAAGAGTGGGTGGAGGGGTATATATAGCCTCCACACAGAATCTAACCGTTAAACACAATTTGCCAAACTCGGTGGGACCGAATGGTTAAACTCGGTCGGACCGATTCAGCAAACCTAGTGACCGTTAGGATTTTCGGTGGGACTGAGATGCAACTCGGTAGGACCGATATGATTAGGGTTAGGGCATAATGTAATCTCGGTGTGACCGAGTACACAAACTCGGTGGGACCAATTTTGGTAATAAGCTAACCAGAGAGTTGGTCAGGTAAACTCAGTGGGACCGATTTGCTCATCTCGGTGAGACCGAAATGTTACAAAAGGGAAACAGAGAGTTTACATTGCAATCTCGGTGGGACCGATCGCTCATCTCGGTAAGACCGAAACGTTACGAAGGGAAACAGAGAGATTACAATCCCATCTCGGTGAGACCGAGATCCCTATCGGTGAAACCAAATTGCCTAGGGTTTGTGGCAGTGGCTATGACATTTGAAACTCGGTGGCGCCGGATAGAAAGAATCGATGGGGCCGAGTTTGACTTTTGGTTTAGGTCATATGTGGATGTGGGAAGGTAGTTGAGGGTTTTGGAGCATATCACTAAGCACTTTGAGCAAGCAAGCCATTAAGCAACACCCCATCCCTCCTTGATAGTATTGGCTTTTCCTATAGACTCAATGTGATCTTGGATCACTAAAATATAAAATGTGGAGTCTTGATCTTGAAGCTTGAGCCAAATTTTTTGTCCTTAGAATTTTGAGGGGTCCACTTTCCTCATCCATGCCATGCCATTCATTGAGCTTTTCCTGAAATATTAATCTTGGAATAATGTTATCTCAATGAGCTATATGTTGTTAGGAATTACCAAAACCACCCGGGGATAGTTTCACTTTCAATCTCCCCCTTTTTGGTAATTGATGACAACATATAGATCAAAGCTTCGACAAATGATAATAAGAGTGAAAGATATCGTCGCTTTGAGAAGTATGTGAAAAGCAAGAGCTCCCCCTAAATTTGTGCATATCTTAAGATTTTCTTTGGACTGCAAATGCACAATGAGTTAGGATCATAGGTTACTCTTCAATGTCACATACATCTTGGTAGAGTGCTCAAAATGATAAGAATTAAATACATGCACTCATCACCAAGCAAAGTGAATGATCATATAAGGATAAGTAAGATAATATCATCTAACAAGCATAAGTGTAGCTTATGATCAACCACATGATCATCAATGTCTCACAGATAATAGCGTAGTATCTCAAGCAATCAAAAGACAAACAAAGTTCAACCACCAAAGCAAGAGAGAATAAAAAGCAACGCTCTCTCTCGAAGCCTATGATCTATACATTTTTCTTCCCCTTTGGCAACAAGTTACCAAAAAGTTCATAGAAAATGCATAGCACTAGAACGTCTCTCAGGCTTGATCTTCAGGTGGTGGTGTCCAGAGAACTCCAAGGACGAAGGCTTTAGTTGAAGTAGATGGAGCTGATGAAGCTGTAGCTGGTGCAGATGAAGTGGCTCTAGTGTTCGGTATAGGCACTGCAGCAGATCTCTGAGCTTGAGGCACTCTGGCAAATGCATCAGTGGTTGTCTTACCCTTCCTCTCCTGCATGTCATCCTGTAGCTGCTCCACAACAGACTGAATCTCAGTTACTTTGACATCTAAATCATAGAATTTTTGTTCCATGATTCTTTCCAGGCTCTCCTGGTTTTGAGTTAGGGTGGCCAACCCCTTCTCAATCCTCAGAGATGATGCTATCAAGTAACCAAGCTGGTCCTGCTTGCTTTTCAAAAAGTACTCAGATGCCTCCTCTTGAGTTGGCATCTTGGCAGCCTTCTCCATCTTTGCCTTCTCCTTCTTTGCTTGTGCTTGCACTGAGGAGGGTCCATCTTCATTCATCACAACTTGGTTGTCCTCGAAGTCAGGATAGATAGGCAAGTGTTCCTTATCCAACAAGTATGTGCATGTGCCCATCTTTGAGTTTATCAACTCCTGGATCTATGGGGCATATCCACAACTTCTTTTCTGGTCAGCTGCAGTCCTCTTGATAGTCTCAACTATAAGGCTCATGACCTTGAACTTCTGTGGCACATCAAATATATGTAGCAAGTTAATTGCATGGCCTCTGATCATTCTGTGATCACTAGACTTGGGCAAGAGAGTGTGCCTAAGGATCCAATTGATTGTAGGCAGCCCTGACAGCAAGTGTTTTACTGACCCAAACTGGTGAGTCTCAAGATCATCTTCAGGAATCTCCTTGTACATATTTGCCATAGAGTTGTGATCCATCTTCTTCTTGGCATAGACATCCAAGTCATCTTCTTTTTCCTTAGGAGCATTGATCAGATTTGCCCATTCCTCAGTAGTTGAGTGGTACCTAGTACCTTCAGACATCCATACTATCCTGCCATCTGGATAGAAGTGTGCTGTGGAGTAGAATTGCATTATGAGCTCCTCATTCCACTTTGTGAGCTTCTGCCCAACAAAGTCTGCAACTCCACAAGCACTGAAGCTGTCAAACACACCAGGATAGTGTTCCTCATTTTCCTTCATGTAGGTCCAGTTGACCCACCTCATATCACACACTATAGGCTTCTTGTCCAACAAAATTGTCTCATAGAAATCATGTTGTTCCTTTGTGTGTAACCTGTAATCAACAGCAGTCCTTCTCCTGGTAGCATATGGATCTGTGTCTCTCCATTTCCTTAGTCCTGAGTCTCTCCTAATCTTCATGTTCTCAGCCACAGGATGAGCATCATTGTGGTCTAGAATTTTTGGCTTCAATTTTCTCAGAACATGCTCTTCATCTTCTTTTTCAGCAAAAGTCTCAGGCACTGGGGCCTTGTTCTTCTCAGCAGCTAGTATGTTTCTGGTATTTCTCTTTGGTGCAGTCTTGGGCTTGGAGGCAGCTTTGGGTGCTTCTTTGGGCTTTGATGATGCAGCCCCTGTCCTGATAGCATCACCCATAAGCTTCTGTGCCTTGGGTGCTGGTGCAGCAACCTCTTCTTCCTCTTCTTATTCCATCATGGAAGCCTTTCCAATCACTCTGGCCATGGTCTTCTTGACCCTTTCCTTCCTTTTCTTTCCTTATGCAGCAGGCTCTTTGGGTTGAGATTCCAAAGATGCTTGAGAGGATGCTCTGGCCTTAGACATTGGTTGTCTTCCTGCTGGCCTTTTGATCTTCATTCCTGGCTTAACTGCAGCTGAGCTGTACTCCTTCTTAACCACTTTCTTCTTTGATGTGGCCTCATCCTCAGTGGCCACATAGTATTCATCCTCAGACTCTGAAGTTTTCTTCTTGCTTGATCTAGTGGCAGCCTTTGGCAAATTGCTTGGGGTGCTCCTGCTACCATCATCTGAACTTCTAGAGGGACTAGTGCCCTCACTCAGGTGAACCTGCTCCTCTGACCTATTCTGGCTGTCACTCTGGTCAGACATGTTGCAAACACTAACTGCAGACCCTGTGAATAGATTGTAGATGAGATAGAGTGGATGAGCATCACAAAATACAGAGATTTTTGCAAAAGAATGAGTCAAAACTTAGTTTTAGTTTTCCATAGAAAGCATTTCAGATTAACCGATTTGCAAACTCGGTGATACCAAAGCAGCTATTGGAACCTAAACTAGTGAACTCGGTCAGACCGAGTCACAGTTCGGTGGCACCGAGACTGCTAGGGTTTCACAAAGTCCTGAACTCGGTCACACCGATTTGCAATTCTCGGTCAGACCGAGAACCACATGTGCAATGGCCTTGGCCGAATCGGTGGAACCGAGTTCTGCAACCCGGTGGGTCCGAGATGGTTTCGGCGGAAACCTAACCCTAAATTTTCGATTCAACTCTAATCTACGGAGTGTTTTGACTGGATAGAAGTGTTTCAATCATGGTAAGAATCATAATGAATACAATGTGCTAGGAATCGGACGGGGATAGCACTGTGATCGAGTCCATACCCTAGTTCGGCGATGAACTCGCTACGGCGGCAATGGCGGGGAAGAATTCCGTTGACAGCGGCGGAGACCAGCGACAGGAGGCGGCTGGCGACAAGGAGGACGATCCGGAGACCCAGGAGGCAGAGCGAGCTATGCGCGGGCGAAGGGGTTTTGGAGAAATTTCCAAAATTTTGCCCGTGAGTATATATAGCCCGACCCTGTCGGTGTGACCGAGTGGAACAACTCGGTGGCACTGAGATGCATAACTGTTGACAGTTACAGCAACTCGGTGTGACCGAAAAGTTCAAATCGGTTGCACCGAGATTGAAAACCTTGATCGACTTAGTGATCTCGGTATGACTGAAATGGAGGAATCGGTCAGACCGAAACACACAAAGAAGTTTTGGAAGTTTAAGTCTATCACGAATCGGGGACTCTGAGTGCTCCTCACACAGAGTGGTTCGAATCTGACTTGATCAAACTTTGTGATGTAGCATGAATAGAGTTTGAGACGAGAAAAGCATAGATAGCTAGAGAGGGTTCTTAGGCATTCTTGTCCATCCACTTGGCAAAATAAAAGAAAACCAATCAATCAAAACAACAAGTGGATGTCCTCGAATGAGTAAAATATGCAATCAACATGCTCACACAATAAAATGGCAATTGAAATATGTGGCAAAGCATGCACAACCAATTCTAGCATCTATCAAACAATTTGCGATGACTAAGTCATCTATATATGAGTATATTGACTTAGGAGTCAAATGAGAACATTTGATCATAGGTCATACTCATCGCTTAAGCACAAGTGGGGTTACCACTTTTACATAAAGCATTGTTGTGTTCACACCATTAGAGTTGCTTTAGCTCAATTCTTAGAGTAAAGCTCCCCCTAGATGTGAGATCCCCCCTAAGAGGGATGAACTAACCTTGGGTTTTGTCGATGATGACTTCATGTAGATGTTGAAGATGTGGATGCTCAATGTTGATGTAGATCATTTGGAGCTATCCATTGGAGTGAGTTGCACTTTCAATACCTACACGGGTTAGTCCCACAAGGAACAAACAAGGATATCCATAGACATAGAGTGATGCACAGACAAGATGATGTCTATGAAATCTTTTAGGTTACCTTGTCCCTTGTCTTACAAACAAAAGGGTTTGTAACTCCTTGAGTAGTGCAAGATGTGGAAGTTGATTGCACTTGTTCTTGCCAAGATGATAAGAGTGAAGTATGTTGGCGGAGTCACCCTCAAGAACTCTCTAGTTCTTCTTCTTCGGGATCCACACCATCTTGATGGGAATCCTCGATGTTGTAGTTGTACTTGATGAAGTGGAACTCGAAGTAGTCTTGGGAACCCACTTGACCAAGGCCTTAGGAGCTTCTTCAAATGCATCAATTTCCTCTTGAAGATTGTCCTTGCCTTTTTGCTTGTGGTCTTGTGGTGGAAGATCATCTTGAGCTTGTGTCCCTTTGAGAGAAGTAGGATCATACTTCTCTTGTTGAGGAACAAACTTCGTCTTGGGGTATTTATCTTCTTCCCACTCAACTCCATTGGCATTGAACTTTCGTTCAAAACCAACACCTTGATTCTTCCGGTGCCTTCCTTGCTTGCATACAATTTCCTCGAATTGCTTACTTCCGGCAAGGCTCTTGTAAACACCTTTCTCTATAATTCCCTTCAATAAGCTATTTTCTTGCTCAAGTGTAACTTGGCTAAGAGAATCATTAGTGGAATCAAGAGAACTACTAGAAGCAACAGTATTGGATTTAGCATGATTATTGTTACTACTAGAGGAAGAATCTTTCTTGTTCTTGTTACTAGACTTGACTTGAGGCATGTAAGTGGATAAGAGTAAACGCTTGGCAATGTAAGAAGAACTTTTCTTGCGAAGATCATCATTGATTGCTTTTAAGAACTCATGCTCTTGCTCAAGGTTGAGCTTTTCAAAGCGCAATTTCTCATGAGTCCTTAAAAGTTCTCGATGATCTCCTAAGATAGTTTCATGAGCTAACTTAAGAGTGTTTAGTTCTTTAGTTAGAGACTCGATCTTCTCCTTATCATTGTCATTCGTTTTATCTTGATTAGCATGATTAATTGACGTTTCATCATAGTATTCATCACTAGAGTTGTCAACAAGTAAATCATCATCACCTAACAAGTCATCTTCATCACTATTGAAATCAACATACTCGGGGTGTGATACCTTTGGGCCTTTAGCCATGAAGCATGTTCCAACTCCTTCATTTGGTGAGTCAAATATGTCGTAGGAGTTGGTTGTCACAAGTGCTAGACCGGCAACACCTTCATCTTGAGTATATTCGGAGTCGGAGTGATAGCTTCTCTCGGAGTGGTTGTCGGAGTCGGAGCCGGATACCCATTCACCAACATGAGCTTGATGTCTTCGTTTTGTGTAGCTCCTTGATGACTTGTCCTTTCTTTCCGAATCCTTGCTTCTACGTGAGGGTCTTCGCTCATAACGATCATCTCTACTCCTTCTTTCTCTAGATGGTGATTCTTCTCTTCTCTTGTAGGGGGCCGTACACTCATTGGAATAGTGTCTGGGCCTTCCATAATTGTAGCAGTTTCGCTCTCGACTAGAAGATCTTTTGTCATTGTTGGACCTTGACTTGGAGTTTCTCTCTTTGCTCCTACTCTTGTAGAACTTGTTGAAGTTCTTCACCATTAAGCTCAATTCTTCATTGAAGGTTTGTTTCTCACTCGATGATGTGGGGGCTTCACAATGAGGCTTTGTAAGCACCACTTGATTTGTTGTGAAGTTCCTCTTTATCCTTGAGTGACATCTCATGAGAAACAATTCTCCCGATGACTTCCGTTGGCTTGAGATCTTTGTAATTGGGTATCATTTATATCAATGTGCACACGGTATCATATTTTCCATCCAAGGCTCTTAGGATCTTCTTGATGATGAATCTATTGGTCATCTCTTCACTCCCTAAGCCCGCAATCTCATTTGCGATAAGAGCAAGCCTAGAGTACATTTCAGCGACACCTTCACCATCCTTCATTTTGAACTTGTCAAGTTGGCTTTGAAGCACATCCAACTTGGATTCCTTGACGGAGTCGGTACCTTCATGCATGTCAATCAAAGTATCCCAAATTTCCTTTGCATTCTCAAGACGGCTGATTTGTTGAATTCTTCGAGGCACAATCCGTTGAAGAGGATATCACAAGCTTGAGCATTGTATTGTAGCATCTTCAACTCATCTGCGGTAGCTTCACGATTCGGTTCTCTCCCATCAAAGAATTCACCTTGCAAGCCAACACACACAATAGCCCAAACGGCGGGGTTATGTCCAAGAATATGCATTTTCATCTTATGCTTCCAACTAGCAAAATTTGTACCATCAAAGTAAGGACCTCTACGGTGATAATTTCCCTCGCTAGA
The DNA here is from genome assembly GCF_018294505.1 of Triticum aestivum. Taxonomy (NCBI): domain Eukaryota; kingdom Viridiplantae; phylum Streptophyta; class Magnoliopsida; order Poales; family Poaceae; genus Triticum; species Triticum aestivum. The sequence continues at coordinate 124,549,314 of NC_057806.1, forward strand.
CGCATACTCTCCTAGGTTGTGAAACCAAGGCTATGACCACCAAAAGCTATGGAAATCAAAGAAAATGGAGACCAAAGCTCTGATACCACTTGTAGGATCGAAAGTATGTCTAGAGGGGGTGATTAGACTACTTGACCAAATAAAAATATAGCCTTTTCCCAATTTTAGTTCTTGGCAGATTTTAGCTATCTTAGCACAAGTCAAGCAATCTCCACACAATTCAAGCAAGCATGCAAAAAGAGTATATGAGCAGCGGAAAGTAAAGCATGCAACTTGCAAGAATGTAAAGGGAAGGGTTTGGAGGATTCAAATGCAATTGGATACACGGATGTTTTTGTCGTGGTTCCGATAGGTGGTGCTATCGTACATCCACGTTGATGGAGACTTCAACCCACGGAGGGTAACGGTTGCGCGAGTCCACGGAGGGCTCCACCCACGAAGGGTTCACGAAGAAGCAACCTTGTCTATTCCATCATGGCCGTCGCCCACGAAGGACTTGCATCACTAGAAGTAGATCTTCACGAAGTAGGCGATCTCCTTGCCCTTACAAACTCCTTGGTTCAACTCCACAATCTTGTCCGAGGCTCCCAAGTGACACCTAGCCAATCTAGGAGACACCACTCTCCAAGAAGTAACAAATGGTGTGTTGATGATGAACTCCTTGCTCTTGTGCTTCAAATGATAGTCTCCCCAACACTCAACTCTCTCTCACAGGATTTGGATTTGGTGGAAAGAAGATTTGAGTGAAAAGCAACTTGGGGAAGGCTAGAGATCAAGATTCATATGGTTGGAATGGGATATCTTGACATCAACACAAGTGTAGGTGGTTCTCTCTCAGAAAATGTGTACTGGAAGTGTAGGTATGTTCTGATGGCTCTCTCCATGAATGAAGAGTGGGTGGAGGGGTATATATAGCCTCCACACAGAATCTAACCGTTACACACAATTTGCCAAACTCGGTGGGACCGAATGGTTAAACTCGGTCGGATCGATTCAGCAAACCTAGTGACCGTTAGGATTTTCGGTGGGACTGAGATGAAACTCGGTAGGACCGATATGGTTAGGGTTAGGGCATAACGTAATCTCGGTGTGACCGATTACACAAACTCGGTGGGACCGATTTTGGTAATAAGCTAACCAGAGAGTTGGTCAGGTAAAATCAGTGGGACCGATTCGCTCATCTCGGTGAGACTAAAATGTTACAGAAGGGAAACAGAGAGTTTACATTGCAATCTCGGTGGGACCGATCGCTCATCTCGGTAAGACCGAAATGTTACGAAGGGAAACAGAGAGATTACAATCCCATCTCGGTGAGACCGAGATCCCTATCGGTGAAACCGAATTGCCTAGGGTTTGTGGCAGTGGCTATGACATTTGAAACTCAATGGCGCCGGATAGAAAGAATCGGTGGGGCCGAGTTTGACTTTTGGTTTAGGTCATATGTGGATGTGGGAAGGTAGTTGAGGGTTTTGGAGCATATCACTAAGCACTTTGAGCAAGCAAGCCATTAAGCAACACCTCATCCCTCCTTGATAGTATTGGCTTTTCCTATAGACTCAATGTGATCTTGGATCACTAAAATATAAAATGTAGAGTCTTGATCTTGAAGCTTGAGCCAAACTTTTTGTCCTTCGAATTTTGAGGGATCCACTTTCCTCATCCATGCCATGCCATTCATTGAGCTTTTCCTGAAATATTAATCTTGGAATAATGTTAGCTCAATGAGCTATATGTTGTTAGGAATTACCAAAACCACCCAGGGATAGTTGCACTTTCACTAACGCACCTGCATATTTCATGAACATGATGAACAAGGTGTTTATGGAGTTTTTGGATAAGTTCGTCGTGGTGTTCATTGATGATGTTTTGTTCTACTCAAAGAATGAAGGGGAGCATAAGGAGCATTTGCGTTTGGTACTTGAGAAGCTCAGAGAACATCAGCTATATGCCAAGTTCAGCAAATGTGAGTTTTGGTTGAAGGAAGTTGGATTCCTCGGACATGTTATATCCGGAGAAGGTATAGCAGTAGATCCCACCAAGGTTGTCACTATGACAAATTGGGAAGCACCCACAATAGTTGGAGAGATTCGGAGTTTTCTTGGATTTGCAGGATACTACCGGAGATTCATAGAGAATTTCTCAAAAATTGCTAAGCCTATGACGGAGTTGTTGAAGAAGGATACCAAGTTCAAATGGACTGAGGAATGTGAGGCCAGTTTCCAGGAGTTAAAGAAACGTTTGGTTACCTTGCCAGTGTTGATTTTGCCAGATCAGCGCAAGGATTACGAGGTATATTGCGACGCTTCATGTCGAGGACTTGGAGCAGTGCTTACGCAGGAGGGAAGAGTTGTCTCGTATGCTTCACGACAGCTGAAACCTCATGAGTTGAATTATGCCACGCATGATTTGGAGTTAGCAACCGTAGTGCATGCATTGAAGACTTGGAGATATTTTCTCATTGGAAACCATTGTGAAGTATACACAGATCACAAGAGTTTGAAGTATATTTTCACGCAGAAGGAGCTAAATCTCAAGCAAATGAGATGGTTGGAGCTCATCAAGGATTACGATATGAGATTGCATTATCATCCCGGAAAGGCTAACATAGTAGCCGATGCGCTGAGCCGTAAGAGCCATGTCAACACACTAATGATGGGAGATTTACCGAAGGTGTTAGCCGAAGACCTTCGTGAGCTATGTTTGGAGATAGTTCCGAGAGGCTATGTAGCAGCATTGGAGATTCAGTCCACTTTGATGGATAAGATCAAAGAAGCTCAGAAGACTGACAAGGAGGTTGCCTCTATATAGGAGAAGATGAGCAAAGGAAAAGTTAAGGATTTCGTGAGGATGAGCACGATACCCTATGGTTTGAAGACCGTGTTTATGTGCCTAACAACCTGGAGATCAGGAAGTTGATTCTGTAGGAGGCCCATGATTCACCATATTCGATTCACCCAGGAAATACCAAGATGTATTTGAATTTGAAGGATACTTTCTAGTGGACTGGAATGAAGAAGGATATTGCAGAGTATGTAGCAGTTTGTGATGTATGTCAGAGAGTAAAGGCAGAGCATCAGAAGCCAGCAGGATTGCTACAACCATTGCCGATACCCGAATGGAAGTGGGATAAGCTAGGCATGGATTTCATCACAGGATTACCCAGGACCCGTTCAGGCTATGACTCGATATGGGTTGTAGTCGATCGCTTGACAAAGGTAGCTCATTTCATCCCAGTAAAGACCACTTACACCAGTGCTAAGTTGGCAAAGATATACATGACCAGGATCGTATGTCTGCATGGAGTTCCTAGGAGCATTGTATCCGATAGAGGAACCCAGTTTACCTCAAAGTTCTGGAATCAGTTGCATGAAACTTTGGGTACCAGGCTAGAGTTCAGTACAGCTTTTCATCCGCAGACAGATGGACAGACCAAGAGAGTCAATCAGATTTTGGAGGATATGCTGAGAGCTTGTGCGCTAGATTATGGATATAGCTGGGACGACAATTTCCCATATGCAGAGTTCTCTTACAACAACAGTTATCAATCCAGTTTGAAGATGGCCCCTTTCGAAGCCTTGTACAGAAGGAGGTGCAGGACCTCATTGTCGTGGGATGAAGTTGGAGACCGCCAGTTGTTTGGACCGGATTTGATTAAGGAGTCTAAATAGAAGGTGAAATTGATTCACGATAGGGTCAAGGTAGCCCAGTCCAGGTAGAAGAGCTACGCAGATTCTAAACGCAAGGAGACAATTTACGAAGTCGGAGACCGAGTTTATCTTCGAGTATCTCCACTTTGGGGAGTTAAGCGCTTTGGAGTTAAGGGAAAGTTAGTGCCACATTTTGTGGGACCATACAAAGTTTTGGAACGTATGGGAGAAGTTGCCTACAAGTTGGAGTTGCCCGAAGGATTGTCAGGAGTTCACGATGTGTTCCATGTTTCCCAGTTGAAGAAGTGCCACGCAGAGATGGCTGATATACCGCTGAGAGATACAGTGCCGCTGGAAGCAATTCAGTTGGATAGTGATTTGACCTATGGGAAGAAACCAGTCAAGATTCTCGAGTATGCCAGCCGAGTCACCCGCAGCAAGGTTATCAAGTTTTGCAAAGTCCAGTGGAGCCACCACACCGAGGACGAAGCCACCTGGGAGCGAGAGGAAGAACTGCTGAAGGACCACCCTCACCTATTTTCTAGCCAACCCGAATCTTGAGGGCGAGATTCATCTTAAGGGTGGTAGGTTTGTAACATCCCAAATTTTCAATTTGGAATGTTATACATTAGGTCATCACTGCATCTCATATTTTATTTGCTTTTGGCCTGATCCAGAAATTCTACGCAACTCAAGGACCCACGAAGAGAGTTGGGGATTTTGTTATTTACATATTTGAGTTTTTCTCAAATTTTGAAAACAGGATCATTAATTTTATTTATTTTATCTTCAATTATTTCTATAATAAAAATAAGAGAGAGGGAATAAAATGACTTTCCCAAAATAAAGAAATATTGAAGGTTTAATAAAAAATCAAGTAAGATTTTATTTCGGATTTTCTCGCTATTTTATTTGAATTTAGGAAAAATTGCACATTTTCAAAACTGCATTTTAGGGCCAAGAAAATGTTCATCATGTTCTAAATCTTTTATTTAGACGGTGAAAATTTGTTTTGGCATTTTTAGATTTTTATTTATTTTTTCTAGGATTTTTCTTAGTTCGGCGGGATTATTTAAAAAAACAAAAAACTCCCACGCGCCCGACTGGGCCGAAGGCCCAGCCGAGCCGGCCTAGCCGCCGCCGCCTCCAGCATCCGGATCGGGACCGGAGTCCCAATCACCGCCGCTGCCGAGTCTGGGAGGGCCACGCCGCCTCAGCCCCTCCCGCAAGCCACCCCCCCACCTTATAAACCGACCCGGGGCCCTCCCCTGGAGCCCCACAGCCGGAGCCGCCGCCGCCGCAAGCCATCGCCGCCCCGCCGCCTAGCGCCGCTGCCGCAAGCCACCGCCGCCGCCAGGAGCTGCCGCCCCACCACCCCACGCCGCCCACCGCCACCGGAGCCCCGCCGGACCTCGCCGGAGCCAGAGCCGAGGTAGCCGCCCGCCACCCCGGTTTTCTAAAAAAACTGATCCGGTTTTTTTAGAAACGGTTTATTTTTTTAGATCGGTTTTATCGCTTTTTTTAGCGAGCGTTCGCTCGTTTGTTCATTTTAACGAACGTGTTCACCGTTTAGTTTCAGATAACGAACGTTCGTTCGCTAATCTGTTCGTCAGTTTTTCTTTTTATCTGATTTTCTGCGATTATTTCTGATCGCGATTTCTGATCCGATTTTTGTTTTAGTTTATCTTTTCGCTCGTTTATCGGAATCAGGCGATTCAAGCGTCTGGAGTTTCGTCTTGAAACCCTCTTTCCGTTTAACCAACTCAAACAAGTTTTTGCATCTGTAAAATTTGACTTAGATCCAGACTAGTAAACGAAGTTAGTTTCTTTCGTTGTTTGACTTTCGTTGTTTCGTTCGATTTGATTCTTTTTGCAAACCAGAGCTCTTAAGTTGAACTTTCTGGTTAGTTTTCTTATTTGAGTTTTACCCTTGCATTAGATGAGTACTTATTGTATGCTTGTTTGTTTGCGATAGAGTACCCGGAGTGCGCCGATTGCTACTTTGAATCTCTAGGTTTCGGGATCATCAGCAAGGCAAGTAACACTTTGATCATACCTCTTTACTACCCATTTTTATTGCATTAGATCAATCCTCAAACAATTGCATGATTAGGATCTAATTAAATTATGGGTTTTGGGAAGTAGATGAGGTAGTACCTATTACCTGTTTTATTATCAAACCCTTGGGAGTTACTTCTACGTTTGCTTATTATGCCATGCTATGCTAGTAGCCGTGGATTGGGTGAGTGTATCCATGACAGGTGTGAGATTGATAAATTAATGGTTTACTTAAGGTGGCAACTTAAACACACATCTGGGTGGATTGAGGCACCTGGGTATTCCAGCGATTGCCTGTTTTTAATTATGGACCGCCACCCAGGCTCAAAGGGATCATGAGATTATTCATACTAGAAACTTCCGTGTGCAGCCACAAGCTACTATGGGCTCTAGCATAGTTGACTAAGTCGTGCGAACTCTTACAATGGTAGACTAGCAGATGTAGGGGATGTAGGTTGGTACTGTCTGCTCGATCGTAAGGTGCTCGAAAGACTATGTCTCGGTCATCCGTTTCTCAAACATCATGCAGTGCGAGAATCCCAACGGAGGAGATCGAGTCTTGTGGGGAAAAGTGCGCAAACCTCTGCAGAGTGTATAAACTAATCATGGTTAGTCGTGTCCCCAGTTATGGACGTCTTGAGTATCTAGTACTTGGATTATCATGTGAATCTCATCATGTTACTTTTAATTAATACTGTTGGGTTTTAATGATGATACTTAATTGGGATTGAGAGGATGTCTATCTTCTCAATGTTTAACAATCACCATGATAGTTAAATAAAATTTATTCCTTTGCAGTAGGGAAAAATTGGCTTTATGCAAAAAAACTGTAACCATAGAGCTTTCCACCAGCCATATATGCATGTAGTATAGCTTTATTCTTTCATTACTCACTATGTGTTACATTGCCAGCATATTCCATGTGCTAGCCCGTTTTCGGGCTGCAACGTTCATGTTGCAGAATTTTCAGATGACGAGTAAGGTGCCTTTAGGTCGTGGTTCTACACTCAGTGATGCCGTTGGAGTTGATGGACTTACTTATCTTCCAAGCCTTCCGCTGTTATCGTTATTAGATGACCTTAAGACATATTTATTGTAATAAGTTCTCTTTTGAGACATTCGATGTAATAAGTGTGTGATTGCTACTCTGTTATAAATCCTTCAAGTACTGTGTGTGTCAGCATTACTGATCCAGGGATGACATGAAAGCACAGAGATCGGACTATTTGAGGTTTGGTCGCTACAGCTCTTCCTGACAATTCACAACCTGCCCAACTATTGGGCTGGGGGGCAGTCCCTCCTATTCCTCGGTGGCAGACAGTCGCCCCATGAGACGATGTGAACGGCGAGGGAGAGGATGGCGGGAAGCGTCGTCGGGCCAACTGTTTTTCTCCTCTTGCAGTTGGGTTCGGTCAACGAAGACTCCACCGGCTTGCTCTAGCACGACACCCTCACAAACAGCACCTTGTAGAGGCTCGATCCTTCAATCTCTGGTGGATGCTCCATCTAGGATCGATACTCCCACCACCGCTCCCTCACGATCAGATTAGGTGAATCTATTTGCTCCATGGCCCAGGAGCAGCTCTATCTACTCCCGCGCGACTCTCTCCGGGAGTATCGCCGCCTTTTGGCTCTGTTGCAGATATTTGGCCATGGATGTCCTCGTCGCCGCTAGTCGGTCCTTGTTGTCAAACCAAGACTATGTCTCCAACATCCTAGCTTGCTTCATACGGTCGCCCTCTGCGATCCTAACGCATCGGTTGTACTCCTCCATCGATCTACTTCTCCACAGCACCTTCACTCGCCAGCGGTGGTTTTTGAATGGAAGAGGAGAGGAGCAGCGCTGGTTTTGGATTAGAACGGGAGAGGAGCAACGCTAGTTTTGGATTGGAACAGGAGAGGAGGGGCGGTGGTTTTGAAATGGAAGAGGAGAGGAGCGGCGCTGGATTTAGATTGGAATAGGAGAGGAGCGGCGGTGGTTTAAGAGGAGAAGAGCGGAAGAGCGGCACTGGTCTTGGAAGTATTTTTTTGTTTTGCGTATTTTGGGTCAAAGTTTGACCACGTACTATATTTGACAAGCAAAATGTGAATGCATGTCACCAAAAATTGTATCATTTGGTTCGTATTTGAATGTACTTTCAAATTATATTATTTTTTCAACGTATAACATATATTATATTTGCAAAAATCATGGTCAATTATGACCCAGAATAAAAGGGAGAGTAGTTAGTGTGGGGTCGCTTTCTTAATTGAAGGGTAAATTGATTTTGATTTTGATCTAGTCACAGCGCGCCGGCCCTCTCGTCCAATCCTAAATTGCTGCTGCACGCTCCTCTCCATCTTCTCCATTGCAAAACCACATCCTCTGCTCTCCATCATCTCCATTCAAAAACCACTGTCTCGCCTCTCCCTCTTCTCCATTGCAAAACCACCTCCTCTCCTCTCCATCACGTCCATTCCAAAACCACCGTGTCGCCTCTCCCTCTTCTCCATTGCAAAACCACCTCCTCTCCTCTCCATCATGTCCATTCCAAAACCACCATGTCGCCTCTCCCTCTTCTCTATTGCAATACCACCGTCTCTCCTCCCATCTTCCAAAGCTAGCACCGGACCACTCAGAAGGACATTTATGGAGAGGATGCATCAGCAAATCAGGCAGATCACCAGCGGCGACCAGGCAAAGTTAGCCAGGTTGAAGGAGATCCTTACTTGGTTTGACAATGAGTGGTAGATTTCGAGGGCGGTGAGGGCCATGTGGCAATATTTGCGAAAGAGCAAGACGGCGGCGATGTACATGTACTCCTCGGCGGAACTCACGCCGCAATCCTTCGAGTTCATTGAGTATCTCCTCTGGGCGATGGAGCAGACAGATTCGCCCGAGACGAAAGTCAGGCGGAGGTGGTGGGCGTACAGGTCGAAGGTCGAGCACCCAGAGGATAATGAATCGATCGAGTACGGTGTGTCGTTCGTGAGGGTGCAGAGCCAACCAGAGCCACATGAGTATTCATTCTCCCACCGCAAGAGGAGGCCGGATGGTGCGACGTCGCTTCCCCGCCGTTCTCCACGGTTCCCTTGACGCTCGCCCCGTTTCAACGGCGGTGGTTGTCACACCCTAATTTTCATGCCACAACACTTAAGCTAATTAATCATGATAAAATGTGGTTTGACAAAAACTTTTGAGTGTTTAGGTCTTTGCTTGATTTGATTTTTGTGTGTTGGTTGCAAGTGCTCAAAAAATCAAACAAATCCTCCAACTCTTATACTCCTCCTTGATCCAAAACCTTGCCCAATGATCATGCCATGTGTGTAGGACACAAAAACAATTTCTTGCAAAAATATTTTGGCCAAAAAGAATTTTCTAAATTAGGTTTTCCAAAAACCCCTGAATTGAGACTTGAACTACAAGTACTTAATTAAGGGTGTGAAAAATCTTTCAAAAAGTATATTTGAAACCTATTAGGTATAAGGCTCCCATAAACCACAAAAATATAATTTTAAAAGTTATTTTCCTATTTTATTTAAAGGCTTTTTCCTAAGGAAGGAAATGGTCTTTAATAGGTTAAAATTATTTTAATGTTTCAAAAATATTTGCGAAAATTTAGGGAAGCTCAGTGGACATATATTGTCCATATATAAGAGTTTCAACACATGGTCATGTTCAAATTATTGGTCAAATCCCTCAAAAACTATTTCTGGACATTTCAAGCTTTTGAAATGTTTACAAAGAAAATATTCTCCATTAAATACAGGAAAATTCTATCATATCCAAAATGACCTACTTGAGGAGCCTACAAAGTCTCATATCATGGAGAACAATATAGCCCCACCAAACACTCTGAAAACCATTTCTGTCCTTTTTCAAGTTTGAACAACTTTGCACTGACAAACATGTCCAAATGCTCTCAAACTTGGTGCACATGCTCAAATGGTGTAATAATGCATCTAGACCAAATGGCACAAGTTGGAGAGAGGGATATCATGATCAAAGTGTTCTAAAACCCTTTCTGCCCAGAACCAAATTTGAACAACTCTACATTGCCAAGTGTGTCCTTATGATCTGAATTTTTGTGGACATGTTCAAATCCTCAAATGATGACACTACACCAAGTGGTGCATCATGGAGAATAGATTTGCATGACTAAATCTTGGTAAAGCCATTTCTGCTGATTTCTAGGGTTTACCAAAGTTACATTGGCTACTTTGCCCAAATGAACTAAATCTTGGTGGAACCTCTTATTTTCTCAGTACATTTGACCCTGTCAAGCCTCATGACAAGGGAAGTCCATTTGATTGCCCAAACCTACATCAAACACCTTCTGGCAGAAACTTAAAATGCATGTTTTGGCCATTTCCACTAATCTCCATGAGCTGAACTTCTTCCCACAACCCCTCCTAGTCCCCCTCTAGCACCTGCGTGCCTTGCTGCCCGAGGAAGCAATGATGAAGGGGGGAGAGCCCCGTTTTTCTTCTCTGGACACTGGAATCCTCCCACTCTCTCAACCTCCTTCTCTCCCCTCAGCTTTCTAGAGCATCCAAGGCTCTCCCCAGCTTTTGCCCCCGCCCCCTGCAGTTGCCAGACAAAAGTGGATGCGTGAGGACGCGGGAAAACCACGGATGCCGACCAAAGTCGCGCTCTGGAGCGCCTGGCAGAGCACCCTGACCGTTGACGCCGCATCCCCCGACCGCCTCGAGCCTCCCCCGCGCGCCAGTCGATGCCCCTCGACGTCCGCTCCATGCCAGCAGGCCGCCAACTTGCTCCCGTGCCCTCCTCCCTCTCCTGCAGCTCGCGCCAGAATGCCGCCCTGCTCGGCCAATGCTCGCGCCGCTCCTGTGGCCCGCTCACAGCTCGTCCCGCTCCTCCTCTCTCTCCCTGGCACCCTGAACCACTCCCACGAACACCCCCGAGCCCTCCATTTCCTCTCTAACGGCCACCCGAGCCGATCCCGCGGACACCCGTAGGCCGCGCCTATGGTGGGCCTCGGCCAGCCTATATAAGACGACCCCGAGCCTCTCTCTCACTCCATGCTGCTCCCCCACACTCCTAATCAACCTCCCGCACCACCCACTTGCCTCCGGAGCCGCCTGAGCTCGAGATCAAGCTCGAGCCCTGCCGCCTCGGCTCATCGGCGTTCGCGCGGTACAGGCGTCCTCCGCCCCCATTCTCTCTCGATCTGGAACCGCACGACATCACTGACCCTTTCCCCTCTCTTCCCCACTCTTTTTGCAGCCGGTAACGGCCGGAACCACCGACGCCCGAAGCACCTCTGTCGCCTGACCTCGTCGCCGGCAAACCAGGCTGCTTAGGTGACCAACCCCACCTCAACCCGACGGCGACACGACGCTGAGCCCAGCAGTGCCCTCGCCCGACCCTGCCGTGCCCTGCATCATCGCTGGTGAGCTCGCCGGCCGTCTGGACTCGGGGTTAGGGATGACAGGCAGGCCCCGCCTGTCAGCCTCTCCCCTCCATTGCCTCTCTCTCTCTCGCTGACGCCTGGGCCCCACCCGTCAGGTTTAAACCTGGCGCGCGCGCGTGCACCAATGCACTGTGCCGCCTCCCGGACTGGGCCTGCTGCGTTGTGGCTGCTCTGGCCCAGTTGCACAGTGCTCCTTTTCCTTTTCCTTTTCTGTTAGACTTGCAAAAATTCCACGGGATTAAGTATTCAACCAAATGCAATAATTCCAGTTCCTAAAATCTTTTAAAAATTCCACCTATTTAATGTTATAACTTTCATACATGCCCAACCAACTTTTTTGTGCTGTTCAAAATTAAATTCAAATTTGAGCAATTAAATCCTTGTTTGAAAATCCATTACTCTGTCTCTGTAGCTCCAAATCCAGAAATAAGAATTTTTCCCCTTCTTAGTTTTAACCATAGTATTTAACAAAAATGAGTTGACATTTTTCTGAGCACTTTGGTTTTTCTATTTTATTATTGCCTTATTTTATCGTTATTATTTTGCGACGATAGATTGTGTTGCTAACGAAGGAGTTGGACCAGAAGACTTTGAAGACCCAGAAGACTTTGCTGAGCCAGGCAAGCAGCCCTTTGACCATGTCTAAGAAACCATTTTTATGCATGTCATATAGCACCATATTGTTGTTGCAACAGAATCATGATGAGGTGGTAACCACCTTGGTGGGTTGCCTCTATTACTTCCTTATAGATACTTGCATTATGCATGCCCCTACCTTCCTATGAGGGTTATGCCGGTGGGAGTAGATAGGATGCTAAAGTAGTTGCTACGCAAAAAGGGACAGGAATATGCATGGTGATGGGAGCAAGATTGTTTTCAAAAGACTTTTCAAAAACCCTGTCGGGTGCCACTTATGCCCGAAGGAGACAATGAGTTGGGTAACCACTTGATGACGAAGTGGTGTACCGAGGCAAGTGTGTGTGTTGTTTTCAAAACGGATTGGTTTAAGTTGCGACCGTTATTCCAACCTTACATGCGCAACCACTCTACCCTTATATGGGAAAGGGCATTATTGATTACCTAGGTCGATACTAGCTTGGAGCCCGCATTACTCGTGACGGGAGAGTTGTTGTTGCGCTCTCTCGGGACGGGGTCATGCCAGGTAGGGCGGCCATGATTGTTTTCACAGGGCACCGGACACACCGTTGGTACCCCGTGCTTGTGGTATGTGATGAATATGGGAGCAAGGCTGCACAACTTTATGATGTGAAATGTTGGGCATGGGGGTTACTACCAATCGAGTGGACTCTTTGTTAGTGTCGTCTAGGGAAAGATAGTCATTGGGTGCTTACCCCGGGTACTTGAGGTACCGCGGGTCGTGGATGACACGGAAGTTCCCCACATCTTGTGGGTAAAGTGTGCAACCTCTATAGAGTGTAAAACTATTCGAATAGTCGTGTCCACGGTCAAGGACAGTTGGGTAACCGCTCTTGGGCTACGTCCACATGTTTACAAACCAGTGTGTGTGTGTATGGATAAGTGGAAAGATTTACTTGGGTCAAGTCAAAGGACTTGACATGATTGAGTTGGGTTGGTGCCCACTCCATTTATGTTGATATTTGTAACCAGTCCCTATGGTTACTTGAATTCATATGATGCAAGTTTTACCAGTTGTTGAACATGTCTTAGAACAGTAAAATTAGCTTTCTGCAAAAATTTACCTATATCCTGCATTGTTGTATCTCGAACCAAAACATGGGTTGCTTGCGAGTACATTCAAAGTACTCATTGGCTTGCCACTGGTTATTTATTGGCCAGGCATGGAAGAACAGGAGTTCGAAGAAGAGTTCTTTGGAGACGAACATGCAAACTAGGACGTTTCCCAGTCAGAATGCCTGTAGGGTTAAGGCAGATGGCATGGGTTCTACTTATTGACGAAGATTTCCGCTACTCAAGTTTATTTGGTATTCAGCCCTTGTGGCTTTATCTATGTAAGACTTCACCATAATGGTCATAATTTGTGTAAGACGATATGTATGGATGTAAGACTCTTGTTATTTAGCTTTTGTGTGTTCAGTGAGCATTGATCTCTGGGATCACTATACACGTGCATTCGGTGATCACGACTTAGGAGTCGGGGTCCCCACAGAGCTGGTATCAGAGCCATCCTGACTGTAGGAATCCTTAGTTAGCATGGTTTAGTCTAGTTAAAACTATTTTCAAAACTATTACTAATTTTCAAAAACTATCTACACTTCTCTTCCCTTCTGAGTTTTTCAAAAACTAAGATATATTTTCCTTATCGATCTCTTCCCCTTCAAAACTTTAGCAAATGGTCGCTAGTACCTTCAAGCCCCTGGCCATTGGATTCCCTGTAATCCTCGTGGGTAATCGAGAAGAAGACGCCTTGCCAGACATTCACCTACATCTTCTGAACACAAGATTGGCGACACCATAACAAGACGATACCAACATAAGATACCTCGAGGAATGAGGACATCAAGACCCAGAAGATGGTGACACCCTTGACACTACCCCAAGATGATGCAACCTTGTCTTGTGATGAACAGGTCATGAGATATGCAAGGTCATGATATACATCGCTAATAGAGCAATCATGTCCTTACCGTTGTTGTATCGACAACCACCGGTGGATGAGAACCTCACATTTGTTCCGCCTCACTATAGTGAGCAGGAAAACGGTTCTCCTCATCCCCCGCTCTTGGTGTCGATATTGTCATCAACTTAACCGACATGTTGGACCCCTACTATGCCTTGTTAATGTCATTGCATAAAGGATTACCTACTTGGTACCATCGACGCCTTAGAAGACAAAAAGGGATCATCATGATTAAGAAGACAACAGAAGACCAAGTCAATGCCTGCTACGAGGAGCCACCTTCACCCCATCACTTCAACAGGCGAGAAGTTGTTGAAGAATCTTCAGGCTCAACCCGGATTGTTTCATCGAACAACTACAAGAGACATAGAAACCCCTAAGGAAAACCCAGAAGACTGCACGAGGCACGGAGCAAAGCACGACTACTGAATCCGAGAACCCCTAGGGTAGGATGAGTCATGTACCCCCTATGCGCACTCGAGTCCGTATGATGGTTTGAATAGAACCATGATTGTGTGTCGCTTGTTTTTATTTGTTTGTGTTTTGATATAGGTCGCAATTTTGCCCTAGGCAACAAGTACGCGACTATATCACCTTCCTTACCTTGTTTATTTGGTTTGTCCCATTTTGCACCTGTTTGTTTGCACTTGCACTATAGATCCCCCTTTTGGCATTCCCCTCCTCTATGCTATTTTCCCTCTCATCTCTCTCCTCAACTGAAGATTGGCAAGACAAGATACACCAAGGATTCTACCTCGGCAACCAACTAGCAATGAAGACTTTTTGCTACCGCCTCCTCGACCAGGTGCAACCCTGTAGAGTTATGTTTAACCCTCCAGACTAGAAATCCATCCTTAGACCCTTCAAGACTTCACGAGATACCCATTCTTAACCGTGTGCTTAACCTACAAATTGCGAGGGAACTAGTGAAGCCTCAGTAACCCTTGCTTCCCACCGGGTTCATTATGGAACTAGTGGACAAAGTGAACAAGCACATTATCATCCTAATATAGCACCAGAACTGGCGCTGCCATAGGGAAGACCTGTTTGAGGATATAGGAATAGAGCACAAATGACTTGATGAGTTTATATCAATGACCTTGAGGAATTATCTGAGACTCTTTGGTGGATTATAAGGCTTTCATGTTGGTAGATGAACTTGGAGGGATCATGATTATAGATTACCATAGCTTTCATTACCCCTGAGTAAATTGGATTCGGTAGGAACATCATGGTCGCAAGCTGAAATTCTTGGAAGCATAAGGATTAGACTTAGCCAAGGGACATTCATAGGAGATAGCTGACATTACGATAATAACTTGAGGGAAACATGTAGGAATTCTCGTTGAACATGATATCTGGATTTAAATAGGTGATCCTAGTGGAGTATAGATGCTGAAGTGAGTCTACATGGTTCGGAGTAAATTGGATTTAGACTGATGATCTCGATCATGATACCATGTTTCTTAGTGGACGATAAACTAGGAGATTTGATTAATTGTCGGGGTTTAATTAGGGATCTGTACGAGCTTGACCTTGGAGTTTACTTGACCATGATAATGGAAATTGGTGGACTAACTACAGTAAGGTATCCCTTTCAAAGTATTTGGGGATTATAGGGACTTTAGAAGATTGTGTGGAACACCATAGACATTGGATTTGTACAATTAATGGATTATGTAGTGATTGATGGTAGTTAATGGGTTGTTGGAGTTAATTCATAGGAAGGAAACAAGGTTTTGGAGTGGCTTACGACGTGTTTCCTTAGGATAGAGATGCTTTATCTTAGACCTTGGGAGAATAGGATGAGCACTTGAATTGTCATGTTCAACTCAAGCTTAGCAGCTTGAATGCCCTACCCATGGATTCTTAGGGGTAGCCATACATATGATTTTTGGGGACCGTAGACATGTAATTTTGTTAAACCTCCTCTTGGGAGTCATGAGGACATGAATATCGTGAGTGATGATTGGAGTTGACCTATATGAGATGATGCTTTCGGTGGTATAAGGTGATCTGTTTGGAGGACTAGATAGAACAATTGGCATCTTAGGAATGGTGCTCAAGGATAAGATGATAAACGTTCACTCACACCCTAGAATCCTTGAAACCCTAAAACCCTACCAAGCCACCACATGGTCGGATCATGACAATGGGTTCTGGCTGTAGGTCAAGAAGACCTTGGCCAATACTCAACTGTGACCACCATCAATGCCCCATCCTACTTTATGTACCGCATGAACGAGTCTTCATGGAGTACTTGGACAAGTTGGTTGTCATCTTTATTTGGTGACCTACTTGCCTACCCGAAGATGGAAGAAGAACCGATCAGCTGGTTAGGGAACATCTGAAGACTGCCATGTCAAGGAGGAAGAACTATACCAACCACCATCATCAAGAAGTGAACTTCCTCATCGAAGACCGTGCGTATCTGCAAACCACTCCTCTCGAAGGAACCAAGCATTTACATGTCAAAAGGAAGCTCACACCAAGATTTAACAACCCCGCCGAGATTGCTACGAGACGAAAGAGAAGATAGTTGCCAGCTGGAGTTACCACCTGAGTGACCCACTATGCACAACGTTTTCCCACACAACACAACCTCGGGAGTGTTTCCAACTTCCTAACTAGCCCGACCCCGACCAGGACATCGGTCGCCGAACCATCAACCTCTGGCCCAACCTGATTTACGCAAGAGACCCCTTAGCAACCTGGATTAAGTAGAACGTCATACAGAAAGCCACATCATCAAGTATTGCAAGGGTCAATGGAGCACCACTCGGAAGCAGAAGCAGTATGAGAACGTGAAGACTACCCTGGATCCAAGTTTCCTTATTCCTTTCCGCGCCTAATTTGGGAATCTCGGGGACAAGATTCGTGTAAGGGGGTAGGTATGTCACACCCTAATTTTCATGCCACAACACTTAAGCTAATTAATCATGATAAAATGTGGTTTGACAAAAACTTTTGAGTGTTTAGGTCTTTGCTTGATTTGATTTTTGTGTGTTGGTTGCAAGTGCTCAAAAAATCGAATAAATCCTCCAACTCTTATACTCCTTCTCCTTGATCCAAAACCTTGCCTAATGATCATGCCATGTGTGTAGGACACAAAAACAATTTCTTGCAAAAATATTTTGGCAAAAAAGAATTTTCTAAATTAGGTTTTCCAAAAACCCCTGAATTGAGACTTGAACTACAAGTACTTAATTAAGGGTGTGAAAAATCTTTCAAAAAGTATATTTGAAACCTATTAGGTATAGGGCTCCCATAAACCAAAAAAATATAATTTTAAAAGTTATTTTCCTATTTTATTTAAAGGCTTTTTCCTAAGGCTAGAAAGGGTCTTTAATAGGTTAAAATTATTTTAATGTTTCAAAAATATTTGAGAAAATTTAGGGAAGCTCAGTGGACATATATTGTCCATATATAAGAGTTTCAACACATGGTCATGTTCAAATTATTGGTCAAATCCCTCAAAAGCTATTTCTGGACATGTCAAGGTTTTGAAATGTTTACAAAGAAAATATTCTCCAATAAATACAGGAAAATTCTATCATATCCAAAATTACCTACTTGAGGATCCTACAAAGTCTCATGTCATGGAGAACAATATAGCCCCACCAAACCCTCTCAAAACCGTTTCTGTCCTTTTTCAAGTTTGAACAACTTTGCACTGACAAACATGTCCAAATGCTCTCAAACTTGGTGGACATGCTCAAATGGTGTAATAATGTATCTAGACAAAATAGCACAAGTTGGAGAGAAGGATATCATGATCAAAGTGTTCTAAAACCCTTTCTGCCCAGAACCAAATTTGAACAACTCTACATTGCCAAGTATGTCCTTGTGATCTGAATTTTTGTGGACATGTTCAAATCGTCAAATGATGACACTACACCAAGTGGTGCATCAAGGAGAATATATTTGCATGACTAAATCTTGGTAAAGCCATTTTTGCTGATTTCTAGGGTTTACCAAAGTTACATTGGCTACTTTGCCCAAATGAACTAAATCTTGGTGGAACCTCTTATTTTCTCAGTACATTTGACCCTGTCAAGCCTCATGACAAGGGAAGTCCATTTGCTTGCCCAAACCTACATCAAACACCTTCTGGCAGAAACTTAAAAGGCATGTTTTGGCCATTTCCACTAATCTCCATGAGCTGAACTTCTTCCCACAACCCCTCCTAGTCCCCCTCTAGCACCTGTGTGCCTTGATGCCCGAGGAAGCAATGATGAAGGGGGGAGAGCCCCATTTTTCTTCTCTGGACAATGGAATCCTCCCACACTCTCAGCCTCCGTCTCTCCCCTCAGCTTTCCATAGCATCCAAGGCTCTCCCCAGCTTTTGCCCCCGCCCCCTGCAGTTGCCAGACACAAGTGGACGCGTGAGGATGCGGGAAAACCTCGGATGCCGGCCAAAGTCGCGCTCTCGAGCGCCTGGCAGAGCACCCGACCGTTGACGCCGCGTCCCCCGACCGCCTCGAGCCTCCCCTGCGTGCTAGTCGATGCCCCTCGATGTCCGCTCCATGCTAGTAGGCCGCCCACTTGCTCCCTCTCCTGCAGCTCGTGCCAGAACGCCGCCCCGCTTGGGCAATGCCCGCGCTGCTCCTGTGGCCCGCCCACAGCTCGTCCCGCTCCTCCTCTCTCTCCCTGGCACCCTGAACCACTCCCACGAACACCCCCGAGCCCTCCATTTCCTCTCTAACGGCCACCCAAGCCGATCCCGTGGACACCCGAAGGCCTCGCCTATGGTGGAACTCGGCCAGCCTATATAAGACGACCCCAAGCCTCTCTCTCACTCCTTGTCGCTCCCCCACACTCCTAATCAACCTCCCGCACCACCAATTTGCCTCTGGAGCCGCCTGAGCTCGAGATCGAGCTCGAGCTCCGCCGCCTCGGCTCGTCAGCGTTCGCGCAGTACAGGCCTCCTCCGCCCCCGTTCTCTCTCGATCTGGAACCGCACGGCATCACTGACCCTTTCCCCTCTCTTCCCCACTCTTTTTGCAGCCGGCAACGGCCGGAACCACCGACGCCCGAAGCACCTCTGCCGCATGACCTCGTCGCCGGCAAACCAGGCTGCTCCGGTGACCAACCCCACCTCCACCCGAACGGCGACACGACGCTGAGCCCAGCAGTGCCCTCGCCCGACCCCGCCGTGCCCTGCATCGTCGCCGGTGAGCTCGCCGGCTGTCTGGACTCGGGGTTAGGGATGACAGGCGGGCCCCGCCTGTCAGCCTCTTCCCTCCATCGCCTCTCTCTCTAGCTGACGCCTGGGCCCCGCCCGTCAGGTTTAAACCTAGCACGCGCACGTGCACCAGTGTGCTAGGCCGCCTCTCGGACTGGGCCTACTGTGCTGCGGCTGCTCTGGCCCAGTTGCACAGTGCTCCTTTTCCTTTTCCTTTTCTGTTAGACTTGCAAAAATTCCACAGGATTAAGTATTCATCCAAATGCAATAATTCCAGTTCCTAAAATCTTTTAAAAATCCCACCTATTTAATGCTATAACTTTCATACATGCCCAACCAACTTTTCTGTGCTATTCAACTTTGAGCAATTAAATCCTTGTTTGAAAATCCATTCCTCTGTCTCTGTAGCTCCAAATCCAGAAATAAGAATTTTTCCCCTTCTTAGTTTTAACCATAGTATTTAACAAAAATGAGTTGACATTTTTCTGAGCACTTTCGTTTTTCTGTTTTATTATTGCCTTATTTTATCGTTATTATTTTGTGACGATAGATTGCATTGCTGACAAAGGAGTTGGACCATGTAGAATCGGAAGTATGTCTAGAGGGGGGGTGATTAGACTACTTGACCAAATCAAAACTTAACCTTTTCCCAATTTTAGTTCTTGGCAGATTTTAGCTAATTTAGGACAAGTCAAGCAATCATCATATAATTCAAGCAAGCATGCAAAGAGTATATAGGCAGTGGAAAGTAAAGCATGCAACTTGCGAGAATGTAAAGGGAAGGGTTTGGAGAATTCAAACGCTATTGGAGACACGGATGTTTTTCCCGTGGTTCGGATAGGTGGTGCTATCCTACATCCACGTTGATGGAGACTTCAACGCACGAAGGGTAACAGTTGCGCGAGTCCACACCGGGCTCCACCCAAGGGCAACAGTTGCGCGAGTCCACACAGGGCTCCACCCACGAAGGGTCCACGATGAAGCAACCACCCACAAAGGGTCCACGAAGAAGCAACCTTGTCTATCCCACCATGGCCATCGCCCACACAGGACTTGCCTCACTAGCGGTAGATCTTCACGAAGTAGGTGATCTCCTTGCCCTTACAAACTCCTTGGTTCAACTCCACAATCTTGTCGGAGGCTCCCAAGTGACACCTAGCCAATCTAGGAGACACCACTCTCCAAGAAGTAACAAATGGTGTGTAGGTAATGAACTCCTTGCTCTTGTGCTTCAAATGATAGTCTCCCCAACACTCAACTCTCTCTCATAGGATTTGGATTTGGTGGAAAGAGGGTTTTAGTGGAAAGCAACTTGGGAAGGCTAGAGATCAAGATTCATATGGTAGGAATGGAATGTCTTGGTCTCAACACATGAGTAGGTGGTTCTTTCTCAGAACATATGAGTTGGAATGGTGTGTGTGTTCTGATGGCTCTCTCATCGAATGAGAAGGAGGTGGAGGGGTATATATAGCCTCCACACAAAATCCAACCGTTACACAGTTTTCCAATCTCGGTGGGACCGAATCAATAAGCTCGGTCGGACCGAAAATGTAAACCTAGTGACCGTTAGTGATTTTCGGTGGGACTGACATGCAACTCGGTAGGACCGATATGGTTAGGGTTTGGGCATAACGTAATCTCGGTGAGACCGATTACACAAACTCGGTGAGACCGAATTTGGTAATTAGCTAACCAGAGAGTTGGTCAGGCAAACTCGGTGGGACCGATTTGCTCTTTCGGTGAGACCGAGTGGAACTCGGTGAGACCGAAAAGTTACAAAGGGGAAACACTGAGTTTACATTGCAATCTCGGTGGGACCGATTCGCTCTTTCGGTAAGACCGAAAAGTTACGGAAGGGAAACAGAGAGTTTGCAACCCCATCTCGGTGAGACCGAGATCCTTATCGGTAGAACCGAATTGCTAGGGTTTGGCAGTGGCTAATGACAAGTGAAACTCGGTGGCGCCGGATAGGAAGAATCGGTAGGACCGAGTTTGGCTTAGGGTTTAGGTCATATGTGGATATGGGAAAGTAGTTGAGGGTTTTGGAGCATATCACTAAGCACATGAAGCAAGAGGATCATTAAGCAACACCTCATCCCTCCTTAATAGTATTGGCTTTTCCTATGGACTCAATGTGATCTTGGATCACTAAAATATAAAATGAAGAGTCTTGAGCTTTTGAGCTTGAGCCAATCCTTTGTCCTTAGCATTTTGAGGGTTCCACTTTCACATCCATGCCATGCCAATCATTGAGCTTTCCTAAAATAATCATCTTGGAATAGCATTAGCTCAATAAGCTATATGTTGTTATGAATTACCAAAACCACCTAGGGATAGTTGCACTTTCAATCTCCCCCTTTTTGGTAATTGATGACAACATATAGATCAAAGCTTCGACAAATGATAATAAGCAAGAATTATATCGTCGCTTTGAGAAGTATGTGATAAGTAAGAGCTCCCCCTAAATTTGTGCATATTTAAAATTTGCTTTGGACTGCAAATGCACAAAGAGTTAGAGTCATGGGTTACTCTTCCATGTCACATACATCTTGGTGGAGCGCTCAAAATGATAAGAATGAAATACATGCACTCATCACCAAGAGTAATGAATGATCACAAGATAGATAAGATAACAGCATTAAGCAAGCATTAAGTGTAGCTTATGATCAAACACATGATCATCAATGTCTCACGAATAATAGCACTCAAAAGCAAACAAGTTCGAAAAACCACCAAATAAAGCAAGAGAGAAAAGCAACACTCTCTCTCTCGAAGCCTATGATCTATACATCTTCTCCCCCTTTGGCAACAAGTTACCAAAAAGTTCCTAGAAAATGCATAGCACTAGATCGACGCTCAGGCTTGATCTTCAGGTGGTGGTGGAGTCCGGATCACTCCAAGGACGAAGACTTCGGTAGATGCTGAAGTAGTCGCTGGAGTTGGAGCTGAAGTAGATGTTGGAGCTGGTGGAATTGAGGCTGTAGCTGGTGCTGAAGTGGTGGCTCTGGTGTCAGCAACTGGCACGGCAGATGACCTCGGGCCTCGTGGCACTCTGGCAAAGGTATGAGTGGTAGTCCTGCCTCTCCTCTCCTGCATGTCCTCCTGGAGCTGCTCCACTGCAGACTGAACTTCTGTTACCTTGACATCCAAGTCATAGAACTTTTGTTCCATGATTCTCTCTAGGCTCTGCTGATTCTGAATGAGAGTGGCCAGACTTTGCTCAATCCTCAGTGTGGATGCAATCAAGTAACCAAGCTGCTCTTGTTTAGTCTTCAAGAAGTATTCAGATGCCTCCTCTTGGGTAGGCATCTTGGCAGCTTTCTCCTTCCTTGCCTTCTCCTCTTTGCAAATGCTTGGGCAGATGATGGCTCGTTCTCAGTCATGACAACTTCATTGTCCTCGAAATCTGGACGGATGGGCAGGTGTTCCTTGTCCAACAGATATATGCCCGTTCCCATCTTGGAGTTGATGAGCTCCTGAATTTGAGGGGCATATCCGCAGCTCCTCTTCTGATCTGCTGCAGTCCTCTTAATTGTTTCCACTATGAGGCTCATCACCTTGAACTTCTGAGGCACATCAAACACATGTAGCAAGTTGATAGCATGGCCTCTGATCACCTTGTGATCTCCAGACTTGGGCAATAAGGTGTGCCTTAGTATCCAATTGATCGTCGGGAGTCCTGACAGAAGGTAATGCACAGAGCCAAACTTGAAGGTGTCAAGAGCTTCATTGGGAATTTCCTTGTACATATTGGACATGGAGTTGTGGTCCATCTTCTTCTTGGCATAGATATCCAAGTCTTCATCTTGCTCCTCTGGGGCATTAATGATCTGTGCCCACTCAGCCACTGTAGATTGGTACCTTGTACCCTCAGACATCCATGTGATCCTCCCATCTGGATAAAAGTGAGCCGTGGAGTAGAACTGCATGATAAGCTCCTCGTTCCATTTTGTGAGCTTTTGCCCAACAAAGTTGGCTACTCCACAAGCTATGAAGCTATCTTGCACTCCAGGATAGTGCTCCTCACTGTCCTTGATGTATGTCCAATCAACCCAATGCATATCACAAACAATGGGCTTCTTATCTAACAGCACAGTCTCATAGAAATCCTGCTGCTCCTTGGTGTGAAACCTGTAGTCCATGGCAGTCCTTCTCCTTGAAGCATACGGGTCTGCTTCTCTCCACTTTCTCAGCCCTGAATCTCTCCTGAGCTTCATGTCCTCAGCCACAGGATGAGCATCGTTGTGGTCTGGGATCTTGGGCTTTAGCTTTCTTAGGACATTTTCTTCTTCTTCTTCAGCAACAGTCTCAGGCACTGGGGCCTTGTTCTTTTCAGCTGCAGGAATGCTCCTTGTATTCCTCTTTGGTTTTGGCTTGGAGGCAGCTTTGGGCTTAGATGCAGTAGCCCCTGACCTTATGGCATCACCCATTATCTTGGGTGCCTTGGGCGCTGGTGCAGCTACCTCTTCTTCCTCTTCTTCTTCCATGATAGAAGCTTTACCAAGCACTCTAGCCACAGTCTTCTTCACCCTTTCCTTTCTTTTCTTGCCCTCAGCTGCAACTGGCTCTTGGGGAGTGGGCTTCTCAGTTGAGGCTCTAGCCTTTGACATGGGCTGCCTGCCTGCTGGCCTTTTGATTTTCAGACCTGGCTTAGTGCCTTGAGCTGGCTCAATTCTCTTGGAAGTGGCCTCTTCCTCTGCCACATAGTCCTCATCTTCAGAGTCTAAAGTTTTCTTCTTCCTTTGTCTCGTGGCAGCCTTTGGCAAATTGCTAGGAGTGCTCCTGCTGCCTTCATCAGAAGAACTGGAGGGACTAGTGCCCTCACTCATCACCACTTGCTGCTCTGACATATTTTGGCTATCACTTTGATCAGACCTGCTGCACTGACTGCTGACCCTGTGAATAGATTATAGATGAGGTAGAAAGGATGAGCATCACAAAATGCAGAGATTTTTGCAAAAAGAATGATCCAAAAACTTAGTTTTAGTTTCCTACTGAAATCATCTCGGATCTACCGATTTTCAAACTCGGTGATACCGAAGCAGTTTTGGAACCTAAACTAGTGAACTCGGTAGGACCGAGTCACAGTTCGGTGGCACCGAGACTGCTAGGGTTTCACAGAATTCCAAAATCGGTCACACTGATAAGTAATTCTTGATCAGACCGAGTCTCACTTGTGCAATGGCATAAGCCAAATCGGTGGGACCGAGTTTTTCAACTCGGTGGGTCCGAGATGGTTTTGGCGGAAACCTAAACCTAGAATTTTCGAATCAAACCTAATCTACGGGTGTTTTGACTGGATAGAAGTTTCTCAAATGTGGCAAGAATCAATATGATCACAATGTGCTAAGAATCAGATTGAGGAATAGCACAGAGATCAAGTCCATACCCTAGTTCGGCGGGGACTTGCTACGGCGGCAACGGCGGGGCAAAATTCCCGTTGACGGCGACAGATACCAGCGACTGGAGGCTGCTGGTGGCAAGAAGACAATCTGGAGACCTCAAGGGCAGAGCAGGCTATCGCGCGGGCGAAGGGATTCGGAGAAATTTCCAAATTTTGCCCGTGACTATATATAGCCCGACCCTGTCGGTGTGACCGAGTGGAACGACTCGGTGGCACCGAGATTCATAACTGCGTGCAGTTACTGAAACTCGGTGTGACCGAAAAGTTCAAATCGGTTGCACCGAGATTGAAAACCTAGATCAACTTAATGATCTCGATAGGACCGAAAGTGGAGTATCGGTCAGACCGAGAATCATAAAGAGGTTTTGGAAGTTTAAGTCTATGACGAATCGGGGACTCCGAGCGCTCCTCACACAGAGTGGTTCGAATCTGACTTGATCAAATTTTGTGATGCAGCATGAATAGAGTTTGAGACGAGAAAAGCATAGATAGCTAGAGGAGGTTCTTAGGCATTCTTGTCCATCCACTTGACAAAAAGAAATAAAACCGAACAATCAAAACAACAAGTGGATGTCCTCGAATGAGTAAAATATGCAACCAGCATGCTCACACAATAAGATGGCAAATGAAATATGTGGCAAGGCATGCACAACCAATACTAGCATCTATCAAGCAATTTGCGATGACTAGGTCATCTATGTATGAGTATATTGACTTAGGAGTCAAGTGAGAACACTTGATCATAGGTCATACTCATCGTTTAAGCCCAAGTGGGGTTACCACTTTTACATAAAGCATTGTTGTGTTCACATCTTTAGAGTTGCTTTAGCTCAAGTCTTAGAGTAAAGCTCCCCCTAGATGTGATATCCCCCCTTAAGAGGGATGAACTAACCTTGGGTTTTGTCGATGATGACTTCATGTAGATATTGAAGATGTGGATGCTCAATGTTGATATAGATCTCTTGGAGCTATCCATTTGAGTGAATTGCACTTTCAATACCTACATGGGTTAGTCCCACAAGGAACAAACAAGGATATCCATAGACATAGAGTGATACACACAAAAGATGATGTCCATGAAAACTTTTAGGTTACCTTGTCCCTTGTCTTACCAACAAGAGGGTTTGTGACTCCTTGAACTAGTGCAAGATGTGGAAGTTGATTGCACTTGTTCTTGCCAAAATGATAAGAGTGAAGTATGTTGGCGGAGTCACCCTCAAGAACTCTCTAGTTCTTCTTCTTTTGGATTCACATCATCTTGATGGGAATCCTTGGAGTTGTAGTCGTACTTGATGAAGTGGAGCTTGAAGTAGTCTTGGGAATCCACTTGACTAAGGTCTTCGGAGCTTCTTCAAATGCATCAATTTCCTCTTGAAGCTTGTCCTTGCCTTTTTGCTTGTAGTCTTGTGGTGGAAGATCATCTTGAGCTTGTGTCCCCTTGAAAGAAGTATCATGTTGAGGGACAAACTTTGTCTTGGGGTATTGATCTTCTTCCCACTCAACTCCATTGGCATTGAACTTTAGTTCAAAACCAACACCTTGATTCTTCCGGTGCATTCCTTGCTTGCGCACAATTTCCTCGAATTGCTTACTCCCGGCAAGGCTTTTGTACACTCATTTCTCTATAATTCCCTTCAATAAACTATTTTCTTGCTCAAGTGTAACTTGGCTAAGAGAATCATTAGTGGAATCAAGAGAACTACTATAAGCAACAATATTGGATTTAACATGATCATTGTTATTGCTAGAGGAAGAATCTTTCTTGTTAGACTTGACTTGAGGCATGTAAGTGGATAAGAGTAAACGCTTGGCAATGTAAGAAGAACTTTTCTTGCGGAGATCATCATTGATTGCTTTTAAGAACTCATGCTCTTGCTCAAGATTGAGCTTTTCAAAGCGTAATTTCTCATGAGCTCTTAAAAGTTCTCGATGATCTTCGAAGATAGTGTCATGAGCTAACTTAAGAGTTTTTAGTTCTTTAGTTAGAGCCTCAATCTTTTCCTTATCATTGTCATTCGTTTTATCTTGATTAGCATGTTTAATTGACACTTCATCATAGTATTCATCACTAGAGTTGTCAACAAGCAAATCATCACCTAACAAGTCATCTTCATCACTATTGAAATCAACATACTCAGGGTGTGTTACCTTAGGACCTTTGGACATGAAGCATCTTCCAATTCCTTCATTTGGTGAGTCAAATATGTCGTAGGAGTTGGTTGACAGAAGTGCTAGACCGGCAACACCTTCATCTTGAGTATCTTCGGAGTCGGAGTGATAACTTTTCTCGGAGTGGCTGTCGGAGTCGGAGCCGGATACCCATTCACCAACATGAGCTTGATATCTTCGTCTTGTGTAGCTCCTTGATGATTTTTCCTTCCTTTCCGAATCCTTGCTTCTCCGTGAGTATCTTCGTTCATAATGATCATCTCTACTCCTTCTCTCTCTTGGTGATGATTCTTTGCTTCTTCTTTTTGGAGAATCTTCTCTTCTCTTGTAGGGAGCCGTACACTCATTGGAATAGTGTCCGGGTCTTCCACAATTGTAATAGTTTCGCTCTCGACTAGAAGATCTTTTGTCATTGTAGGAGCTTCTATCTTTGCTTCTACTCTTGTAGAACTTGTTGAAGTTCCTCACCATTAAGCTCAATTCTTCATTGAAGTCTTGTTTCTCACTCGATGATGTAGGGGCTTCACATGAGGCTTTATAGGCACCACTTGATTTGTTGTGAAGTTCCTCTTTATCCTTAAGTGACATCTCATGAGCAACAATTCTTCCACTCACCTCCGTTGGCTTGAGATCTTTGTAATTTGGCATCATTTGGATCAATGTGCACACGGTATCATATCTTCCATCCAAGGCTCTTAGAATCTTCTTGATGATGAATCTATTGGTCATCTCTTCACTTCCTAAGCCGGCAATCTCATTTGTGATGAGAGCAAGCCTAGAGTACATCTCAGCGACACCTTCACCATCCTTCATCTTCAACTTGTCAAGTTGGCTTTGAAGTACATCCAACTTGGATTCCTTGACGGAGTCGGTACCTTCGTGCATATCAATCAAAGTGTCCCAAATTTCCTTTGCATTCTCAAGGCGGCTGATTTTGTTGAATTCTTCGGGGCACAATCCGTTGAAGAGAATATCACAAGCTTGAGCATTGTATTGCAACATCTTCAACTCATCCGCGGTAGCTTCACGGTTTGGTTCTCTCCCGTCAAAGAAGTCACCTTGCAAACCAACACACACAATAGCCCAAACGGCGGGGTTATGTCCAAGAATATGCATTTTCATTTATGCTTCCAACTAGCAAAGTTAGTACCATCAAAGTAAGGACCTCTACGGTGATAATTTCCCTCGCTGGACGCCATACTCTCCTAGGTTGTGAAACCAAGGCTATGACCACCAAAAGCTATGGAGATCAAAGCAAATGGAGACCAAAGCTCTGATACCACTTGTAGGATCGGAAGTATGTCTAGAGGGGGGTGATTAGACTACTTGACCAAATAAAAACTTAACCTTTTCCCAATTTTAGTCCTTGGCAGATTTTAGCTAATTTAGGACAAGTCAAGCAATCGTCACATAATTCAAGCAAGCATGCAAAGAGTATATAGGCAGCGGAAAGTAAAGCATGCAACTTGCAAGAATGTAAAGGGAAGGGTTTGGAGAATTCAAACGCTATTGGAGACACGGATGTTTTTCCCGTGGTTCGGATAGGTGGTGCTATCCTACATCCACGTTGATGGAGACTTCAACCCACGAAGGGTAACGATTGCGCGAGTCCACACAGGGCTCCACCCAAGGGCAACGGTTGCGCGAGTCCACACAGGGCTCCACCCACGAAGGGTCCACGAAGAAGCAACCACCCACAAAGGGTCCACGAAGAAGCAACCTTGTCTATCCCACCATGGCCATCGCCCACACAGGACTTGCCTCACTAGCGGTAGATCTTCACGAAGTAGGCGATCTCCTTGCCCTTACAAACTCCTTGGTTCAACTCCACAATCTTGTCGGAGGCTCCCAAGTGACACCTAGCCAATCTAGGAGACACCACTCTCCAAGATGTAACAAATGGTGTGTAGGTAATGAACTCCTTGCTCTTGTGCTTCAAATGATAGTCTCCCCAACACTCAACTCTCTCTCATAGGATTTGGATTTGGTGGAAAGAGGGTTTTAGTGGAAAGCAACTTGGGAAGGCTAGAGATCAAGATTCATATGGTAGGAATGGAATGTCTTGGTCTCAACACATGAGTAGGTGGTTCTTTCTCAGAACATATGAGTTGGAATGGTGTGTGTGTTCTGATGGCTCTCTCATCGAATGAGAAGGAGGTGGAGGGGTATATATAGCCTCCACACAAAATCCAACCGTTACACAGTTTTCCAATCTCGGTGGGACCGAATCAATAAGCTCGGTCGGACCGAAAATGTAAACCTAGTGACCGTTAGTGATTTTCAGTGGGACTGACATGCAACTCGGTAGGACCGATATGGTTAGGGTTTGGGCATAACGTAATCTCGGTGAGACCGATTACACAAACTCGGTGAGACCGAATTTGGTAATTAGCTAACCAGAGAGTTGGTCAGGCAAACTCGGTGGGACCGATTTGCTCTTTCGGTGAGACCGAGTGGAACTCGGTGAGACCGAAAAGTTACAAAGGGGAAACACTGAGTTTACATTGCAATCTCGGTGGGACCGATTCGCTCTTTCGGTAAGACTGAAAAGTTATGAAAGGGAAACAGAGAGTTTGCAACCCCATCTCGGTGAGACCGAGATCCTTATCGGTAGAACCGAATTGCTAGGGTTTGGCAGTGGCTAATGACAAGTGAAACTCGGTGGCGCCGGATAGGAAGAATCGGTAGGACCGAGTTTGGCTTAGGGTTTAGGTCATATGTGGATATGGGAAAGTAGTTGAGGGTTTTGGAGCATATCACTAAGCACATGAAGCAAGAGGCTCATTAAGCAACACCTCATCCCTCCTTAATAGTATTGGCTTTTCCTATGGACTCAATGTGATCTTGGATCACTAAAATATAAAATGAAGAGTCTTGAGCTTTTGAGCTTGAGCCAATCCTTTGTCCTTAGCATTTTGAGGGTTCCACTTTCACATCCATGCCATGCCAATCATTGAGCTTTCCTGAAATAATCATCTTGGAATAGCATTAGCTCAATGAGCTATATGTTGTTATGAATTACCAAAACCACCTAGGGATAGTTGCACTTTTAGACCAGAAGACTTTGCTGAGCCAGGCAAGCAGCCCTTTGACCATGTCTAGGAAACCCTTTTTATGCATGTCATATAGCACCATATTATTGGTGCAACGGAATCATGATGAGGTGGTAACCACCTTGGTGGGTTGCCTCTGTTACTTCCTTGTTGATACTTGCATTATGCATGACCCTACCTTCCTATGAGGGTTATGCCGGTGGGAGTAGATAGGATGCTAAAGTAGTTGCTACCCAAAAAGGGACATGAATATGCTTGGTGATGGGAGCAAGATTGTTTTCAAAAGACTTTTCGAAAACCCTGTCGGGTGCCACTTATGCCCAAAGGAGATAATAAGTTGGGTAACCACTTGATGACGAAGTGGTGTACCGAGGCAAGTGTGTGTGTTGTTTTCAAAACGGATTAGTTTAAGTTGCGACCGTTATTCCAACCTTACATGCGCAACCACTCTACCCTTATATGGGAAAGGGCATTATTGATTACCTAGGTCGATACTAGCTTGGAGCCCGCATTACTAGTGATGGGAGAGTTGTTGTTGCGCTCTCTTGGGACAGGTTCGTACCAGGTAGGGCGGCCATGACTATTTTCACAGGGCACCGGAAACACCGTTGGTACCCCGTGCTTGTGGTATGTGATGAATATGGGAGCAAGGCTCCACAACTTTAAGATGTGTAATGTTGGGCACGGGGGTTACTACCAATCGAGTGGACTCTTTGTTAGTGTCGTCTAGGGAAAGATAGTGATCGGGTGCTTACCCCGGGTACTTGAGGTACCGCGGGTCGTGGATGACACGGAAGTTCCCCGGATCTTGTGGGTAAAGTGTGCAACCTCTGCAGAGTGTAAAACTATTCGAATAGCCATGTCCACGGTCAAGGATAGTTGGGTAACCTCTCTTGGGCTACGTCCACATGTTTACAAACCAGTGTGTGTGTATGGATAAGTGGAAAGATTTACTTGGGTCAAGTCAAAGGACTTGACATGATTGAGTTGGGTTGGTGCCCACTCCATTTATGTTGATATTTGTAACCAGTCCCTATGGTTACTTGAATTCATATGATGCAAGTTTTACCAGTTGTTGAACATGTCTTAGAACAGTAAAATTAGCTTTCTGCAAAAATTTACCTATATCCTGCATTGTTGTATCTCGAACCAAAACATGGGTTGCTTGCGAGTACATTCAAAAGTACTCATTGGCTTGCCACTAGTTATTTAATTGGCCAGGCATGGAAGAATAGGAGTTCAAAGAAGAGTTCTTTGGAGACGAACATGCGAACTAGGATGTTTCCCAGTCAGAATGCCTGTAGGGTTAAGGCAGATGGCATGGGTTCTACTTATCGATGAAGATTTCCGCTGCTTAAGTTTATTTGGTATTCAGCCCTTGTGGCTTTATCTATGTAAGACTTGACCATAATGGTCATAATTTGTGTAAGACGATATGTATGGATGTAAGACTCTTGTTATTCAGCTTCTGTGTGTTCAGTGAGCATTGATCTCTGGGATCACAGTACACGTGCATTCGGTGATCACGACTTATGAGTCGGGGTCCCCACAGTGGTAGGGTTTAAGGTAAGCTTCTCACTAACCTAATCTTCCACCTGCTAATGCTTACAATCAGTGTGACAGCTAATGAAAATCGTGCTTACAATCAGTCTCCGAGTACTACGCCAATCACCTAAATAGCTCTGGACCTTTGGGTCAAAGTTGTGACACTGTGTACAAATAAAGAAAAATAGATTGGTGCTTCTTTCAGAAAAGAGTACTCCCTAGAAAGCTGCCAATATAAGCTACTAGTATTTGGTTAGAGGATTTGATGCCGAGAAAGATCCGTCCACAGAGAGCGCCACACATCCCACTAGTGGTGGTGGATGCCAATGCATGCATGGAGCATGTTGGTGTCAGTAATTTTTACTTGGCACACCTCGCACTCTGCATATATGTTGGTTCCATCCGTACATTTGTGCAGTTCCACCAAAATGCAGTTGAATAACCCTGTTTGCATAGATAATGAAAAAGTGTGATTACATTATAGTGGCACTAGTTGATGAAACATGCAAAATAAATAGAAGAAAATATCACGATAGTAGCATAGTATGCCATGCTGCATGGGCGAGATGGGCCCTGCGACGCCTCATACGGTATGCCACGCCTCATACTAGAAATCATCCCAAGTCTCCCCGATACACCTTCTGATAGTGATGAACATCAATGTACAGCGGTAGTACAAGGAGGGGCCTTGAGACATTCAAATCTCTATTTTTGAGCAGATCAACTAAAATTAAGCACCCCAGTTTGCAGAAATGCTTAAACATTAACAATGGGACTAGTTGATGAAACATACATTATCAAAGAGAAGCACTTTCTTTATCTACATTGGAAATGAAATGATAGAGAGGACACTCACTCTATTTTAACTATATTATTAATTCATTTTATTAGTGACACTAGGGTCGAGTAGGTGGCAAACGAGGTGTATCGTGCATCGCAAGGATGAAGGCCGGGGGTGCTTAGACTGGGATGCTGAAGCTGGCTCTTTCAATCCCTATCTTCCTCCTGATGTTTCTGTGGTAGCATTTGGGTTGTAATCCAAACTTGGTCGAGCTGGTGCTGTGTCCCCCTACCTGCCTAGCTTATGTGGCAAACTTGTCTCCTGCTAGTGCTCAGTCTGTTCTAGTAGTAGTTGCATAACTGCCCGTTTACACTAAGATGTTGTCAGATAATGGTTCTCTATGGTTGGGTTTCTTTAATGAAATCAGAGGGAGCCCCCTCTTTCGATATATAAAAAATAGTGGCATTGGCGGTGCCAAAACATTGCCTCAAATTAGTAGTGCCACTAGATTAAGGTGCAAAATAATAACATTACTGCTTTATCATGGCAGTGCCAAAACAGTAGCACAAGAGCAGGATCAACATGCAGGATCTTTGGCAAACGGTCAGACCAAAAAGGAACATACCTCGTGATGGGAACCATATCTGCAGTCAGTGCCATCGTAGAAGGGGTGACACCAGTCACCAACATGGATGATTCAATTCATGGGACCTTTTGGTGCAGTTCACCTAAAATGAAGCAATGTCCCATGAGCTAGCAGCTTTTTTTAAGAAAAGGGCTCCATCCCTGGTTCCATTTCCATCAGCAAACGAAACCCACAGAGCTTCTTCTTCATTAGTTGCAATAAAATTGAGCAACATCAAGGTTGGTCGTGAAGCTCCTGGAATGTTCAACTATAATTTGGATATCATTTGTGCAGTTCAACACAAATCAAGCATGAAATGTATATCTCTGTTTGCATAAAAAAGGTGGAAAGGAGGGTGACTAACAAGTGATGAAACATGCATCAAATGAAAAAAAAGCATGTTCCTTATCTGAATGGCAATCATACAAGGACAATAGCAATTTCTAGTAGCATTGCTAGATATTAGTGTGGGCATTAGGATTAACTATGGCAGCCGTTAAATACGACATTACTTTAATGGTGCCATTGCTTCATTTTACCAGCAACATTACATTAACAGCTGCTATAGAGTCGGTATTTGGGCACGGGAGAGTAGGCAGACCAGGACAATTGCATCTCTAAGGAAAATAAGCAACTTATCTTAATGGGAAATTTAGCATGACATGAAAAAAGTGCCATTAATTCATATTACTGGAGGCATTACATTGAAAACAACATTGGTTTAACATGTCCTTACTTTTAACAGTGCGACTGCTACATTTTACCAGTGGCATTACATAAGAGCGGCTCGGGGCAACAAACATCAGAAGAGGATATCTGGGTTGGTCCCATTTTTGTTCGGTATATAGCCACCTTATACTGTGTGAGGCTAGCAAATCTAGTGCTAGACTTACTCTGTTGACTTGTCCCCCAGTCCCCACTTTCTTTCCTCTTTCAACCATTAGATCGGGTTTATATTGAGTTTGTACTGCGTTACCTTTATTTCCCTATTAGACCTAGAGACCAATTGGATAGCCAGTCTCTGCTACTTTTCGCCCCCATTATTTCCTCTTTTGACCAAGTCCTAGATGCAGGTAACAAATCTTCCCCCACCCCCACCCCCTTTCTTCCTTGTTTGAACCAAGTACTACTAGATTCGAGTGCATGAACTAGTTTTACCTCTTAAAAGTAAAAAATTAGGTGGTTTTCGGAAAGCCGATCGATCCTATCTATGAGGGGGCCTGAGAAATAGTAAAAGATACAAATGCAGCAACGTCGGGAGCTCGGGAAGTAGAGCAAGGCCGGTTTCGAAGGAATTTATACCTGAGGGTCGCCGAGATGTCACTAGGTGGGCGGCGGGAGGCTGGATCTGCCCACACTATGGCAGTGAGGAAGAAGGGGTGGGAGGCCATCCCTCGCCAGTGATGCTTGGGAGAGAACGGCAAGGCACGCTGATTGGGATGCGCTGGCAATGGGTAAGAGCCGTCGCCGAGGATGACCGCGTGAACGTTGCACCTTCTCACCTTCCCCGGCGGAGAGGATCCGGCTGGATCTGTGACCAGCGGTGAGTAGAGAGAGTGTGTGTGTGGCCACCGCTGTCGTGTTTAGATCTGGAGAGGACGAGACAGTGTGAAGAGATCAACACTAGCAAGCAAGCGCGGAGGCTCCTGCCTATACAGTGGAGTACTAGTTTTCTTTTGTCTAGCGGCCGGAGCCGGCTTGACCTCGGCAATGATTGTCGAGAAGTCTTCATGCACGTGCCCCGGAGGTGCAGTTGTCGTCATTTTGATCTGAAGCACCGGATTGTAACATATAACATGAAAAAATGCCACATGACAAGAAATCATAACCTCACTGCCCAAAGGAGACAAGATGAATCCTGGTGGACAAACTAGATGAGGATCAAAGCTCAAATTAAAGATAAACTCGTAGAAAGGGGGTCCGTCCTTAGATGTCCTAATTAACATAGCGGCTTGACCTAGATGGCAGCCGAGTAGTCTTCACGCATGTGCCCCCAATGACTAGCCTCAGTTGTCGTTGTTTAACCCTCGCAGTGATCCAAAGCACATGACACCTAATTTTGCGAGATGACAAGAAACCTTTTTTTTAGATTTCTCACCAGAACTACAGCCCTGTACAACAAAGCCTACACGATATGTAGATGATAGCCAATCCAGGCGTGTCTGCTGGAGTCTGGTCACATGCATGGACGAACTGATCTTCCGTGTCTTGCAGGGATCATCCAGGTACCACCGTATGTACTCCTACAACACTTCTCTAGTAGTACTATCGCTCGTCTCTCTCTTCTATTAACTCACCCGACTTGCGGGGCCGGGGAGTGTGCCTATGGTCGGTTCTCAATTGCGGTCCGACATGTGTGCAAACACAATATGACGTGTGTTCCATTCGGAGAGCGGCGTGCCAGACCGACCGATCATCTGGGGTGCGAAGCGAATGCGATGAGCATGCTGTATACTCTGTACATGTGTACCGCCGTTTTCTTGAGGCTTTGCTCCATGGCGCAATCCATGGATACAAAATTAGTATACTGTACTATTTAAAAGTCGAGGGCGGGGCTTTTCCCGTGCGGTAGGCGGGACAGTTCCGCCTAGTCGGTTCGACAAAGACACGAGAAGATGAGGGAGTAGGCTGCTGCAAACGTAGGGCTGTGTGATTTGACGGTGAGTTACTACTGGACAGGTGGGGCCCGATGATTTGACTTGCCATTATCATTTTAACTGCAATGCTATGACTGGCGTGAGTCTCCCGATTCCTGACCACCTCCATACAGGTGCCTCTCCTGATGCTCCACCATGTAGAGGTTGGCTCTTGTTTGAGAGCCCACTCCTCCACTTTTTCCTTGCCTCTTTCCCCCACATATGCAAAAATGCCATGTAAAGAGGGCTTATAGCCCACTATTGTACTTGATCCTATAGGTGCTAAGCCTGCCACATAGGCATAAAGTCTGATGTGGCAAGTTAATTAAGAGAGAGACTAGTTTGGTGACCCCAGGAAGAAACGGTGATAAGCGTGTGTACCTAGATGAAGCAAACTTAGCAACAAAAAACTAAGCACCTATGCATTGGGGACTTGAGTTGCTAAGCCATTTAATGCCCATAGCACCTCATCTAAGCACCACTTCATTGGAAGAGGTCACTCCTTGGCAAATGCAATAAATACTATGAAGAAAGAGATCGAGAGAAGTAAACAAAAAATACTCTTATAGCCAACCTTATAGCTAACCTTGTTGTATGAGTGACTAAGTGATGACTATGTATGATGTGCCAACATCAGATAGCCTAACGCACCGTGTTAAATCTCCAAGGGCGCGACCACGCGAGCGAGGCGACGGTCGTGGTAGGCGCGACCATGATACGGGCTGCTGGCAGCCCTTGGATCTGAGATCGAACGGTCGCATGCTAAGTTGCTGAAAATTTGCAGAATAACCCTCTAGGATATGATATTCACCCATAGGTCTAGAATCACGCCATGCAACCGTTCGATCTTAGATCCAAGGGCTCTCGAAAGCCCGTATCATGGGAGAATAGAAAGCTTCGTATCACCTGTAATTTTCCCGATGCTTGACATGACATCGAAAGCCATTTAATTGGGTGTTGAGTATACACGATATCTAATTGGTCCCCATAGTACTGTGCATGAATCCATTTATCCACCATGCAAGCCACTACCCTGCCATTCACACGTGCCCCCCTACTCGACATTTTTACAATCAATAAACCGCTCCTAGTCGTCTCGTCCTTCCACATTACGATAGTTCCACTAATCTTAACCCTCCTCCCAAATCCATGGCATCCTAAATCTCCATGATCAGTGGTGAGTACAAGGTTAGAACCATCACCGGCGATGAGTTTGATGTCATCTACACCCGTTCTTCCGTAAAGGTGAAAGAATGCCTTGCTCACTTCAAACGCATGTTCGAAAACTCAAATGATGAGTGGGTCGCTGGGCTAGATGTTGAGTACACCACAGTCCTGGGAAGCGAGAAGAATCTAAAGGATGCAGAGAAGAAGAAGCCCGCCATGATCCAGGTTTGCGTGCATGATTTATTCTTGGTCTACCACATATGCCATGCCGATGTTGAGTGCGAGGAATTTAAGAAGTTCCTCAAGGGCGGCCGAGTCAAATTCGTTACTGTAGACTTTAGGAACGACAAGGAAATCCTGGATCGGATAGGCCTCGTTGTAGGCGACCCCTTCGACCTCCAGAAGGAAGGGCTGGTGCCCTCCCTTGACCAGCCTTCAATGCTGACCCTGGCAAGAGCCATGGTTCATCCTTCGTACGGTGAACTGAAGAAACCTCCGCACACATTTCATCGTGCATGGCAGCGGACTGTACTAGATATAGACCACATCCACTACGCTGCAATGGATGGCTACCTTTATTTCAATATCTACAAGGGTTGGATGAAGAGCAAGAGCCAAGTTTGTGGTTCAAGCAAGAAATATCGCCCAAGAGGAAGAGGGACAAGTACGAAGTCGAGGACGTGGACGAGGACTCCGAGTAAGGTGGCAGTGTCGTTGCTCATGGTGGTTCTAATGCAGTGTCTACGGATTAGTTGCTTAGTTTAATTTCTGGTGTGCTTAGTTTTATTTGAGGGGTGTGTTGTGTTGAGCCCCCAGCAGAACTATGATATGTTTCTTCTTGTTATATTTCGTACATTTCATCTTTTAGTTGGTATAGTACTACCACTTGTTTCTTCACATTATATACATACAATATATATGGCCAACATCATATATCCAGTACTTTAGTTGTCAAAGAATTTAAGGGTGCTTAGTTTTGTCAAAGAATTCCAGGGTGCTTAGTTTTATTTGAGGGGTGTGTTGTGTGATACGTCTCCAACGTATCTATAACTTTTGATTGTTCCATGCTATATTATATTCTATTTTGGACATTATTGGGATTTATTATACACTTTTATATTATTTTTGTGACTAACCTATTAACCGAAGGCCCAACCCAGAATTGTTGGCTTTTTTCCTATTTTAGGGTTTCCCAGAAAAAGAATATCAAACGGAGTCCAAACGGAATGAAACCTTCGGGAACGTGATTTTTGGAACGAACATGATCCAGAGGACTTGGACCCTACGTCAAGCAATAAACGAGGAAGGCACGAGGTAGGGGGCGCGCCAACCCCCCCCCCCCCCAGGCGCGCCCTCCACCCTCGTGGAGCCCATGTTGCTCCACCGACGTACTCCTTCCTCCTATATATACCTACGTACCCCTAAACTACCAGATACGGAGCCAAAACCCTAATTCCACCGCCGTAACTTTCTGTATCCACGAGATCCCATCTTGGGGCCTTTTCCGGAGCTCCGCCGGAGGGGGTATCGATCACGGAGGGCTTCTACATCAACACCATAGCCTCTCCGATGAAGTGTGAGTAGTTTACTTCAGACCTACGGGTCCATAGTTATTAGCTAGATGGCTTCTTCTCTCTTTTTGGATCTCAATACAAAGTTCTCCCCCTCTCTTGTGGAGATATATTCGATGTAATCTTCTTTTGCGGTGTGTTTGTTGAGATCGATGAATTATGGGTTTATGATCAAGTTTATCTATGAACAATATTTGAATCTTCTCTGAATTCTTTTATGTATGATTGGTTATCTTTGCAAGTCTCTTCGAATTATCAATTTGGTTTGGCCTACTAGATTGATCTTTCTTGCAATGGGAGAAGTGCTTAGCTTTGGGTTCAATCTTGCGGTGTCCTTTCCCAGTGACAGTAGGGGCAGAAAGGCACGTATTGTATTGGTGCCATCGAGGATAACAAGATGGGGTTTATATCATATTGCATGAGTTTATCCCTCTACATCATGTCATCTTGCTTAAAGTGTTACTCTGTTCTCTTGAACTTAATACTCTAGATGCATGCTAGATAGCGGTCGATGTGTGGAGTAATAGTAGTAGATGCAGGCAGGAGTCGGTCTACTTGTTTTGGACGTGATGCCTATATACATGATCATACCTAGATATTCTCATAACTATGCTCAATTCTTTCAATTGCTCAACAGTATTTTGTTCACCCACTGTAATACTTATGCTCTCGAGAGAAGCCTCTAGTGAAACCTATGGCCCCCAGGTCTATTTTCCATCATATTAATCTTCCAAACTTAGTTATTTCCTTTGCCATTTATTTTACTTGCATCTTTATTTCTCTTTATCATAAAAATACCAAAAATATTATCTTATCATATCTATTAGATCTCACTCTCGTAAGTGACTGTGAAGGGATTGACAACCCCTTTATCGCGTTGGTTGCGAGGAGTTTATTTGTTTGTGTAGGTGCGAGGGACTCGTGCATGGCCTCCTACTGGATTGATACCTTGGTTCTCAAAAACTGAGGGAAATACTTACGCTGCTCTACTGCATCACCCCTTCCTCTTCAAGGGAAAACCAATGCAGTGCTCAAGAGGTAGCAAGAAGGATTTCTGGCACTGTTGCCGGGGAGTCTACGCAAAAGTCAACATACCAAGTACCCAGCACAAACCCTTATCTCCCACATTACATTATTTGCCATTTGCCTCTCGTTTTCCTCTCCCCCACTTCACCCTTGCCGTTTTATTCACCCTCTCTCTCTCCGTCCTCCCTCTCTTTCTCTATTCGCCTCTTTTTGCCCGTTTCTTGTTCGCTTGTGTGTCGGATTGCTTGCTGGTCACGATGGCTCTATCTGGATTTGGTGATCTTCACCTTAAAATGTTAGAAGAGATCAAAAGCAACGTCAGGAGTTTTATGGTCTTACAATTTGAGCATAATAATTTATTTAGAAATGAGCTTAAAGAACAAAAAAGCTTTATGGGTTATATGAATAAAGAGCTCGATGATATGTCTAAAGAATTTGATGGTTTGAAATCTCAGATTGCTCATCTTGAGAAGTTAATAGCTGAAGTTTCGGATAAGAAAGCCACCTTAGTTAATAAGATGGCCGATAAACTGGAAAAAAATTGGTAGATAAAGATGAAGATCTAAAAGTTATTGATGTGTCCCCTATTAAATCTTTGTTTTGTAATATGAATCTTGATAATGATGGGACTGAATATGATCCACCTTTACCTAGAAGGCGTTCCAAAAATTCTGAGTATTTAGATCTTGATGCCAAAATTGTTAAAAGTGGGATTGAAGAAGTTAAAACTTTAAATATTAATGAACCCACTATTTTGGATTTCAAGGAATTTAATTATGATAATTGCTCTTTGATAGATTGTATTTCCTTGTTGCAATCCATGCTAAATTCTCCTCATGCTTATAGTCAAAATAAAGCCTTTACCAAACATATCGTTGATGCTTTGATGCAATCTTATGAAGAAAAACTTGAGTTGGAAGTTTCTATCCCTTTATGATCAGTGGGAACCTACTATTAAAATTAAGATTAAAGATCATGAATGCTATGCTTTGTGTGATTTGGGTGCTAGTGTTTCCACGATTCCAAAGACTTTGTGTGATTTGCTAGGTTTCCGTGATTTTGATGATTGCTCTTTAAACTTGCACCTTGCAGATTCCACTATTAAGAAACCTATGGGAAGAATTAATGATGTTCTTATTGTTTCAAATAGGAATTATGTGCCCGTGGATTTTATTGGTCTTGACATAGATTTCAATCCTTCTTGTCCTATTATTCTTGGTAGACCTTTCCTTAAAACGGTTGGTGCAATTATTGATATGAAGGAAGGGAATATTAGATTCCAATTTCTGTTAAGGAAAGGCATGGAACACTTCCCTAGAAAGAAAATTAAATTACCTTATGAATCCATTATGAGAGGCACTTATGGATTGCCTTCCAAAGATGGCAATACCTAGATCTATCTTCGCTTTTATGCCTAGCTAGGGGCGTTAAACGATAGCGCTTGTTGGGAGGCAACCCAATTTTATTTTTATTTCTTGCTTTTTGCTCCAGTTTAGTAATAAATAATTTATCAATCCTATGTTTTAGTTATGTTTTTTGTGTTTAATTAGTGTTTGTGCCAAGTAGAACCGTTGGGAAGACTTGGGGAAAGTCTTTTTAATCTTGCTGTAAAAAACAGAAACTTTAGCGCTCACGAGAACTGCTGCCATGTTTATTTGGAAAGTGATATTTAGTTAATTCTTTTTTAATATGATTAATAGATAAATTCCTCACAACCAGCAATTTATTTTAGAATTTTTGGGGTTCCAGATATTTCGTTAGCTACAGATTACTACAGACTGTTCTGTTTTTGACAGATTCTGTTTTCCGTGTGTTGTTTGCTTATTTTGATGAATCTATGGCTAGTAAAATAGTTTATAAACCATAGAGAAGTTGGAATACAGTAGGTTTAACACAAATATAAATAAATAATGAGTTCATTACAGTACATTGAAGTGGTGTTTTGTTTTCTTTCGCTAACGGAGCTCATGAGATTTTCTACTTTAAGTTTTGTGTTGTGAAGTTTTCAAGTTTTGGGTTAAGATTTGATGGATTATGGAACAAGGAGTGGAAAGAGCCTAAGCTTGGGGATGCCCATGGCACCCCCAAGATAATCTAAGGACACCTAAAGGCCAAAGCTTGGGGATGCCCCGGAAGGCATCCCCTCTTTCGTCTACTTCTATCGGTAACTTTACTTGGAGCTATATTTTTATTTACCACATGATATGTGTTTTGCTTGGAGCGCCTTATATTATTTGAGTCTTTATTTGTTAGTTTTCCACAATCATCATTGCTGCACACACCTTTTTGAGAGAGACACTCATGATTCGTAAATTGTTAGAATACTCTATGTGCTTCACTTATATCTTTTGAGTTATATAGTTTTTGCTCTAGTGCTTCACTTATATCTTTTAGAGCACGATGCTGGATTTGTTTTATAGAAACTTTTGTTCTCTCATGCTTCACTTAGATTATTTTGAGAGTCCTACAAAACAGCATTGTAATTTGCTTTAATTATGTTAGGCATTCAAGATTAATAATAAAATTTTCTTATGAGTGTGTTGAATACTATGAGAAGTTTGAAACTTGATAATTGTTTTGAGATATGGAGATGGTGATATTAGAGTCGTGCTAGTTGAGTAGTTGTGAATTTGAGAAATACTTGTGTTGAAGTTTGTGATTCCCGTAGCATGCACGTATGGTGAACCGTTGTGTTAAGAAGTCGGAGCATGATGTATTTATTGATTGTCCTCCTTATGAGTGGCAGTCGGGGATGAGCGATGGTCTTTTCTGACCAATCTATCCCCCTAGGAGCATGCGTGTAGTACTTTGCTTCAATAACTAATAGATTTTTGCAATAAGTATGTGAGTTCTTTATGACTAATGTTGAGTCCATGCATTATACGCACTCTCACCCTTCCACCATTGCTAGCCTCTCTAGTAACGCGCACCTTTCGCCGGTATCATACACCCACCATATACCTTCCTCAAAACAGCCATGCCTACCTATCATGGCATTTCCATAGCCATTCCGAGATATATTGCCATGCAACTTTCCACCGTTCTGTTTACTATGACACGCTCCATCATTGTCAATTTGCTTCACATGATCATGTAGTTGACATTTTAGTTGTGGCAAAGCCACCGTTCATAATTCTTTCATATAAGTCACTCATGCATCATTGCTATCCCGGTACACCACCGGAGGCATTCATATAGAGTCATACTTTGTTCTAGTATCGAGTTGTAATCATTGAGTTGTAAATAAGTAGAAGTGTGATGATCATCATTCATAGAGTATTGTCCCAATAAAAGAAGAGAAAGGCCAAATAAAAAAGGGGGAAGGCCCAAAAAAAGGGGCAATACTACTATCCTTTTTTTCCACACTTGTGCTTCAAAGTAGCACCATGATCTTCATGATAGAGACTCTATTATGCTATCACTTTCATATAATAGTGGGAATTTTTCATTATAGAACTTGGCTTGTATATTCCAACGATGGGCTTCCTCAAATGCCCTAGGTCTTCGTGAGCAAGCAAGTTGGATGCACACCCACTTAGTTTCTTTTTGTTGAGCTTTCATACATTTATAGCTCTAGTGCATCGGTTGCATGGCAATCCCTACTCACTCACATTGATATCTATTGATGGGCATCTCCATAGGCCGTTGATATGCCTAGTTGATGTGAGACTATCTTCTCCCTTTTGTCTTCTCCACAACCACCATTCTATTCCACCTATAGTGTTATGTCCATGGCTCACGCTCATGTATTGCGTGAAGATTGAAAAAGTTTGAGAACACCAAAAGTATGAAACAATTTCTTGGCTTGTCATCGGGGTTGTGCATGATTTGAATACTTTGTGTGGTGAAGATGGAGCATAGCGAGACTATATGATTTTCTTGGGATAACTTTATTTGGCCATGTTATTTTGAAGAGACACAATTGCTTAGTTAGTATGCTTGAAGTATTATTATTTCTATGTAAATATTAAACTTTTGTCTTGAATCTTTCGGATCTGAATATTCATACCACAATTAAGAGAATTACATTGAAATTATGCCAAGTAGCATTCCATATCAAAAAATCTATTTTTATCATTTACCTACTCGTAGACGAGCAGGAATTAAGCTTGGGGATGCTTGATACGTCTCCAACATATCTATAATTTTTGATTGTTCCATGCTATATTATATCCTGTTTTGGACATTATTGGGCTTTATTATACACTTTTATATTATTTTTGGGACTAACCTATTAATCGGAGGCCCAGCCCAGAATTGTTGTTTTTTGCCTATTTTAGGGTTTCGTAGAAAAAGAATATCAAACGGATTCCAAACGGAATGAAACCTTCGGGAACGTGATTTTTGGAACGAACATGATCCAGAGGACTTGGACCCTACATCAAGCAATCAACGAGGAAGGCACGAGGTAGGGGCGCGCCTACCCCCCCCCCCCGGCGCGCCCTCCATCCTCGTGGAGCCCATGTTGCTCCACCAACGTACTCCTTCCTCCTATATATACCTACGTACCCCCAAACTACCAGATACGTAGCCAAAACCCTAATTCCACCGCCGTAACTTTCTATATCCACGAGATCCCATCTTGAGGCCTTTTCCGGAGCTCCGGCGGAGGGGGTATCGATCACTGAGGGCTTCTATATCAACACCATAGCCTCTCCGATGAAGTGTGAGTAGTTTACTTCAGACCTACGGGTCCATAGTTATTAGCTAGATGGCTTCTTTTCTCTTTTTGGATCTCAATACAAAGTTCTCCCCCTCTCTTGTGGAGATATATTCGATGTAATCTTCTTTTGCAGTGTGTTTGTTGAGATCGATGAATTGTGGGTTTATGATCAAGTTTATCTATGAACAATATTTGAATCTTCTCTGAATTCTTTTATGTATGATTGGTTATCTTTGCAAGTCTCTTCGAATTATCAGTTTGGTTTGGCCTACTAGATTGATCTTTCTTGCAATGGGAGAAGTGCTTAGCTTTGGGTTCAATCTTGCGGTGTCCTTTCCCAGTGACAGTAGGGGCAGCAAGGCACGTATTGTATTGGTGCCATCGAGGATAACAAGATGGGGTT
The DNA here is from genome assembly GCF_018294505.1 of Triticum aestivum. Lineage (NCBI taxonomy): Eukaryota > Viridiplantae > Streptophyta > Magnoliopsida > Poales > Poaceae > Triticum > Triticum aestivum. The sequence continues at coordinate 124,593,281 of NC_057806.1, forward strand.
TATATCATATTGCATGAGTTTATCCCTCTACATCATGTCATCTTGCTTAAAGTGTTACTCTATTCTCTTGAAGTTAATACTCTAGATGCATGCTGGATAGCGGTCGATGTGTGGAGTAATAGTAGTAGATGCAGGCAGGAGTCAGTCTACTTGTTTTGGACGTGATGCCTATATACATGATCATACCTAGATATTCTCATAACTATGCTCAATTCTGTCAATTGCTCAACAGTAATTTGTTCACCCACCATAATACTTATGCTCTCGAGAGAAGCCTCTAGTGAAACCTATGGCCCCAGGTCTATTTTCCATCATATTAATCTTCCAATACTTAGGTATTTCCTTTGCCATTTATTTTACTTGCATCTTTATTTCTCTTTATCATAAAAATACCAAAAATATTATCTTATCATATCTATCAGATCTCACTCTCGTATGTGACCGTGAAGGGATTGACAACCCCTTTATCACATTGGTTGCGAGGAGTTTATTTGTTTGTGTAGGTGCGAGGGACTCGTGCGTGGCCTCCTACTGGATTGATACCTTGGTTCTCAAAAACTGAGAGAAATACTTACACTGCTCTACTGCATCACCCATTCCTGTTCAAGGGAAAACCAACGCAGTGCATGCTCAAGAGGTAGCATTGTGCTGGAGACCATTAACTTATGATTGTGAGAATCGTCGTATTTTTGTCATTTAACATGGTCAACGGGTTTGACGTGAAAAAATAATGTCTAATGGCATTTCTGAGCAAACATCTAACTTAACGATGGCATTTTTTAGATATCTAATTGCATTTTTGAGCAGGTATCTCACGGATCGATGGCATTTTTTGAGTAGTTGTAACTTTTAATGGCAAAACTGAGTAGTGATACACAACTAGTGGCATAAATAATAAGAACCCAAGAATTAAATAGGTATGCTAATTTCTTTATTTCTTTATACCTTTATGTGCGAAACAATATACGCTGCCTCCCCGCAGATTTTCTTTACAGAGGCAACATAGAACTATATGAGTGCCCTCTTAAATTTTAGAATTATTCCAGATTCGTTTGGCCTTTTATACATTAATTGAGTTACTGGTCATTTACTGTGCATAATTCAAATTTGAACTACAAGCTCATGCTCCCGTGCACCAAAGTTGATTGAAAAATCACATGTGTGTCCTCGGGTGAATTTCTAGGTCCCATGCAAGAAATGGGAATGAAATTCAAACATCTAGGCATCGTGGTTTGGCCGAGAACATTGAGAAGCTTGGTTTTAAAATTCTTGTAAATGCAAAACACGCGTGAAAATCATGAAACTTGGCATGGTGTCATGTCATGGTACTACCATGCTGTGGTAAAAAAATTGCAGAATAGGAACAAGTTTTGGTATAAGTTTCTTGCAAACCGGGGCTTCTCTCAAGAAGGCTCGTGGTTCTGAGAGGGAACGTGTCACCTTTGTTTGCATAATTCAAATTTTAAATACAAGCACATGCTCCAGTGCACCAAAGCTGGTTGAAAAATCACATGTGTGTCCTCGGGTAAATTTCTAGGTCCCATGCCAGAAATGGGAATGAAATTCAAACATCTGGGCGTCATGGCCCGGCTGGAAACATTGAGAAACTTGGTTCTTTAATTCCTGTAAATCCGAAACACGCATGAAAATCATGAAACTTGGCTTGGTGTCATGACATGGCACCAACATGTTGTGGTAATTTTGCTGTCCGATTTGCGAAGGCGCACACATTAAAGATCAACAAAGTCATTTTGGAACAAGTGTTGTCACGTTACAATCGGAAACACAAGTATTATTGAAATAGTGGGCATTCTATTTACAATTTACGTGCCGCCACGCGTCCCCTTTTTTTATTAGCTAGGAGGCGTCGTGCAGGGTAGCTATTTGAGTATGGGAGGCGTGCGATCAGACCCCTATGCATGCTTATCGGGAGGAGAGCCCTTTGACCTCCATCTACCGTACACCTCTCTCCCAAGGTCTCCATTAATGGCGCCCGAGCCTCTATTTAATGGCGTGACAATGTCTCACTCGACTGAGATTTAAGAGAGAGAAAAGAAAATCCGAAAAGAAAATTTTGCACGGATCTTGATGTAAGATCCGACGGACCTATATAGCATCTACTGCGACTTATAGCAAGACTGATGGATATATATAAGGACGACGAGAGTGGATAATAATTGTCTTACATAATTAGAAAGATAATTAAAAAAGCCACATGCGGCTATGCCCAAAATACACAAGGGCAAAAGAAGAAGGAAGACGCATACAACGATCTGGCTCGCTGATCTCTACTTTCTTTATGCGCTGCAGGTCGCGGAGACTAGTTCTCGCGGCGGGCGATGATCTCTTTGATCAGTTTCATGTCCTTAATACGCTGCTTGGCAGCATCCATGGATTCCTCCACCAGCCTGTTGCGCTCGATGCGGAGCATGTCATTCTCGTCCATAAGTTTCTTGATGATGACGCCCGTCCTCTGCAACAAGGCAGCGGTCTCCTCCTCCTGCTTCGCCCTTCCGGCGATCTTCACCCTCAGCAGGTCGCGCTCGCCCCAGAGCTTCGCATTGCCCTCCCCTAGTTGCCGGATGACGCCGGTAGCCTCATCCTGCAACCTGGCCCAGCCAGAGATCTGATCCATCTGGCTATGGACCATCGCATGCATGTGCCTGTAAGAGTCCTCGCCTGCCCGCGAGAAATTTTCCCAGGCCGCCGCAGCGCTGCGGGACCTCCGTGCTGCTTCGGCGGCATGGCGGGACATCTCTGCTGCTTCCGCGGCGTGGCCGGACCAGTCTGCTACATCATCGGCGCGGCGGACCTCCGTGCTGCTTCGGCGGCGCGGCGGGACCTCTATGCTGCTACTGCTGCACGGCTGGACATGTCGGCTGCTTTCGCGGCGAGGCGGGACATCTCTCGTGCTTCCTCTTCCATGCTCACCTCTGCCTGGTGGAAATCTCTTGACCCAGAACTCACGCTGGCTATGGCTTGATTGACTTGATTGTTTTTTGTGGATGAGGAGTTGAGGAGGAATGTGTAGTCATCTTAGCATAGTAGTATTTATAACCGAGTACTACTAATATGCTCCTAAGTGGGATACCGTTTAGGTTGTGATCAGTGTGAATAGGTTTGCAATTAAATATAGCGTGGTAGTAGTAGTAGTAATTTGGAATGTGACGAGATGCGCTCAAAATTTATTGACGGTTCTATTTTCGAAGTGCGGCACTATTCCTGGATGGCGTAATGTCGGCATGTTTTCTCGGCCGTGGTGTAGCATATGCCATGGTAGTAGTTCTTTTTCTACTGTTGTGTACGTGCAAAAACTGGCACCGTCGGATACATATCTTACGCTTGGCGTTCGACAGGAATAGCCTCGTGGCAAGCTATAGACTAGTCTTTTTTCAGACGCATCACACCTATCTCTCGGGACTTCTCGCATGCACCATCACTGCTCCCTAGGTTCATGCCACCCACATACACTTGTACTCTGAGAAGAGGTGCACGCACGCACTCGTCCTCTCTCACACACGCATCTGTAGCTATGAATTGTAGTGTTCTCAACCATCTGATTGGCTCTATCATAGGTTTCACGTTCCTCCTTGGCCTTGAGATTGAGAAGTTTAAAACGCGGAGGCTAAGATGGAGGCGCGAGGTTTTGGTTAATGTGCAGGCCGCACACGACACCAACACGACACGAGCTTCGTCTGCCTGGTGCGCATGCAGTCGGGTGATTTTTCCAAGTATAGACACAACCACACCCTTGTTGGTATCCGCGCCTCGACTTTGTTTGGTCATAGTGGAGAGTAACATAGACTAGTTACTAGTCTATGTTACTAGTACTTTCATAGTGGATAGTGTCATATAGTATATGCATAATTTGGCGACGAGCGCTCTCTATATGTACCACCTTTTTTCTTTAATTTCATCTTGTTAGTTTTGCTCGATGGTGCAATCCATCGATACTACTACTGTACAAATGTATACATTTTTTAAAAAGGCTAGAGGGCGGGGCAGTCTAGCTTGGTCCTTTTCACGAGAGGCGAGGGCCTTTGTGATTTGACGGCTCATTACTGCTGGAAGGCAGGGCCTTGTGATTTGACTACTCATATAAATGTGCCGACGACCTGAGGAGGAGCAAAGAACTGTGAGGTATACTCAAGTTTTCCACTTGAGTAGTACTACGACGGAGGAGCACGAAACATGGCAGCCTAGTGCCATATGGCGATAAAAATGATCTAATTTTCTAGTCATCTCATTGTTAGCATTGTTCTCTTCATGCCTCGCAGAGAACGTGACACGTGCAGCGAAACACCTGAAGCAAAAGAAGAAACACAGGAGCAAAAGAAGAAGGAAGATTATCACCCCAAATGATCTAATTCGTTGTGGAGTCGTAACTGCTTCTTCATCGCCTCCACGACCTCCATCTCCTTGCGCATCTCCTCCGCCATCTTCTTCATTCCGTCCATGACGCGGGATTTCTCGACGCGAGCCTTCATCATCTGTTCCACGGCCGCATTACGTACATTGATAGCAGCCGGGTGCTCGATGCGGAGCTTCGCCAACTCCTCCTTCTGTTCCATGACGAGGGCTTGCAGCATCTTCATCGAGGAACTACTACTCTCATGCAGCTTCTTCCAGCCGGCGTTCTTCTCCTTCAGCAGGCCGAGCTCGTGGCAGAGCTTCGCCTTGTCCTCCTGAAGTTGCAGGATTTCACCGGTCGCCTTCTTCTACGATGCAATGCTCTCCTTCAGCAGCTCCACCAAGCCGTGGATGAACTCCTTCTGCTTATTGAGGTGCTTATTGAGCTGATCGGGCATGCCATCGAGGGATAACGACTCCAGCGCCGCCAGCTCGGCATGTTCGCCTCCACGGCTAGGGCGCTCCTGGGAGCCATCACCAGCCCGTGAGAGATATTTTGAGATCTCTGCATGGCGGCGAGCCCTGTTTTTTTCTGCAGCCTTGGTTGTCGCTCCCTTGTTACGATTAGTTCTCGACCTAGAGCTCTGCGCACCGGACATGGCAAGGATGGACGAAGAAGAAGCACTTATGAGGAGGAAAGGTAGAGTAATTTCCGATTAGGTAGTTCCCCTTTTTATAACCTAAGTACTAGCACTAGTACTAATACATGCATAGTGGGAACACGTTCAGGTTTGGTACATACTAGTAGCTGTGAGCAGGCTTGCACTTAATTGTAGCACTAGTACTTTCGAATGTGATGGGAACAAGGTAAAGATAAATTGATGGGTTTTGGTTTTGAGGCCCGAAACGGCTCCCGATGAGTTTAGTGGAACATAAATTTCAAGTAGACTACACTGCTCAGATGCGTAAATATTATGTTAGTGTCAAAAATTGGCACAAAATACGAAGGAGACCAATGGAAGTACTGCTAGCAACCCATGATTTAACTACTCGCATGCGCGCAGTGGAGTAGTGATGTCTTTCTTCAGCCCTCACGTCCACTCAATTTGCATGCGCTGTATTAATTGACCATCAATGAAGTGAAGGGCTTTACACGCGTCAAATTATCACATGGGGTGGATCTTGGTACAAAATTGCGTCTGCCCATGTACTCGCGTGTGCGACCGAGGGAATGAGTGTGTGTGTGGCGTGCGTGCACATCTTCGCTTCATGCATGTACCGCCAGTGTGGCTCAGGGAGGACGAGTACATTCTTTTCGAACCAGCATCACGTCACTGTGATCAATCCACACAAGGATGTCGCGACAACGCCTCCACATGTGCCACGTGGCTTCATGAACTATAAGAGAGACACTGTGTAGCATGCCATTGTGTTTTGCACATACTCGAAATATTAGTAAGGTACACGTGCATTGCACGCGTCAGATTTTGCAACCAAATTATGAATAAATACCACACTATAGCATGTAAGCTCTAAGTAATATATGCCTGATGTAGACCTTCGTTTAATTCTTATAGTTCATCTCGTTCAAAATAAATTAGTTTTTATAAAAAACCTAGGGCCTCTTTGATTTGTAGGATTTCCAAAACGCGGGAATAGGAAGAACATGGGATTAGAGAGGAATATCGTCTTGAATCCTACATGATTGTACGAGTGTTTGATTGTGCATAGAAAAAACGAAGAATTCTTTCAAAGAGGTTTGAGTGGATGGGATGTTTCCTATGAAATCTAGTGCAAATGAATCATATGGAAAAATTCCTATGGTTTACAATCCTACGAATCAAACAACCAAGATAGGAAAAATTCCTAAGGATTAGAATCCTCCAAAATTCCTTTGAGAATCCTTTGAATCAAAGAAGCCCTTAATCTATTTTATGATTCATGGAATTGTGCTCTGTAAAGCATAAAGTAAAAACAAATAATGGCAATTCAACTGGAAAAAAGTTTGGGCAGTTATGATACGAAAGATTCTAGAACAAAGGAGAACCACTATTGTTTTGAGATTTGTGCATTATGCTTAAGTTCAACCATGGAGTCTGCTAGATTGTACATGTGGCAAAATCCGGTGGGGGCTAGAAGATGGTGCGAGGGGCCGAGTGGAGGGAGACTATGAAGGAGTGCACAACTATGAGATCGATATTTACAGAGAGGGGGCGAGAACGTGTGCTATTGCACGCAGTGGCGGAGCCATGAAACATGTCCCATGAGCTAGGGAGGCAAGCATTGCTAATCCTTTACGAGGAAGGCTAATTCATCAACTTAAACCATTTTTACCAGCAATTGTCCAATGATCACATTCATATTAGCCTTGATATATAGTGATGTTAGGGGGGCAGGGCCCTTGCTGCCCCCTGTCTTCGCCATTGTGCGCGCGTCTGAGAGATGAAGCGGAAGGCATGGATGATGAGAGGGGGGTGTTGGATATATAATTAATGTTGGTGTATTAGCTATATATCTAATCCTATATAGAGAGGTGTAGATTGATCGATGTGGACGTGGGAAAGAGGGTGAGACCTCACTAGATATATAGATTGATCGGTTTATGTAGAAAACTATGAAAGACCTAGTTATACACACACACACATAGAGGAGCATTGATTGTTGCGCATGCACGTGAGAGATAAAGAATGCCCGATATGATGGAGAGGGGGGTGTGTGTGTGCCTTCATGGGAGACCGACCTAAAGAAAAAGATTGCATGTGTGTGATGGATAATGCCGACTGGTAGTGTCTGTGCATGCATGCACGAGAGAAAGTTAGTGGTACAATTATAAAGAGAAGACCAATGTGTAGGTGTAAAAGACTAGGTGAGGTCATAATCAATGTAAAGTTGAATTCAAATATTTGAATAAGAGATCATGATGTTTGAAACCCATGCATGCATCAATATAACGGAGATCCGAGCGGTGTGGTTTGGAAACGAGCATGTTGTAATGTATACACATTGAACAAGGTCAGACTGGTTTGAATTTGAGAAACCGATGGCAGACATCGTTTGGCCACATTCATCCGTGCATGGACACACTATTCTAATTGGAGATGATGGGTGGCTTTCGCATCACATATCTATATCTATACCCCTATATATATATATATATATATATATATTATTTTTATATTTTTATATAGTGTGCGGATAACTTTAACTTTGAAAGATGGTCGTTCGATGAGGCCAATCCGATGGTGCAGAGCTGGAAAATTTGAGCACTACTGGTTGTTGGATATCATCTAGATTCCACCAGATTTTTCCAAGACTCTATGGTTGAACTTAAGCATAATGCACAAACCTCAAAACACAAGCACTGTTGGGGAACGTAGCAATAATTCAAAAAAATTCCTACGTGTCACCAAGATCAATCTAGGAGATACTAGCAATGAGAGAGAGAGGGAGCGCATCTTCATACCCTTGAAGATCACTAAGCGGAAGCGTTACAAGAACGCGGTTGGTGGAGTCGTACACGCAGGGATTCAGATCGCGGTCGATTCCGATCTAAGCGCCGAACAATGGCGCCTCCGCGTTCAACACACGTACAGCCCGGGAACGTCTCCTACTTCTTGATCCAGCAAGGGGAGAGGAGAAGTTGAGGGAGAACTCCGACAGCACGACGGCGTGTGGTGATGGAGCTCGTGGTTCTCCGGCAGGGCGTCGCCAAGCGCTACGGAGGAGGAGGAGGTGTAGGAGAGGAGGAGGGGTTGCAGCAGGGGAAGGGTGTGGCTGCCCTCTCTCTCTCCCTCACTATATATAGGGGGAAGGGGGGAGGAGGAGGCACCCTAGAGTTTCCCTAGGGTAGGGGCGGCAGCCACAGGGGAAACCCTAGATGGGTTTGGGCGCCCCCACCCCTAGGAAACTTGCCCCCCCCAAACCGGGAGGGGTGGCTGCCCTAGGGGAGGCGCCCCCACCTCTCTAGGTTACGTGAGATGGGGTGGGAGGGGCGCTCAGCCCCTTAGTGGGCTGGTGTGCCCCCTTCCCTTGGCCCATAATGCCCCCAACGCTTGTTGGGGCCTCCGAAACCCCTTTCGGACACGTTGGTCGTCACCCGGTACCCCCGGAACAATTTCGGACTCCAATACCCTTCGTACAATATATCAATCTTTACCTCCGGACCATTCCGGAACTCCTTGTCATGTCCGGGATCTCATCCGGGACTCCGAACAACCTTCGATAACCACATACTATTTCCCATAACAACTCTAGCATCACCGAACCTTAAGTGTGTAGACCCTACGGGTTCGGGAACCATGCAAACATGACCGAGACATCCCTCCGGACAATAACCAATAGCGGGATCTGGATACCCATATTGGCTCCCACATGTTTGATGACCCACAAGTATAGGGGATCTATCATTGTCCTTTCGATAAGTAAGCGTGTCGAATCCAACGAGGAGCAGAAGGAAATGATAAGTGGTTTCCAGCAAGGTATTCTTTGCAAGTACTAAAATAAGTGGTAATAGATAGTTTTGTAATAGGATAATTTGTAACGAGCAACAAGTAACAAAAGTAAATAAAGTGCAGCAAGGTTGCCCAATCCTTTTTGTAGCAAAGGACAAGCCTGGACAAACTCTTATATAGAGAAAAGCGCTCCCGAGGACACATGGGAATATCGTCAAGCTAGTTTTCATCACGTTCATATGATTCGCGTTCGGTACTTTGATAATTTGGTATGTGGGTGGATCGGTGCTTGGTACTGCCCTTACTTGGACAAGCATCCCACTTATGATTAACTTCTATTGCAAGCATCCGCAACTACAACAAAAGTATTAAGGTAAACCTAACCATAGCATGAAACATATGGATCCAAATCAGCCCCTTACGAAGCAATGCATAAACTAGGGTTTAAGCTTCTGTCACTCTAGCAACCCATCATCTACTTATTACTTCCCAATGCCTTCCTCTAGGCCCAAATAATGGTGAAGTGTCATGTAGTCGACGTTCACATAAAACCACTAGAGGAGAGATAACATACATCTCATCAAAATATCGAACGAATACCAAATTCACATGACTACTAATAGCAAGACTTCTCCCATGTCCTCAGGAACAAACGTAACTACTCAGAAAGCATAAATATGTTCATAATCAGAGGGGTATTAATATGCATATAGGATCTGAACATATGATCTTCCACCAATTAAACCAACTAGCATCAACTACAAGGAGTAATTAACACTACTAGCACCAATCCCGGACTTGGAGACAAGAATTGGATACAAGAGATGAACTATGGTTTTGAGAGGAGATGGTGCTGATGAAGATGTTGATGGAGATTGCCCTCTCCCGATGAGAGGAGCATTGGTGATGACGATGGCGATAATTTCCCCCTCCGGGAGGGAAGTTTCCCCGGCAGAACAGCTCCGCCACAGCCCTAGGTTGGTTCCGCCAAGGTTCCGCCTCGTGGCGGCGGAGTTTCGTCCAAGAAGATGGATTGTTATTTTTTCCCATCAAAAGACTTCATATAGCAGAAGATGGCCACCGGAGGGCCACCGGAGGGCCACCAGGGTGCCCACGAGGTAGGGGGCGTGCCCAGGGGGGTAGGGCGCGCCCCCCACCCTCGTGGGCAGGGTGTGGCCCCCCTGGTGAATCTCTTCTGCTGAGTATTTTTTATATATTCTAAAAACGTCTTCCGTGAAGTTTCAGGACTTTTGGAGTTGTGCAGAATAGGTCTCTAATATTTGCTCCTTTTCCAGCCCAGAATCCCAGCTGCCGGCTTTCTCCCTCTTTATGTAAACCTTGTAAAATAAGAGAGAATAGGCATAAGTATTGTGACATAATGTGTAATAGCAGCCCATAATGCAATAAATATCAATATAAAAGCATGATGCAAAATGGACATATCAACTCCCCCAAGCTTAGACCTCGCTTGTCCTCAAGCGAAAGCCGAAACCAAAAAATATGTCCACATGTTTAGAGATAGAGGTGTCGATAAAAATAAAATACGAACATGAGGGCATCATGATCATTCTTAGAACAGCAACTTATATAATTCTTGTCATATAATCTCTTATGCTAGAGTAATAATTCAATCACAATTTCAAGTATGAATCGTAAACTTCATTGAAAACTAACAAACTATAATCTCAGTCATTGGAGCAATTGCAATTTATCATAACATAGGAAAGAGTCAATGTATAAGAGCTTTTCAGCAAGTCCACATACTCAACTATCATATAATCTTTCACAATTGCTGACACTCACGCAATACTTATGGGTATGGAGTTTTAATCGGACACAGAGAAAGATAGGGGCTTATAGTTTTGCCTCCCAACGTTTTACCTCAAGGGTAATGTCAACAATAATAGTTCATGAAAACTCACATCCAATTAGCCATATATACCAGGATCTTTCCAACATACCATGCTTGCCAAAGGATAAAATGTAAAAAGGAAGGGTGAAGATCACCATGACTCTTATGCAAGGTAGGAAGTGAAGGAAAAAGATAGGCCCTTCGCAGAGGGAAGCAGAGGTTGTCATGCGCTTTTATGGTTGGATGTACAAAATCTTAGTGTGAAAGAACGTCACTTTATATTGCCACTTGTGATATGGACCTTTATTATGCAGTTTGTCGCTTTTATTTCTTCCATATCACACGATCGTATAAAGTTTATTTTCTCCCACACTAATAAGTCATACATATTTAGGGAACAATTTTTATTGCTTGCACCGATGACAACTTACTTAGAGGATCTTACTCAATCCATAGGTAAGTATGGTGGACTCTGACGGCAAAACTGGTTTAAGGGTATTTGGAAGCACAAGTAGTATCTCTACTTGGTGCGATGAATTTGGCTAGCACGAGGGGGAAAGGCAAGCTCAACCATGTTGGATTATCCATGACAATATAATTTATCTCAGATGTAAGAAAACATAACCCATTACGTTGTCTTCCTTGTCCAACGTCAACTCTTTTAGCATGTCATATTTTAATGAGTGCTCACGATCATAAAAGATGTCCAAGATAGTATATCTATATGTGAAGACCTCTCTTTCTTTATTACTTCCTATTAATTGCAACGATGACCAAAACTATGTTTGTCAACCATCAACAACTTTTATTCATCATACTTTTTCTATGTGAGCTAATTACTCTCCATAAGACTCACATGATCTCTTTGTTTCTTTTTATTTCTTTCTCTTTTCTTTTATTCCCTTAGGATCATGGCAAAATAATCAAGCCCTTGACTCAACACTAATCTTTATTATATAGAGCTCACGGACTCGATTACATAGAAGGATTATAAAGCAAAACTCACAACTAGATCATACTAAGAACTTTTATTCTACTAGATCAAGATATTACCAAAAGGATCGAACTAAGAAAAACGGTAAAGATAAAAGTGATGGTGATACGATACCGGGGCACAATCCCAAGCTTGGCAGTTGCCAAGGGAAGTGCCCATACCAGATACTCAATTCTTCTTTGTTGGTGGAGACGGTGGTGATTTTGTTGATGGCGTAGGCTTCTTCCTAAATTTGCATTTGAGGACAGAATTTTGGTCCCTTATGTCCTCGATCTCCTGTTCCAGGATCAGTATCTTTTTGCATAGTTCCTGCTAGTTTTCCTGTAAGAGGCGAAAAGGGATAAACTCGATCTTAGGTTTCTTTACTCTATCCGGGAGGCTTGACTTTTGGAACTCCACATGCATGTCCCCAGGTTGAGGTAGTGGGACTTCATCTTCATCTAAACTCGTCTCCTCCTTTCCCTTGGGTTCATAGACCTCTTCTTCTTCCGTAGTCTAACCACAATGTTCCACATCCTCATAGACCTTAGGATCAGCAAGGTAATCAGCCACATAGCTTTCTCCTTCCGAATCCTGGGACAACATGTTGTTCTGTCTGCGGCAGGACAGCTCAAAACAAAGACAAGAGATATTTGCGTGATACGGGAGTCAAAACCCCTGGGAGATTATATAATGAATTTTTACTGACCAAAATATGTGTTGTGTAAGAAAACGGAGTCCGGAGAGCGCACGAGGTGCCCACGAGGTAGGAGGGCGCGCCCAGGGGGTAGGGCGCGCCCTCCACCCTCGTGGAGCCCTCGTGTCCTTCCCGGACTGCTTCTTATTTTTCTATTTTTCTAAATATTCCAAAATGGAGAAATATTGCCTTAAAAACTGTTTTGGAGTCGGTTTACTTGCCGTACCACATACCTATTCCTTTTCGGAGTCTGAAACGTTCCGGAAAGTGTCCCTTATGTATTCCTCCGGGGTTACGGTTTCAATAACATTGGTTTCAACATTTATGGGATTACCTGAGATATAATGTTTGATTCTTTCACCGTTCACCACCTTCGGATTTGTGCCTTCGAAGTTGTTGATTTTTATGGCACCGGAACGGTAGACCACTTTGATAACGTAAGGACCTTCCCATTTAGAGAGAAGTTTTCCTGCAAAAAATCTTAAACGCGAGTTGTATAGCAATACATAATCACCTGCATTAAACTCACGCTTTTGTATTCTTTTGTCATGCCATCTTTTAACCTTTTCTTTAAACAACTTGGCATTTTCATAGGCTTGGGTTCTCCATTCATCAAGCGAGCTAATATCAAATAGCCTCTTCTCACCAGCAAGTTTAAAATCATAATTGAGTTCTTTAATGGCACAATATGCCTTGTGTTCTAGTTCGAGAGGTCAGTGACATGCTTTTCCATAAACCATTTTATACGGAGACATACCCATAGGATTTTTATATGCAGTTCTATAGGCCCATAATGCATCATCAAGTTTCATGGACCAATTCTTTCTAGATCTATTAACAGTCTTTTGCAAAATAAATTTGAGCTCTCTATTACTCAATTCTACTTGACCACTAGACTGAGGGTGATAAGGGGATGCAATTCTATGATTAACATCATACTTAGCAAGCATTTTACGGAAAGCACCATGAATGAAATGTGATCCACAATCAGTCATTAAATATCTAGGGACTCCAAACCTTGGAAAAATAACTTCTTTAAGCATTTTAATAGAAGTGTTATGATCAGCACTACTAGTTGGAATAGCTTCTACCCACTTAGTAACGTAATCAACAGCAACTAGAATATGTGTATAACCATTAGAGGAAGGAAAGGGTCCCATATAGTCAAAGCCCCAAACATCAAATGGTTCAATAACGAGTGAATAATTCATAGGCATTTCTTGACGTCTACTAATATTACCAATTCTTTGACATTCATCACAAGATAATACAAACTTACGGGCATCCTTGAAGAGGGTAGGCCAATAAAAACCAGATTGCAATACCTTATGTGCAGTTCTATCTCCAGCATGGTGTCCTCCATAATCTTTGGAGTGACACTTGCGTAGGATCTGTTCCTGTTCATGCTCAGGTACACAACGTCTAATAACACCATCTACTCCTTTATAAAGATGTGGGTCATCCCAAAAGTAATGCCTCAAATCATAGAAGAACTTTTTATTTTGCTGGTATGTGAAACTAGGTGGTATAAATTTAGCAACAATGTAATTAGCATAATCAGCATACCATGGAGCAGTATGAGAAGCATTTATGACATTTAATTGCTCATCAGGGAAGCTATCATCAATAGGAAGTGGGTCATCAAGCACATTTTCTAACCTAGACAAGTTGTCTGCAACGGGGTTCTCAGCTCCCTTTCTATCAACAATATGTAAGTCAAATTCTTGTAGCAAGAGAACCCATCTAATAAGTCTAGGTTTAGCATCTTTCGTTTCCATAAGATATTTAATAACAGCATGATCAGTGTGAATAGTTACTTTAGAATCAACAATATAAGATCTGAACTTATCACAAGCAAATACAACGGCTAAAAATTCTTTTTCAGTAGTAGCATAATTTCTTTGAGCATTGTCTAGGGTTTTACTAGAATATTGAATAACATTTAATTTCTTATCAACTCTTTGCCCTAGAATAGCACCTATAGCATAATCACTAGCATCACACATAATTTCAAAGGGTAAATTCCAATCAGGTGGCTGAACAATAGGTGCAGAGATCAATGCTTTCTTAAGTATTTCAAATGCTTCTACACAATCATCATCAAAAACAAATGGTATATCTTTTTGTAATAAATTAGTCAGAGGCCGAGAAATTTTTGAGAAGTCCTTAATGAACCTCCTATAAAATCCGGGGTGACCAAGGAAACTTATTATACCTCTGATGTCCTTGGGACATGGCATCTTTTCAATAGCATCAACCATAGCTTTATCAACCTCAATACCTCTTTCAGAAACTTTATGCCCCAAGACTATACCTTCATTAACCATAAAGTGGCACTTTTCCCAATTCAAGACAAGATTAGTTTCTTCACATCTCTGCAAAACTTGATCAAGGTTTCTCAAGCAATCATCAAAAGAAGATCCATAGACAGAGAAATCATCCATGAAAACATCACAAATCTTTTCACAGAAGTCAGAGAATATAGCCATCATGCATCTTTGAAAGGTAGCAGGTGCATTACATAAACCAAAAGGCATACGTCTATAAGCAAAACTACCAAAAGGGCAAGTAAAAGTAGTCTTTGATTGATCTTTGGCTGACACGGGTATTTGAGAGAAACCAGAATAACCATCTAGAAAGAAAAAATGTGTATGTTTGGATAATCTTTCTAGCATTTGGTCGATAAAAGGTAAGGGGTAATGATCCTTTTTAGTTCCCTTATTTAATTTGCGGAAATCAATTACCATCCTATAACCTGTAATAATTCTTTGAGGAATCAATTCATCTTTATCATTAGGAACAACAGTAATACCTCCCTTCTTAGGGACACAATGGACAGGACTTACCCACTGACTATCAGCAACGGGATAGATTATACCTACCTCAAGGAGCTTTAGTATTTCCTTTCTTACCAATTCTTCCATTTTAGGATTCAGCCGTCATTGATGATCACGAACTGGTTTAGCATCTTCTTCCAAATTAATTTTATGTTGACATAGAGTGGGACTAATGCCCTTAAGATCATCAAGAGTATACCCAATAGCAGCATGGTGCTTCTTCAGAGTTTTCAATAATCTCTCTTCCTCATGCTCTGAAAGGTTAGCACTAATAATAACAAGATATATCTTTTTCTCATCAAGATAAGCATATTTAAGAGTATCAGGTAACTATTTAAGCTCAAGCACGGGATCACCCTTGGGTGGAGGAGGATCCCCTAGGATTTCAACAGGCAAATTGTTTTTCAGAATAGGTTCCTGTTTAAAGAATACTTTGTCTATTTCCCTTCTTTCATTCATAAACATATCATTTTCATGGTCTAGCAAATATTGTTCTAAAGGATCACTAGGAGGTACGGCAATAGAAGCAAGACCAATAATTTCATCCTTACTAGGTAATTCTTCTTCACGGTGTTGTCTACTAAATTTAGAGAAATTAAATTCATGAGTCATATCATCTAAACCGATAGTAACAACATCTCTTTTGCAATCTATGGTAGCATTAACAGTGTTCAGGAAGGGTCTACCAAATATAATGGGACAAAAGCTATCTTGTGGGGAACCAAGAACAAGAAAATCAGCAGGATATTTAGTTTTCCCACACAAGACTTCAACATCTCTAACAATTCCCATTGGTGAAATAGTATCTCTATTGGCAAGTTTAATTGTGACATCAATATCGTCTAACTCAATAGGTGCAATATCATGCATGATTTCTCTATATAGGCTAATAGGTATTGCACTAGCACTAGCACCCATATCACATAAGCCATGATAACAATGATCTCCTATTTTAACAGGAATAATAGGCATGCCTACCACAGGTCTAGGTTTATCTTTAGCACAAGGTTTAGCAATTCTAGCAGTTTCATCACAGAAATAAATAACATGCCCATCAATATTATCAGACAAGAGATCTTTAACAATAGCAATGTCAGGTTCAACTTTAATTTGCTCATGAGGTGTATAAGTTTTAATATTGCTTTTATGAACCACGGTTGAAGCTTTAGCATGATCCTTTATCCTAACAGGAAAAGGTGGTTTCTCAACATAAGAAGTAGGAACAATTGGATCATTATAAGTGACAATCTTTTCTTCAACTTTAATAGGTGCAGCTACTTTTACTTCTATGGGAGGATGATATTTAAACCATTTCTCCTTGGGGAGATCAACATAAGTAGCAAAAGATTCATAGAAAGAAGCTACTATCTCAGAGTCAAGTCCATATTTTGTGCTAAATTTACGGAAAGCATCGGTATCCATAAAAGATTTAACACAATCAAAACAAGGTGTCATACCTGACTCCTTACCTTTGTCGAGGTCCCAATCTTCAGAGTTGCGTTTAATTCTTTCCAATAAATCCCATTTGAATTCAATAGTCCTCATCATAAAAGAGCCAGCACAAGAAGTATCAAGCATGGTGCGATTGTTATCAGAAAGCCCAGCATAAAATTTTTGAATAATCATTTTTCTTGAGAGATCATGATTGGGGCATGAATATAACATTGATTTAAGCCTCCCCCAAGCTTGAGCGATGCTTTCTCCTTCGCGAGGCCAAAAATTATATATAAAATTGCTATCATGATGAACAAGATGCATAGGATAAAACTTCTGATGAAATTCCAATTTCAATCGTTTGTAGTTCCATGACCCCATATCATCACATAGCCTATACCATGTCGATGCATTTCCCTTCAAAGATAAAGGGAAGACCTTCTTCTTAACAACATCTCCGGGTACACCTGCAAGCTTAAATAATCCACAAACTTCATCCACATATATTAGATGCTCATCAGGATGTTTTGTTCCATCTCCTAAAAAAGGATTAGCTAGCATTTTTCTATCATACCATAAGGAATTTCAAAGCAGACATTTTCAGTTTTAGTAGGTTCAGTAGGTTGAGGAGAAACTCTTTGCTCTACTGGTCGGGGTGAAGATACCCCGAACAAGCCCCTCGGAGGATTACTTTCCATAGTAACAAGTGACAGTAAATGTCAGCACACTATATAAATTTTTCCTTACCAACTTCCACCTACCAAAGGCGCTTCACTCCCCGGCAACGGCGCCAGAAAAGAGCCTTGATGGCCCAAAAGTATAGGGGATCTATCTTAGTACTTTCGATAAGTAAGAGTGTCAAACCCAACGAGGAGCGGACGGAAATGATAAGCGGTTTCCAGCAAGGTATTCTCTGCAAGTATTGAAATAAGTGGTAACAGATAGTTTTGTGATAGGATAATTTGTAATGAGCAACAAGTAACAAAAGTAAATAAAGTGCAGCAAGGTGGCCCAATCCTTTTTGTAGAAAAGGACAAGCCTGGACAAACTCTTATATAGAGAAAAGCGCTCCCGAGGACACATGGGAATATCGTCAAGCTAGTTTTCATCACGCCCATATGATTCGCGTTCGGTACTTTGATAATTTGGCATGTGGGTGGACCGGTGCTTGGGTACTGCCCTTACTTGGACAAGCATCCCACTTATGATTAACCTCTATTGCAAGCATCGGCAACTACAACAAAAGTATTAAGGTAAACCTAACCATAGCATGAAACATATGGATCCAAATCAGCCCCTTACGAAGCAACGCATAAACAAGGGTTTAAGCTTCTGTCACTCTAGCAACCCATCATCTACTTATTACTTCCCAATGCCTTCCTCTAGGCCCAAATAATGGTGAAGTTTCATGTAGTCGACGTTCACATAACACCACTAGAGGAGAGACAACATACATCTCATCAAAATATCGAACGAATACCAAATTCACATGACTACTAATAGCAAGACTTCTCCCATGTCCTCAGGAACAAACGTAACTACTCACAAAGCATAAACATGTTCATAATCATAGGGGTATTAATATGCATATAGGATCTGAACATATGATCTTCCACCAATTAAACCAACTAGCATCAACTACAAGGAGTAATTAACACTACTAGCACCAATCCCGGACTTGGAAACAAGAATTGGATACAAGAGATGAACTAGGGTTTTTAGAGGAGATGGTGCTGATGAAGATGTTGACGGAAATTGCCCTCTACCGATGAGAGGAGCATTGGTGATGACGATGGCGATGATTTCCCCCTCCGGGAGGGAAGTTTCCCCGGCAGAGCAGCTCCGCTAGAGCCCTAGATTGGTTCCACCAAGGTTCCACCTCGTGGCGGCGGAGTTTCGTCCGAGAAGCTGGCTTGTTATTTTTTCCCATCGAAAGACTTCATATAGCAGAAGATGGCCACCAGGGGGCCCACGAGGTAGGGGGCGCACCCAGGGGGTAGGGCGCGCCCCCCACCCTCGTGGGCAGGGTGTGGCCCCCCTGGTGAATCTCTTCCGTTGAGTATTTTTTATATATTCTGAAAACGTCTTCTGTGAAGTTTCAGGACTTTTGGAGCTCTGCAGAATAGGTCTCTAATATTTGCTCCTTTTCCAGCCCAGAATCCCAGCTACCGGCATTCTCCATCTTTACGTAAACCTTGTAATATAAGAGAGAATAGGCATAAGTATTGTGACATAATGTGTAATAGCATCCCATAATGCAATAAATATCGATATAAAAGCATGATGCAAAATGGACGTATCAATGTTCCACGATGATCTCAACGGATCAACCATGATGTCAGGGATTCAATCAATCCCGTATACAATTCCCTTTGTCTATCGGTATGTTACTTTCCCGAGATTTGATCATCGGTATCCCCATACCTCGTTCAATCTTGTTACTGGCAAGTCTCTTTACTCATTCTGTAACGCATGATCCCGTGGCTAACTCCTTAGTCACATTGAGCTCATTATGATGATGCATTACCGAGTGGGCCCAGAGATACCTCTCCGTCATACGGAGTGACAAATCACGGTCTCGATTCTTGCCAACCCAATAGACACTTTCGGAGATACCTGTAGTGCACCTTTATAGCCACCCAGTTACGTTGTGACGTTTGGTACACCCAAAGCATTCCTACGGTATCCGGGAGTTGCACAATCTCATGGTCTGAGGAAATGATACTTGACATTAGAAAAGCTTTAGCAAACGAACTACACGATCTTGTGCTACGCTTAAGATTGGGTCTTGTCCATCACATCATTCTCCTAATGATGTGATCCCGTTATCAATGACATCCAATGTCCATGGTCAGGAAACCATGACCATCTATTGATCAACGAGCTAGTCAACTAGAGGCTTACTAGGGACATATTAAGATCTATGTATTCACACATGTATTACGGTTTCCGGTTAATACAATTATAGCATGAACAATAGACAATTATCATGAACAAGGAAATATAATAATAACCATTTTATTATTGCCTCTAGGGCATATTGCCAACAGTCTCCCACTTGCACTAGAGTCAATAATCCAGTTCACATCGTTATGTGATTAACACTCATAGTTCACATCACCATGTGACTAACACCCGAAGAGTTTACTAGAGTTAATAATCTAGTTCACATCACCATGTGATTAACACCCAAGAGTTTACTAGAGTCAATAATATAGTTCACATCACCATGTGATTAACACTCAATGAGTTCTAGGGTTTGATCATGTTATGCTTACGAGAGAAGTGTCAGTCAACGGGTCTGCAACATTCAGATCCGTGTGTTCTTCGCAAATCTTGATTTCATATTGTAGATGTTGCTACTATGCTCCACTTGGAGCTATTCCAAATGGTTGCTCCACTACATGTATCCGGTTTGCTACTCAGAGTCATCCGGATAGGTATTAAAGCTTGCATCGACATAACCCTTTACGCCGAACTCTTTATCACCTCCATAACCGAGAAACATTTCCTTATTCCTAAGGACAATTTTGGTCGCTGTCCAATGATCCACTCCTGGATCACTCTTGTATCCCCTTGCCAGACACGTGGCAAGGCACATCGCGGTGCACAGCATGGCATATCGTATAGAGCCTATGGCTAAGGCATAGGGGACGACTTTCGTCCTTTCTCTTTCTTCTGCCGTGGTCGAGCTTCAAATCTTAACTTCACACCTCACAACTCAGGCAAGAACTCCTTCTTTGACTAATCCATCTTGAACTCCTTCAAGATCATGTCAAGGTATGTGCTCTGTGAAAGTCTTATCAGGCGTCTTGATATATCTCTATAGATCTTGATACCCAACATGTAAGCAGTTTTACACAGGTCTTCCTTTGAAAAACTCCATTCAAACAACCCTTTATGCTTTCTAGAAATTCTACATCATTTTATCAACAATATGTCATCCATATATACCTATCAGAAATGTTGTAGTGCTCCCACTCACTTTCTTGCAAATACAAGTTTCTTGCAAACTTTGTATAAACCCAAATGCTTTGATCGCCTCATCAAAGCATATGTTCCAACTCCGAGATGATTGCTCCAATCCATAGAAGGATCGCTGGAGTTTTCATACCTTTCAGCATCCTTAGGATCGACAAAAACTTCTGGTTGTATCACATACAGCCTTTCTTCACGGAGACCGTCAAGGAAACTTTGTTTTGACATCCATCTGCCAGATTTCGTAAATCAAAAATGTAGCAACTGCTAACACAATTTTAACAGACTTTAGCATCGCTATGGTTGAGAAAAGTCTCATCACAAACAACTCCTTGAACTTGTCAGAAACTTCCTTGAGACAAGTCGAGCTTCATAAATGGTGACATTACCATCAGCTTATGTCTTATTATTAAAGATCCATTTATTCTCAATGGCTTGCCGATCATCAGGAAAGTCCATACTTTGTTCTCATACATGGATCCTATCTCGGATTTCATGGCTTCCAGCCATTTGTTGGAATCCGGGCCCACCATCGCTTCTTCATAGCTCATAGGTTCATCGTCGTCCAACAACATGACCTTCAAGACAGGGTTACCACTCAGAAGTTGTACACACCCTTGTCAACCTACGATGTTTGATAGTAATTTGATCTGAAGCTTCATGATCATCATCATTAGCTTTCTCCTCAACTGACATAAGTGCCACAGAAACATCTTTTTGTGATGCGCTACTCTCTGGTTGAAGTGAAGGTTCAACAACCTCATCAAGTTCTATCTTCCTCCCACTCAATTCTTTCGAGAGAAACTCTTTCTCGAGAAAGGACTTGTTCTTAGCGACAAACACTTTGCCCTTAGATCTGAGATAGAAGGCATACCCAATCGTCTTGTTTGGGTATTCTATGAAGACATAATTTTCTACTTTGGGTTCGAGCTTTTCCGACCGAAGCCTATCGACATAAGCATCGTAGACCCAAACCTTAAGAAACAACAACTTTGGTTTCTTTCCAAACCATAGTTCATACGGTGTCGTCTCCACGGACTTAGATGGTGCCCTATTTAAAGTTAATGTAATTGTCTTTAATGCATAACCCCCAACAATAGCGGTAGATTGGTAAGAGACATCATACACCAAATCCAATAAGGTTCGATTACAATGTTCACACACACCATCATGCTATGGTGTTCCAGGCGGCGTCAACTGTGAAACGATTCCACCTTGTCTTTAGTGATTGCCAAACTCATAACTCAGATACTTTCCCTTTGATCAGATCGAAGGAACTTGATCTTCTTGTTATGATTATTCTCAAGTTCACTCTGAAATTGCTTGAACTTTTCAAACATTTCAGACTTATGCTTCATTAAGTAAATATACCCACATCTATTCAATTCACCGGTGAAGGTGAGAAAATAACGATATCCACCATGCGCGTCAACACTCATCGGACCGCACACATCAACATGTATGATTTCCAACAAGTCACTTGCCCGTTCATTGTTCCAAAGAACGGGGTTTTAGTCATCTTGCCAAAGAGGCATGGTTCACATGTGTCAAGTGATTCAAAATGAAGTGACTTCAAAAGTCCATTAGCATGGAGGTTCTTTCATGCGCTTTACACAAATATGACCTAAGCGGCAGTGCCACATGAAAGTGGTACTATCATTATCAACTCTACATCTTTTGGTATCAATGTTATGAACATGTGTATAACTACAACAGGGATTCAATAAACCATTCACATCGGGTGCATGACCATAGAAGCTATTATTCATGTAAACAGAATAACCAGTATTCTCTAGCTTAAATGAATAATCGTATTGCAATAAACATGATCTAATCATGTTCATGCTCAATGCAGACACCAATGCAAACAACATTTATCTAGGTTCAACACTAATCCCGAAGGTAGAGGGAGTGTGTGATGGTGATCACATCAACCTTGGAAACACTTCCAACACACATCGTCACCTCGCCCTTAGCTAGTCTTTGTTAATTCTGTAGCTTTTGTTTCGAGTTACCAATATTAGCAACTGAACCAGTATCTAATACCCAGGTGCTACTAGGAGTACTATTAAGGTACACATCAATAACACACATATATCAAATATACTTTTATTGAAGTTGACAGCCTGCTCATCTACCAAGTATTTGAGGCAGTTCCGCTACCAGTGACCGTTCCTCTAATAGAAGCACTTTGTCTCGGGTTTGGGTTCTTGGGTTTCTTCACTGGAGCGGCAACTGGCTTGCCATTCAAGAACTTTCCCTTCTTCCCTTGCCCTTCTTTGAAACCAGTGCTGTTGTTAACCATCAACACTTGATGCTCCTTCTTGATTTCTACCTTTACGGCCTTAAGCACGACGAACAGCTCCGGGATTATCTTCCCTTGCATGTTATAGTTCATCACGAAACTCTAGTAGCTTGGTGATAGCAACTGGAGAACTTTTGTCAATCACTCTCTTATCTGGAAGATTAACTCCCACTTGATTCAAGTGATTGAAGTACCCAGACATTCTGAGCACATGCTCACTGGCTGAGCTATTCTTCTCCATCTTGTAGGCAAAGGTCTTGTCAGAGGTCTCAACCTCTCAACACATGCATGAGCCTGAAATACCAATTTCAGCTCTTCGAATATCTCATATGTTCTATGGCGTTCAAAACGCTTTTGGAGCCCCAACTCTAAGTCGTAAAGCATGGCGCACTAAACTATCAGGTAGTCATCAGAACGTGTCTACCAGATGTTCACAACATCCACAGACGACGCCAGATGGGTTGGCACACCGAGCGGTGCATCAAGGACAGAAGCTTTCTGTGTAGCAGTGAGGACAATCCTCAGACTACGACCCTAGTCCGCACAATTGCTTACAATATCTTTCAACTTAGTCTTTCTCTAGGAACATATTAAAACAAAGAGCTAAAGCGCGAGCTATTAATCCACAACATAATTTGCAAAGACAATTTAGACTATGTTCATGATAATTAAGTTCATCCAGTCAAATTATTCAATGAACTCCCACTCAGGTAGACATCCCTCTAGTCATCTAAGTGATACATGATCTGAATCAACTAGGCCGTGTCCGATCATCATGTGAGATGGACTAGTCATCAACGATGAACATTTCCATGTTGATCATATCTACTATACGACTCATGTTCGACCTTTCGTTCTCTCGTGTTCCGAGGCTATGTCTATACATGCTAGGCTCGTCAAGTCAACCTAAGTGTTTTGCATGTGTAAATCTGGCTTACACCCGTTGTATTCGAACATTAGAATCTATCACACCCGGTCATCACATGGTGCTTCGAAACGAGCCTTGGCGACTGTGCACAGTTAGGGGGGACACTTTCTTGAAATTTTAGTGAGGGATCATCTTATTTATGCTACCAGCGTTCTAAGAAAATAAGATGTAAACATGACAAACATCACATGCAAATCATAAAGTAACATGATATGGCCAATATCATCTTGCGCCTTTGATCTCCATCTTCGAGGCGCGGCATGAACACCATCGTCACCGGCATGACACCATGATCTCCATCATCGTGTCTTCATGAAGTTGCATTGCCAACTATTACTTCTACTACTATGGCTAATGGTTAGCAATAAAGTAAAGTAATTACATGGCGTTTTCATTGACACGCAGGTCATAAATAAATTAAGACAACTCCTATGGCTCTTGCCGGTTGTCATACTCATCGACGTGCAAGTCGTGATTCCTATTACAAGAACATGATCAATCTCATACATCACATATATCATTCATCACATCCTTTTGTCCATATCACATCACATAGCATACCCTGCAAAAACAAGTTAGATGTCCTCTAATTGTTGTTGCATGTTTTACATGGCTGCTATGGGTTTCTAGCAAGAACATTTCTTACCTATGCAAAACCACAACGGTGATAAGCCAATTTCTATTTACCCTTCATAAGGACCCTTTTCATCGAATCCGATCCGACTAAAGTGGGAGAGACAGACACCCGCCAGCCACCTTATGATTCAAGTGCATGTCAGTCGGTGGAACCACTCTCACGTAAGCGTACGTGTAAGGTCGGTCCGGGCCGCTTCATCCCACAATGCCGCCGGATCAAGATAAGACTAGTAACGGTAAGCAAATTGAACAAATCATCGCCCACAACTGCTTTGTGTTCTACTCGTGCATAGAATCTACGCATAGACCTAGCTCATGATGCCACTGTTGGGGAACGTAGCAATAATTCAAAAAAAATCCTACGTGTCACCAAGATCAATCTAGGAGATACTAGCAATGAGAGAGAGGGAGTGCATCTTCATACCCTTGAAGATCGCTAAGCGGAAGCGTTACAAGAACGTGGTTGGTGGAGTCGTACACGCAGCGATTCAGATCACGGTCGATTCCGATCTAAGCGCCGAACAATGGCGCCTCCGCGTTCAACACACGTACAGCCCGGGAACGTCTCCTCCTTCTTGATCCAGCAAGGGGAGAGGAGAAGTTGAGGGAGAACTCCGACAGCACAACGGCGTGGTGGTGATGGAGCTCGTGGTTCTCCGGCAGGGCTTCGCCAAGCGCTACGGAGGAGGAGGAGGTGTAGGAGAGGGGGAGGGCTGCACCAGGGGAAGGGTGTGGCTGCCCTCTCTCTCCCTCACTATATATAGGGGGAAGGGGGAGGAGGAGGCGCCCTAGGGTTTCCCTAGGGTAGGGGCGGTGGCCATAGGGGAAACCCTAGATGGGTTTGGGCACCCCCACCCCTAGGAAACTTGCCCCCCAAGACGGGAGGGGTGGCTGCCCTAGGGGAGGCGCCCCCACCTCTCTAGGTTATGTGAGATGGGTGGGAGGGGTGCTCAGCCTCTTCGTGGGCTGATGTGCCCCTCCCCTTGGCCCATAATACCCCCAACGCTTGTCGGGGCCTCCGAAACCCCTTCGGAACACGTTGGTCGTCACCCGGTACCCCCGGAACAATTCCGGACTCCAATACCCTTCGTCCAATATATTGATCTTCACCTCCGGACCATTCCGGAACTCCTCGTCGCGTCTGGGATCTCATCCGGGACTCCGAACAACCTTCGGTAACCACACACTATTTCCCATAACAACTCTAGCGTCACCGAACCTTAAGTGTGTAGACCCTACGGGTTCGGGAACCATGCAGACATGACCGAGACAACTCTCTGACCAATAACCAATAGCGGGATCTGGATACCCATATTGGCTCCCACATGTTCCATGATGATCTCATCGGATGAACCACGATGTCGGGGATTCAATCAATCCCGTATACAATTCCCTTTGTCTATTGGTATGTTACTTGCCCGAGATTCGATCGTCGGTATCCCCATACCTTGTTCAATCTTGTTACTGGCAAGTCTCTTTACTCGTTCCGTAACGCATGATCCCGTGGCTAACTCCTTAGTCACATTGAGCTCATTATGATGATGCATTACCGAGTGGGCCCAGAGATACCTCTCCGTCATACGGAGTGACAAATCCCAGTCTCGATTCGTGGCAACCCAACAGACACTTTCGGAGATACCTGTAGTGCACCTTTATAGCCACCCAGTTACGTTGTGACGTTTGGTACACCCAAAGCATTCCTATGGTATCCGGGAGTTGCACAATCTCATGGTCTAAGGAAATGATACTTGACATTTAGAAAAGCTTTAGCAAACGAACTACATGATCTTGTGCTACGCTTAAGATTGGGTCTTGTCCATTACATCATTCTCCTAATGGTGTGATCCCGTTATCAATGACATCCAATGTCCATGGTCAGGAAACCATGACCATCTATTGATCAACGAGCTAGTCAACTAGAGGCTTACTAGGGACATATTAAGATCTATGTATTCACACATGTATTACGGTTTCTGGTTAATACAATTATAGCATGAACAATAGACAATTATCATGAACAAGGAAATATAATAATAACCATTTTATTATTGCTTCTAGGGCATATTTCCAACAAGCACTTCTTCTTTGTCCTAGAATCTTCCATATCAGAATTGCCCAAATGTTTTTCTACATGATTTGTTTTTACTTTATGCCTTACAGCGCACAATTCCATGAATCTTAAAATAGATTAGCTTTCTTATAAAAACTAGATGATTTTGAATGAAATGAACTGTAAGAATTAAACGAACATCTACATCATGCATATATGACTCAAAGCTTACATGCTATAATGCGGTATTTATTCATAATTTTGTTGCCAAATCTCATGCGTGCAATGCTCGTGTACCTTACTAGTCTAAATGTTGTCTGTGTGTGTTGTGCGTGTTAAACACATTGTACGTAGTATATCATACTAGTCTAAATTGTCTTTTTTGGGTACACGTTAAGCTTGTTCTCCCAAAATTTCAAGTCGCGCCTTGTTATGCCGAAATTTCCAGCTAGCGTCTCTGTCTATCATGCTGCAAAACTCCCGCCTCTTCAACCCGCGCCTTGTTACCCCGAAATATTTAAGATAAATCTTTGTCTCGTTGTGCTCCGACAACTCCCTCCATCTCAACCCGCGCCTTGCTATTCCAAAATTACAACGCGCGCGAAAACTCCCACCTCCTGTGAAATCCCGACACACGAAATGTCGTGATACCCTAAACCGAAAGAACTGCCTCAAATTGGTGGGGGTACTTTCGTAACTTACCCCACATTTCGGACAAGCGCGTCCCTAAGCCATGGTTCCCCACTCCCATCCCATCCGCTCACCCATTCCTACACCGAGGCCGGGAAAACCCGCGAAGCCCCACACCCTCCTCCGTCCGCCACCCAGCCGGCCGGAGCCTCTTCCCCGACAACGTCGTCCACAGCAACACCTCGACGTCCCTCATCCACCATACCGGATGAGGATTCGTCGTCGATCTGGTCGTCCCGCCGGTTCAGCCACCTCGTCCTCCACCTCCAAGGAGCTGCCCCGATGTTCCCCTCTTCTTTCGTGCCACCTCCATTCCCACACCGCCGTCTTCACCTGCACCATCGGAAGAGCATCATCATCACCGTTTCCTCGGATGAAGTTGCAGCCTAATCGGCGCCACCAAAGAGGTTGTACACTAATCGCCGCATTTTCTTCTTGATTAGATCTAATGGTGCTGCCGGCGCTCGGTCCCGAGCCGACACAGCGCGGCTCCATCCACGACTGCATCGCCGACCACTTCCTCCATGGCATCGCTCCCTCCGCGGCGACGTCCACATCAGTAGGAGCTGCTGCTGCTTTAGCTCTCGCTCGCGCTGCTGCTCTGCTCTTGCTCTCGGTCCCCTGCCTTGTCTGCTCTTGCTCTTGCTCGCGCTGCTGCTCTCGCTCTTTCTCTTGCTTGCGATGCTGCTCCGATTTAGCTACACTTCAGTCGACTGAATCGACTTTTGGGTCAGTCGATTGTCAGGGGGTGGGGGGGCTCGCCGGAGTTAAGGAAGAACCAGTCGCAATAGGGAGGGGGGCTCGTCGGAGAGGTATCCCACTATCTATCTTAGGGTTCAGGGTGGGGGTGGTGGTTGCCGGCGGTGGTGGGGCGGTGGCATGGGGATCGCCGGAGAAAAATCTTGGAACGGGGGGGGCTAGAGGGATGGCCGGGGCGGCGGCGGACCAGTGGTGGGGAGAGTTTTTGGGGCGGGCGGGCGGTGCACCGCCGGCCGTGGGCGGCTGTTTAGCCGGTGGTGGCTGGCAGCTCAGGGGGGTGGAGGTTGAAGATGAACTGCAGGCCCTTGATTTCGTATCCAACAGCTGCAAAATCGACTGATCAGAGATGAAAAAGTCAGTCGACTGACGTGTAGCCTCTCCTCTGGTGCGTTCAGTTTCGACAGTAAAATTCAGTTTCGACAGCAAAATTCAGTTTCGACAGTCAAGTTCAGTTTCGATGGTTAAATTCAGTTTCGACAGTTAAGTTCAAATATGAGCAGCTGATGTATTTCACATCTAGCACTTTGTGGTTATGTATTTTACATCATCTATTGGAGATGTTATTAGAATTCCACTCGGGTTAACGTTGTCTCTCTTGTCCTGCTTCAGCCTCGGCGTCGTACAACTCACCGGAGCTGCTCCAACGATGAAACCCTCCATCACAGCGGTGCAGTACCTCGGGCTCCATCTCCAGATGCCTAAGATCTTCTTCCCCTCCTCCGACAGCCAAGTCAGCCGGAGCATCCTCACCGGCCAACCAAATCACGCTGAGATCAACATGGCTTCGCCAAAGAGGTTGTACACTTGTTGCATATCTTTTTTACTCTACATGTTATATATATTGTCCACTGAGCACACGGAGTAATGGGAAATATGATTATTTTATCCTAGTATATGATAAGCAGTGAGGTACCTGGCAACTTAGCTATCCATGATGGACTCTCTTGAATGCCATCATTATTTATCTCTACGCGTTTGAGCTGTGCATTTGTCAATGGCCCTGGGAGTTGAGCTAGTAGGGCAGTGGCCTGGGTCCAAAGTAACAGAAGTAGCACAAAAACATTTTTTAGTGTAGGCTTTTCCTTGCTCAAGCCTGCCTACTAGAATCGCCGGTGCTTGAAAGGAAACGTAAATGAAAAACATAGGAATTGGAAAGTTTCCTATGGTACTACTTTTCATGAATTTGATGCAAAGGAATGGAGCAAACGAAAACTGTAGGATTTGTTCCTTTAGTGTCTCCTTGAAAGAAAAACCATAGGAATTTTAATTTCCACTTGTCCTCCTTTTCAAATTCCTATTCATGAAGCACAAGACTAAGAGATAGTAGCATAATAGCATTATAACCGTACATTTTCTTGTGGTTTGACTTAATCTCACCATGCTTCTTTGCATCCTGTGATCTTCCAATTCTTGTGAACCAAACACCCAGATTGGCAGAAATCCTGTGTTTTTAAATTCTATGTTTTGCACATGCATTCCTATCCTATTCCTGTCTATTTCCTACCCCTGCATTGTTAGAATCCTCAAATTCAAACAAGCCCTTACACAATTACTTCTGTTACATATATGTGTCAAAGAACACCTTGTGTGGTTTGTCCTGCTCCTGCGGTGTCGTGTTCCACCCCGGCTCAGCTGCTCCAACGACGGAAGGGTTCACCACAACAGGGATCCGCTCTCCAGACTATCTTTCGCCGCCTCAGATCTTCTTCCCCGCCGTCGGCAGCCATGACAACTGCATTACCATCATCAACTGAGCAGATGACCTTGAGGACTACACGGGTCCGCAAGAGAGGTCGCACTCTTCCGTGTCTGCTTACGTTATGCATCGCTTAGTATGATGACATGCTACTTTATCATTGTGTTCACCTATTAGACTCCGAGTCAGGTCCAAACTTATGCTGAAACTTGAGTTTTTAAATGGTTGTGGGGTACATATTGGGGCAGCAATCAATACTATGTGTCTACTATCTGATTAATCTCGGGTGTCTACTATGAGTTTCATGTTGGGTGCAAACAAACATTAAAGGAGACATTATATGTATTTTTTAACTAAAGCTATTATCTGCCTGCTATCATTGGTTTTGGGTCTATCCACAGTTTGCTACCATCACTCTGGATTTGTGCATGCACTCCTTACATAATCTCACTATGTTTTATTCCTATGCATGTCAGTTATTGTACACAATGGAACTGAACATGTAGAGCAAAAGAGACGAGCCTTGCGTGGCAATAAAATTTCATGCAGGCGTCGCTCCATGGTGGGCGCAAAGGCAGCCCCCCTCCACCCATTTCGGATCGTAATCAAGAGGAAGATAACTGTTCTCAGGGGGATTCAGAAGCAGAAGACCACTCCTATTTACCCCATGAGGTCTTCGTTCTAACTTGGCATGCTGATGTTAGTAATATCATGCATATGGTGCCTTGCATTGCTTACTATATACATCAAAGATGTCATCTGCTTAGTTTAGACATGCTTTGTGTCAATGCCATCTGTTTAGTTTCTTTATCGTATATGTGAATCATGCAATGCCATCTTGTTTAGCCAGGCATCATATATGTGAATTTTGTAATGCCACCCTGGTTAGCCAGTCATCTTATATGTGAATTATATCATGACATCATTTTTTATTACGTGTTAAATTTGTCAAGAATTTTAGTACATTCAATTACTCTTCCTGTGCATCAGCCATTGAGCACGGTCATGGAAAAATCTGGAGTGGAAACAAGGTCTTCAGAGCAGACAATGCTATCTGACGAAGTGCGTGTCTTGCTGGTTACAGATAGCTTCTCAGAGGAGGATTCAGAGACAGATGACCAGTCCTATCCCCCCCCCCCCCGAGGTGCATGCTCTAACTTGGCAGGGTTATGTTGCTCATATCGTGCGTATGGTATCTTGCATTGCTATGTCATTTTCTTAGTTTAGACATGCTTTGTGTGAATGCCACATGTTTAGTGTCTAATTACCATATATGTGAATTATGCAATGCCATCTTGTTGCAAGACATTATATATGTGAATTATGCAATGATATCTTGTTGCAAGGCATTATATATGTGAATTATGCAATGCCATGCTGTTTAGCCAAGCGTCATATATGTGAATTATATCATGCCGTCCTTTTTTGTATTTCTCATTGCTTTTGTCGACAATATTTCTATATTCAACTACTCTTCCTGTGCATCAGCCATTTGAATTGGTGATGGAGAAATCTGGAGTAAAAACAAGGTCTTCAGAGCAGACAATGCTACCTGCTGAAGCAGATATCTTGCTGGTTACAGATAGCTCTTCAGAGGAGGATTCAGAGGCAGATGACCAGTCCTATTATCCCCCTGAGGTGTATGCTCAAACTTGGCAGGGTTATATTACTCATATCATGCATATGTTGTATTGCAATGCTTAGTTTTTACATCATATACACGATATTGAATGTCATCTCCTTAGTTGACACATCATATATGCGATTGCCCTCTGCTCACTTCCTTAGTATATAAATCATATATTTGAATTATATCATGCCATGATGTTTACATAGACAGCATGTGTCTGAATTATGGCATGCCAAACCATTTTCTAAAGACATAATATAGTTATATCATCTCATCCTGTTCACATAGTCATCATATTTTGAATTATGTCATTCTATCCGTGAATTATATCATGCCATCATGTTTCCATCGATGGCATGTTTGTGATTTATGGCATGCCAACCACTTTAATAGACACATCGTATAGTTATATCATGTCATCCTGTTTACATAGTCATCATATTTTGAAGTATGTCATTCTATCATGTTTAGTTAGCCATCATACATGTGAAATTGTGTCATGCTATCCTGTTTAATTAGCCATCATATATGTGAAATTATGTCCTGCTATTCTGTTTGGTTAGACAACATAAAAGTGAATTATTTCATGCCCTATTTTCTTCCCTACTATCCATTGCACCTGTCTATCTTACAATGTCTGTACATTCAATTACTTTTATTGTTTATCAGCCATTTCAATTGGAGGGGGTGATGGCACTATCTGTGGGAGTAAAAACACGGTCTTCAGAAAAGATCGTGCTACCTGTCGATGGAGATAGAACCACGGTTGTACTTGCCCAAGAAATAGCCCCACCACACGTAACCCAGACTCACGCAGATTGTACCCCTACCCAATTGGACAGAGAACCAGCTACACCCCTTCTAACCCAAACCCCAGCAGATAGTAACCCAGTTCCCGTTGACACAACACTGTCTCCACCACAGAGCACCCAAACACGAGCAGTTAGTAAGGCAACTGTAGTGCCCAAAGCGCGAGGACCACCATTCCGAACCCCAAGTCAACGCTTAAAGCAGAAGAATAATTGTTCTCAGGTCAGGTTCCATAGCTATGGTTCATACTACTTTTCTCTTGCATCACTGTATTTACTCATACCAACTAATTTCAAATTTGAAGGATGCAATTGAAACTCCAATAGCGCAACAGGTATGTTTTAAACCTGGTTCTTTAACGTGTTTGCTGTTGTAACTTGTTGTATGTTGATTTCAGTTTCAATTGAATAAACAGTTATGTTCTCATGCCATGCACATTACAAGTGTTGTTACTGATGTGTAGTTTCCCACACTTATATTCTCTCTATGCTGCTTTGTCTTAAATATATATGATTCAAACTGTATCTATCTTGATTTGGCGACATAAACTAGAATGATATAGACCATACAGTGACCATACTACATAGATATATGTTTGTTTCATGTTGTTATCATGTCCACCTTACTATTGAACTGGTTTACCAAAATGAGTTTCATATACTACATTGTAAACCTGTGATGTGTTTGTTTGTTTCTCTTTTAGAACGCGGATAAAATATTGGAGAAGAGTACCCCGTTATGCAATGGTAAAGGAAGTAATGCAGATAAGGTTCTAGATAGTGAGACATCCCTGTTGGTCTCCAAGAAAGCTGATAAAAACTATATTGAAGACACTGAGACAACCCCAAAGTCCTGTCTTGATGTAGTGTTCGAGTTACTGGCTACTACTGCTGGCACCAGCTCTTCGAACTCGCTGCCTGAATTAGTTCAGCTTCTTGAATCTCAACTTCAAGTTGAAAGACATCGATCAGATGTTATGCAACAGGAAGCCGAAGGACTGAGGAAGTCCCTGCAAAATTCATATGCATACTTGCTGGAGGAGCACCAAACAAGAGAAAGTTAATAAGCTTGCTAAGCATCTTGCCAGCATTATGGGTACCCAGGATATTGTTTCTTGAGCTCTTCTGAAGTGGTTTCAGTTATGGACTTGTTTTGCTGCGGCGTTTATATGCTGCTTTGTTCCATATATTTGCACTGGTGGCGAACTTTGATGCCCAGATGTAATATGTGTAATAGCTGTGATAGCCTAGCGTAAGTTGCTTGCTTATTTATTTCCTTATTGTCTTGTTTATTTGTTTTCTTGTAGTCAGTGCAGTTCTTTTTCCGTGGTTTGCTAGTGGCTGCAATAACCTATTTTTTAAAACTAGGCCACATTAACCTTGGGCTACATATTTACTGTAGTTAACATGGGCCTCCTACGGGCCGTAGAAACAATGGGCCTTCTAAGGGCCGTAGAAACAATGGGCCTTCTACGGGGCATAGAAACAATGGGCCTTATACGAGTCATAGACACAATGGGCCTTCTACGGGCCGTGTCATCAATGGGCCTTCTACAGGCCATAGGATCGATTGGCCAAACATGGGCCAATAACAAACCACATTATGGTCGTAAATGGGCTAGAGTTGAAATCGTCTGTTCATGGGCCGACCATAACGGGTCGTCGTTAATCGGCCATATTTGATGACGCTATGAAAACGTCCCAACGTATTAACGAGCCGCAAATGGGCCGACTGTAACCACGGGCTGAATTTGGCCCACAAGCAGAAAATGACAGTAATGGGCCGAAAGTAAATGAATGCTGGAAATGAGCCCAAGAATAAATGGGCCCTGAAAGGCTGAAAGATAACATGGGCTGGAAACGGCCCAACGGAATAATGGGTCGTTAATGGGTATAAAGTGATACGCTGTTCATTATGGGCCAGTTTTACCACGGGCCGTTAATGGGCGGTTACTAAGGGCCTCATATGGGCCGAAAGATTTCATGGGCCGGAAGTTAAAATAGGCTGGGATTATATTGGACGGCCCAGATGACATTACTGGGCCTAATTCGGATAGGCCGTAGACGGGCCCTAGGTTAGCGGGCTATAAATGAGCTATATGCGAATGGGTCATTAACAGGCTTGCCATGGGACGGCCCACCACCTTTTGACCAAGTCAAACGGGCTGGCCTTTTCACAGGAATGGGCCTCTGTTGGGCCGTACCACGTGTCAACGTATCATAGGGTTTTGGGTCCAATGAGTGGATGACATCTGTCCCAACGGTGAGCCGACACGTGTTTCCTCCAGCCAATGATGATTTTACACGTGGAAAATCCCCATTGGTCGGGGCTGTTAACGGGTTATCGGATCCAAAACCAGACCCGATAGCTTAACAGCGTTCCGTTACGGTGGATGCCATGTGTCGGTCACCCTTGACAAAAGCACTTCTGTGACGCGCGATTTATCGTCATGGAAGTGGACACTTCTGTGATGATAATTTTGGTAATGTCATGGAACACTTCTACGACCGCACAGGTATGACTATCTTGATTCTGTCATAAAATTGTCATGGATGTACATGCATGACAGAAAACGTGACCTACTATGACAAACACATATCATCACGGAAGTGTATTTTTTTGTAGTGAGGGTTTGCAATATGTTCATGATTTGCTTATGGTGGGTGGCGTGAGTGATAGAAACACAGACCTGAGTAAGTAGGTTGTTTGCGTATGGGAATAAAGAGGACTTGATGCCTTATAATTCTATGGTTGGGTTTTACCTTAATGATCTTTAGTAGTTGCGGATGCTTGCTAGAGTTCCAATCATAAGTGCATATGATCCAAG
Source organism: Triticum aestivum (assembly GCF_018294505.1). Classification (NCBI taxonomy): domain Eukaryota; kingdom Viridiplantae; phylum Streptophyta; class Magnoliopsida; order Poales; family Poaceae; genus Triticum; species Triticum aestivum. The sequence continues at coordinate 124,628,184 of NC_057806.1, forward strand.
AAGAGAAAGTATGTTAGCTTATTCCTCTCCCTCAAATAAAATTGCAATAATGATTACCGGTCTAGTTATCGATTGCCTAGGGACAAATAACTTTCTCATGACAAAAAGCTCTCTACTAAAACTAACTTAGTTGTGTCTTTATAACAGTCCCTACTTTTTATTTACGCGCTCTTTATTATCTTGCAAGCCTATCCAACAACACCTACAAAGTACTTCTAGTTTCATACTTATTCTAGGTAAAGCGAACGTTAAGTGTGCGTAGAGTTGTATCGGTGGTCGATAGAACTTGAGGGAATATTTGTTCTACCTTTAGCTCCTCGTTAGGTTCGACACTCTTACTTATCGAAAGAGGCTACAATTGATCCCCTATACTTGTGGGTTATCATCTAGGCAACCATCCCAGTCAGCGTCGGAGTAGGCGACCAGATCAGTGGCGGTGGAGGCGCGCAGAGAGAGACCAAGATCCATAGCACCACGGATGTAGCGGAGAATCTGCTTGACAGCAGTCCAGTGAACGTCTCGAGGAGCATGCATATGAAGGCAGACCTGCTGAACCGCATACTGAAGCTCTGGTCGAGTGAGAGTGAGGTACTGGAGAGCACCAGCGATGGACCGGTAGAAGGCAGCATCCGAGGCAGGAGAACCATCAGTAGCGGAGAACTTGGCCTTCGTGTCAACAGGCGTGGCTGCGGGTTTGCAATTAAGCATTCCAGCACGGTCAAGGAGCTCATGAGCGTACTTTCGCTGATGAAGAAAGAAACCATCAGGACGGCGCACCACCTCAACACCGAGGAAGTAGTGCAATGGACCCAAGTCCTTGATGGCAAACTCAACATGGAGATGATCAGTAAGCTGGCAAAGGAGCTCAGAAGTGCATGCTCTCAGGATGATGTCGTCAACATAGAGGAGCAAATACGTCGTGTCGGTGCCCTGGTGATAGACAAACAACGAAGCATCAGAGCGTGTAGAGCGGAAGCCGAGTTGATGAAGAAACGCTGCGATGCGCTGTTACCAGGCACGAAGAGCCTGCTTGAGCCCATATAATGAGCGTGAGAGCAGGCACACATGATCGAGACACGCCGGATCAACAAACCAAGTGGGTTGCTGACAGAAGACCTGCTCCTCGACATGACCATGGAGGAAGGCGTTGGAGGCGTCCATCTGATAAACCAGCCAGGAATGAGAGACTGCAAGCTGTAAGACAGTGCGGATTGTTCCGGGCTTAACAACCAGAGCGAAGGTTGAAGGAAATATGCCCTAGAGGCAATAATAAAGTTATTATTTATTTCCTTATATCATGATAAATGTTTATTATTCATGCTAGAATTGTATTAACCGGAAACATAATACATGTGTGAATACATAGACAAACAGAGTGTCACTAGTATGCCTCTACTTGACTAGCTCATTAATCAAAGATGGTTATGTTTCCTAACCATAGACAAAATAGTTGTTATTTGATTAATGGGATCACATCATTAGTTGAATGATCTGATTGACATGACCCATTCCATTAGCTTAGCACCCGATCGTTTAGTATGTTGCTATTGCTTTCTTCATAACTTATACATGTTCCTATGACTATGAGATTATGCAACTCCCGTTTACCGGAGGAACACTTTGGGTGCTACCAAACGTCACAACGTAACTGGGTGATTATAAAGGAGTACTACAGGTGTCTCCAAAGGTAGATGTTGGGTTGGCGTATTTCGAGATTAGGATTTGTCACTCCGATTGTCGGAGAGGTATCTCTGGGCCCTCTCGGTAATGCACATCACATAAGCCTTGCAAGCATTACAACTAATATGTTAGTTGTGAGATGATGTATTACGGAACGAGTAAAGAGACTTGCCGGTAACGAGATTGAACTAGGTATTGGATACCGACGATCGAATCTCGGGCAAGTAACATACCGATGACAAAGGGAACAACGTATGTTGTTATGCGGTCTGACCGATAAAGATCTTCATAGAATATGTAGGAGCCAATATGGGCATCCAGGTCCCGCTATTGGTTATTGACCGGAGATGTGTCTCGGTCATGTCTACATTGTTCTCGAACCGTAGGGTCCGCACGCTTAAAGTTACGATGACAGTTATTATGAGTTTATGCATTTTTGATGTACCGAAGTCTGTTCGGAGTCCCGGATGTGATCACGGACATGACGAGGAGTCTCGAAATGGTCGAGACGTAAAGATTGATATATTGGAAGCCTGTATTTGGACATCGGAATCGTTCTGGGTGAAATCGGCATTTTTTCGGAGTACCGGGGGTTACTGGACCCCCCCGGGGGGGGGGTTTATTGGGCCTACATGGGCCTTGAGGGAGAAGAGAGAAGGAGGCAAGAGGTGGCCGCGCGCCCCTCCCCTTCCTAGTCCGAATAGGACAAGGGAAGGGGGGCGGCGCCCCCCCCCTTTCCTTCCTCTCTTCCACCTCTTTCCCCTCTCTCCTTGTCCAACTAGGAGTCCTACTCCCAGTGGGAGTAGGACTCCCCCTTGGTGCGCCCACCTTGGCCGGTCGCCCCCTCTCCCTGGCTCCTTTATATACTGAGGCAAGGGGCACCCTAGAGACACAAGTTGATCCTCGTGATCGTTCCTTAGCCGTGTGCGGTGCCCCCTGCCACCATATTCCACCTCGGTCATATCGTTGTAGTGCTTAGGCGAAGCCCTGCGTCGGTAGAACATCATCATCGTCACCACGCCGTTGTGCTGACGGAACTCATCCCCGAAGCTTTGCTGGATCGGAGCCCGGGGAGCGTCATCGAGCTGTACGTGTGCTAAGAACTCGGAGGTGCCGGAGTAACGGTGCTTGGATCGGTCGGATCGGGAAGAAGACGTACGACTACTTCCTCTACGTTGTGTCAACGCTTCCGTTGCGATCTACAAGGGTATGTAGATCATACTCTCCCCTCTCGTTGCTATGCATCACCATGATCTTGCGTGTGCGTAGGAAAATTTTGAAATTACTACGTTCCCCAACAGTGGTATCAGAGCCTAGGTTTTATGGTTTGATGTTATATGCACGAGTAGAACACAAGTGAGTTGTGGGCGATATAAGTCATACTGCCTACCAGCATGTCATACTTTGGTTCGGCGGTATTGTTGGACGAGACGACCCGGACCGACATTACGCGTACGCTTACGCGAGACCGGTTCTCCCGACGTGCTTTGCACATAGGTGGCTTGCGGGCAACAGTCTCTCCAACTTTAGTTGAACCGAGTGTGGCTATGCCCGGTCCTTGTGAAGGTTAAAACGGAGTCAAATTGACAAACTATCGTTGTGGTTTTGATGCGTAGGTGAGATTGGTTCTTACTTAAGCCCGTAGCAGCCACGTAAAACTTGCAACAACAAAGTAGAGGACGTCTAACTTGTTTTTGCAGGGCATGTTGTGATGTGATATGGTCAAGGCATGATGCTAAATTTTATTGTATGAGATGATCATGTTTTGTAACCGAGTTATCGGCAACTGGCAGGAGCCATATGGTTGTCGCTTTATTGTATGCAATGCAATCGCGATGTAATGCTTTACTTTATCACTAAGCGGTAGCGATAGTCGTGGAAGCATAAGATTGGCGAGACGACAACGATGCTACGATGGAGATCAAGGTGTCGCGCCGGTGACGATGGTGATCATGACGGTGCTTCGGAGATGGAGATCACAGGCACAAGATGATGATGGCCATATCATATCACTTATATTGATTGCATGTGATGTTTATCTTTTATGCATCTTATCTTGCTTTGATTGACGGTAGCATTATAAGATGATCTCTCACTAAATTATCAAGAAGTGTTCTCCCTGAGTATGCACCATTGCCAAAGTTCGTCGTGCCCAGACACCACGTGATGATCGGGTGTGATAAGCTCTACGTCCATCTACAACGGGTGCAAGCCAGTTTTGCACACGCAGAATACTCGGGTTATACTTGACGAGCCTAGCATATGCAGATATGGCCTCGGAACACGGAGACCGAAAGGTCGAGCGTGAATCATATAGTAGATATGATCAACATAGCGATGTTCACCAATGAAACTACTCCATCTCACGTGATGATCGGACATGGTTTAGTTGATTTGGATCACGTGATCACTTAGAGGATTAGAGGGATGTCTATCTAAGTGGGAGTTCTTAAGTAATATGATTAATTGAACTTAAATTTATCATGAACTTAGTCCCTGATAGTATCTTGCTTGTTTATGTTGATTGTAGATAGATGGCTCGTGCTGTTGTTCCGTTGAATTTTAATGCGTTCCTTGAGAAAGCAAAGTTGAAAGATGATGGTAGCAATTACACGGACTGGGTCCGTAACTTGAGGATTATCCTCATTGCTGCACAGAAGAATTACGTCCTGGAAGCACCGCTGGGTGCCAGGCCTGCTGCTGGAGCAACACCAGATGTTATGAACGTCTGGCAGAGCAAAGCTGATGACTACTCGATAGTTCAGTGTGCCATGCTTTACGGCTTAGAATCGGGACTTCAACGACGTTTTGAACGTCATGGAGCATATGAGATGTTCCAGGAGTTGAAGTTAATATTTCAAGCAAATGCCCGGATTGAGAGATATGAAGTCTCCAATAAGTTCTACAGCTGCAAGATGGAGGAGAACAGTTCTGTTAGTGAGCATATACTCAAAATGTCTGGGTATAATAATCACTTGATTCAATTGGGAGTTAATCTTCCAGATGATTGCGTCATTGACAGAATTCTCCAATCACTGCCACCAAGCTACAAGAGCTTCGTGATGAACTATAATATGCAAGGGATGAATAAGACTATTCCCGAGCTCTTCGCAATGCTGAAAGCTGCGGAGGTAGAAATCAAAAAGGAGCATCAAGTGTTGATGGTCAACAAGACCACTAGTTTCAAGAAAAAGGGCAAAGGGAAGAAGAAGGGGAACTTAAAGAAGAACGGCAAACAAGTTGCTGCTCAAGAGAAGAAACCCAAGTCTGGACCTAAGCCTGAAACTGAGTGCTTCTACTGCAAGCAGACTGGTCACTGGAAGCGGAACTGCCCCAAGTATTTGGCGGATAAGAAGGATGGCAAGGTGAACAAAGGTATATGTGATATACATGTTATTGATGTGTACCTTACTAGAGCTCGCAGTAGTACCTGGGTATTTGATACTGGTTCTGTTGCTAATATTTGCAACTCAAAACAGGGACTACGGATTAAGCGAACACTGGCAAAGGACGAGGTGACGATGCGCGTGGGAAATGGTTCCAAAGTCGATGTGATCGCGGTCGGCACGCTACCTCTACATCTACCTTCGGGATTAGTATTAGACCTAAATAATTGTTATTTGGTGCCTGCGTTGAGCATGAACATTATATCTGGATCTTGTTTGATGCGAGACGGTTATTCATTTAAATCAGAGAATAATGGTTGTTCTATTTATATGAGTAATATCTTTTATGGTCATGCACCTTTGAAGAGTGGTCTATTTTTGATGAATCTCGATAGTAGTGATACACATATTCATAATGTTGAAGCCAAAAGATGCAGAGTTGATAATGATAGTGCAACTTATTTGTGGCACTGCCGTTTAGGTCATATCGGTGTAAAACGCATGAAGAAACTCCATACTGATGGGCTTTTGGAACCACTTGATTATGAATCACTTGGTACTTGCGAACCGTGCCTCATGGGCAAGATGACTAAAACACCGTTCTCCGGTACTATGGAGAGAGCAACAGATTTGTTGGAAATCATACATACAGATGTATGTGGTCCGATGAATATTGAGGCTCGTGGCGGATATCGTTATTTTCTCACCTTCACAGATGATTTAAGCAGATATGGGTATATCTACTTAATGAAACATAAGTCTGAAACATTTGAAAAGTTCAAAGAATTTCAGAGTGAAGTTGAAAATCATCGTAACAAGAAAATAAAGTTTCTACGATCTGATCGTGGAGGAGAATATTTGAGTTACGAGTTTGGTGTACATTTGAAAAATTGTGGAATAGTTTCGCAACTCACGCCACCCGGAACACCACAGCGTAATGGTGTGTCCGAACGTCTAATCGTACTTTATTAGATATGGTGCGATCTATGATGTACCGCTATCGTTTTGGGGTTATGCTCTAGAGACGGCCGCATTCACGTTAAATAGGGCACCATCAAAATCCGTTGAGACGACGCCTTATGAACTATGGTTTGGCAAGAAACCAAAGTTGTCGTTTCTTAAAGTTTGGGGCTGCGATGCTTATGTGAAAAAGCTTCAACCTGATAAGCTCGAACCCAAATCGGAGAAATGTGTCTTCATAGGATACCCAAAGGAGACTGTTGGGTACACCTTCTATCACAGATCCGAAGGCAAGACATTCGTTGCTAAGAATGGATCCTTTCTAGAGAAGGAGTTTCTCTCGAAAGAAGTGAGTGGGAGGAAAGTAGAACTTGACGAGGTAACTGTACCTGCTCCCTTATTGGAAAGTAGTACATCACAGAAAACTGTTTCAGTGACACCTACACCAGTTAGTGAGGAAGCTAATGATGATGATCATGAAACTTTGGATCAAGATACTACTGAACCTCGTAGATCAACCAGAGTGAGATCCGCACCAGAGTGGTACGGTAATCCTGTTCTGGAAGTCATGCTACTAAATCATGATGAACCTACGAACTATGAAGAAGCGATGGTGAGCCCAGATTCCACAAAATGGCTTGAAGCCATGAAATCTGAGATGGGATCCATGTATGAGAACAAAGTATGGACTTTGGTTGACTTGCCCGATGATCGGCAAGCAATTGAGAATAAATGGATCTTCAAGAAGAAGACTGACGCTGACGGTAATATTACTGTCTATAAAGCTCGACTTGTCGCAAAAGGTTTTCAACAACTTCAAGGGATTGACTATGATGAGACCTTCTCACCTGTAGCGATGCTTAAGTCTGTCCGAATCATGTTAGCAATTGCCGCATTTTATGATTATGAAATTTGGCAGATGGATGTCAAAACTGCATTCCTGAATGGATTTCTGGAAGAAGAGTTGTATATGATGCAACCAGAAGGTTTTGTCGATCCAAAGGGAGCTAACAAAGTATGCAAGCTCCAGCGATCCATTTATGGACTGGTGCAAGCCTCTCGGAGTTGGAATAAACGCTTTGATAGTGTGATGAAAGCATTTGGTTTTATACAGACTTTTGGAGAAGCCTGCATTTACAAGAAAGTGAGTGGGAGCTCTGTAGCATTTCTGATATTATATGTAGATGACATATTACTGATTGGAAATGATATAGAATTTCTGGATAGCATAAAGGGATACTTGAATAAGAGTTTTTCAATGAAAGACCTCGGTGAAGCTGCTTATATATTAGGCATTAAGATCTATAGAGATAGATCAAGACGCCTAATTGGACTTTCACAAAGCACATACCTTGACAAAGTTTTGAAAAAGTTCAAAATGGATCAAGCAAAGAAAGGGTTCTTGCCTGTGTTACAAGGTGTGAAATTGAGTAAGACTCAAAGCCCGACCACTGCAGAAGATAGAGAGAAAATGAAAGATGTTCCCTATGCTTCAGCCATAGGCTCTATCATGTATGCAATGCTGTGTACCAGACCTGATGTGTGCCTTGCTATAAGTTTAGCAGGGAGGTACCAAAGTAATCCAGGAATGGATCACTGGACAGCGGTCAAGAACATCCTGAAATACCTGAAAAGGACTAAGGATATGTTTCTCATATATGGAGGTGACAAAGAGCTCATCGTAAAAGGTTACGTTGATGCAAGCTTTGACACTGATCCGGACGATTCTAAATCGCAAACCGGATACGTGTTTACATTAAACGGTGGAGCTGTCAGTTGGTGCAGTTCTAAACAAAGCGTCGTAGCGGGATCTACATGTGAAGCGGAATACATAGCTGCTTCGGAAGCAGCAAATGAAGGAGTCTGGATGAAGGAGTTCATATCCGATCTAGGTGTCATACCTAGTGCATCGGGTCCAATGAAAATCTTTTGTGACAATACTGGTGCAATTGCCTTGGCAAAGGAATCCAGATTTCACAAGAGAACCAAGCACATCAAGAGACGCTTCAATTCCATCCGGGATCTAGTCCAGGTGGGAGACATAGAGATTTGCAAGATACATACGGATCTGAATGTTGCAGACCCGTTGACTAAGCCTCTTCCACGAGCAAAACATGATCAGCACCAAGGCTCCATGGGTGTTAGAATCATTACTGTGTAATCTAGATTATTGACTCTAGTGCAAGTGGGAGACTGAAGGAAATATGCCCTAGAGGCAATAATAAAGTTATTATTTATTTCCTTATATCATGATAAATGTTTATTATTCATGCTAGAATTGTATTAACCGGAAACATAATACATGTGTGAATACATAGACAAACAGAGTGTCACTAGTATGCCTCTACTTGACTAGCTCATTAATCAAAGATGGTTATGTTTCCTAACCATAGACAAAATAGTTGTTATTTGATTAATGGGATCACATCATTAGTTGAATGATCTGATTGACATGACCCATTCCATTAGCTTAGCACCCGATCGTTTAGTATGTTGCTATTGCTTTCTTCATGACTTATACATGTTCCTATGACTATGAGATTATGCAACTCCCGTTTACCGGAGGAACACTTTGGGTGCTACCAAACGTCACAACGTAACTGGGTGATTATAAAGGAGTACTACAGGTGTCTCCAAAGGTAGATGTTGGGTTGGCGTATTTCGAGATTAGGATTTGTCACTCCGATTGTCGGAGAGGTATCTCTGGGCCCTCTCGGTAATGCACATCACATAAGCCTTGCAAGCATTACAACTAATATGTTAGTTGTGAGATGATGTATTACGGAACGAGTAAAGAGACTTGCCGGTAACGAGATTGAACTAGGTATTGGATACCGACGATCGAATCTCGGGCAAGTAACATACCGATGACAAAGGGAACAACGTATGTTGTTATGCGGTCTGACCGATAAAGATCTTCGTAGAATATGTAGGAGCCAATATGGGCATCCAGGTCCCGCTATTGGTTATTGACCGGAGATGTGTCTCGGTCATGTCTACATTGTTCTCGAACCGTAGGGTCCGCACGCTTAAAGTTACAATGACAGTTATTATGAGTTTATGCATTTTTGATGTACCGAAGTTTGTTCGGAGTCCCGGATGTGATCACGGACATGACGAGGAGTCTCGAAATGGTCGAGACGTAAAGATTGATATATTGGAAGCCTATATTTGGACATCGGAATCGTTCCGGGTGAAATCGGCATTTTTCCGGAGTACCGGGGGGTTACCGGAACCCCCCCCGGGGGTTTATTGGGCCTACATGGGCCTTGAGGGAGAAGAGAGAAGGAGGCAAGAGGTGGCCGCGCGCCCCTCCCCTTCCTAGTCCGAATAGGACAAGGGAAGGGGGGCGGCGCCCCCCCCCCTTTTCCTTCCTCTCTTCCACCTCTTTCCCCTCTCTCCTTGTCCAACTAGGAGTCCTACTCCCGGTGGGAGTAGGACTCCCCCTTGGCGCGCCCACCTTGGCCGGCCGCCCCCTCTCCCTGGCTCCTTTATATACTGAGGCAAGGGGCACCCTAGAACACACAAGTTGATCCTCGTGATCGTTCCTTAGCCGTGTGCGGTGCCCCCTGCCACCATATTCCACCTCGGTCATATCGTTGTAGTGCTTAGGCGAAGCCCTGCGTCGGTAGAACATCATCATCGTCACCATGCCGTTGTGCTGACGGAACTCATCCCCGAAGCTTTGCTGGATCGGAGCCCGGGGAGCGTCATCGAGCTGTACGTGTGCTAAGAACTCGAAGGTGCCGGAGTAACGGTGCTTGGATCGGTCGGATCGGGAAGAAGACGTACGACTACTTCCTCTACATTGTGTCAACGCTTCCGTTGCGATCTACAAGGGTATGTAGATCATACTCTCCCCTCTCGTTGCTATGCATCACCATGATCTTGCGTGTGCGTAGGAAAATTTTGAAATTACTACGTTCCCCAACAAAGGTGTCGGTGAAGTCCATGCCGTCGCATTGCCGAAAGCCACGAACGACCCAACACGCCTTGTAGCGGTCCAGGGTGCCATCAGGACGAAGCTTGTGTTTGAAGACCCACTTCCCGGTGATCATGTTGGCGTGTCGGGGTCGGAACAAGCTGCCAAGTCCGGTTCCGCTGCAAAGCGTCGAACTCCTCCTGCATCGCGGCCATCCATAGGGGATCGCGAAGAGCGGCCCGAACCGAGGACGGCAGCGGAGAAGGTGCGGATGTCGAGGCGGTGCAGACGTATTCATCCACAGAGTAACACGAGCTCGGGAGGAATACGCCTGTACGCGAGCGCGTGACAGGGCCAGCCGTGGGAACAGCCGCGGGTGGGGGCGAAGCAGTAGGTGCACCCCCGGAGGAGACCGACCCATCCGACAGGGCCGGTGCAACGGGAGACGGCGGCGAGGCCACCGCAGCATCCACGGCAGCCGCGAGAGAGGCGGCCCGAGCCGGAGACGGGGCCGCGATGGAGAGCGGAGAGGCCGCGGCGACGTGTGACCGAGGCGGCGTCGGTGTAGCGCCATGCAAGGCCAGCCCAGCATGCGGAGAAGGGGACCGATGCGGCGTCGATGCGGCTCCAGACGAAGCGGGCCCATCATGCAGAGATGATGGGGGTGTCAAGCTCGAGGAGGGAGCCACGGACGTCTCCGATCCAGAGGAGGGCGCCGCAGGCGGGGGCGCCGGAGCACCCAAGGCCGACAGCGGGCGACGGCGCGGAGGGGGACCCGCCACGGGAGAGGAAGACGGTGCCACCTATTCCTTTGCAAAGGGAAAAACAAGCTCATCAAAGTACATGTGCCGGGAGGTGATGACACGGTGAGACACGGGGTCATAGCGGCGATAATCCTTAGTGTTGGCCGGGTAACCAAGGAAGACACATGGAACGGAACGAGGAGCGAGTTTATGAGGTGCGGTGGCGGTGGTGTTAGGGTAGCAACGGCAACCGAAAATGCGGAGACCGTCGTAGGAGGGAGGAGTGCCATAAAGAAGATGGTGAGGCGCATAGTTCCAGCGCGGATGACACAGCTGGAGGTTAATGAGGAGGGTGGCGGTGGCGAGGGCATCTGGCTAAAACTGGGAGGGCATATAGGCATGGAAAAGAAGAGTACGCACACACTCATTGAGGGTGCGTAGGATGCGCTCGGCACGGCCATTCTGCTGGGATGTGTATGGATACGTGAGGCGAAACATAGTGCCATGGGAAGAAAGAAGGTGGCGAATGGTGAGGTTGTCAAATTCTTTGCCGTTGTCGGTCTAAAGTGCGAGTATGGGCCGCCCGGACTGTGTGGAGACATAAGCATAAAATGCAATGAGGGCGGCGGGAACATCAGTTTCCTACGAAGAGGAAACGTCCACACAAAGTGAGAGTAATCATCCAGTATAACAAGATAGTAGAGATAACCAGAAATACTGGGTACTGGAGAGGTCCATACATCACTGTGAATTAACTCAAACGGAAAAGAAGCAACTGTGGAGGAGGAACTAAAAGGAAGGCAAACATGTTTTCCTAACTGGCAGGCTTCACAGGAGTGAGCGGTCGTTTTATTACATGAAAAAGAAAATCCCCTCATTATTTGACGAAGTGAAGAAGTGCTAGGATGCCCAAGGCGAGCATGCCAAAGATCGACGCCGGCAGAAAGAGCTCGAGGACCACACGGAGATGACGGCGACTGAACTGGGTAGAGGTCGCCGGGACTATCACAGCGGTGAAGAATCATCCTGGTGCGAGCGTCCTTAACAGAAAAGCCAACTTCGTCAAATTCCATAGTTACAGAATTGTCACGAGAAAGATTACGAACGGAAACTAAGTTCTGAATTAGGTGAGGAGAAACTCTGACATTATTAAGAGAGAGAGGTCTAGAGTTAGAGGGAAAATGAGCAGAACCGACATGACATATGGGAAGACCAACACCGTTGCCGATGATGATGCGAGAGGGAGTGGAAGTGGGATAGATGGAGGAGAGGTTACCCGGATGAGCGGTGGCACCGGAGTCCATAATCCAATCGCAGCCACCACCGGAGTAGGGTGGCGGCTGCTGAAGCGCCGCTAGGAGCGCCGGGTTGTAGCCAGGGGCGCCGCCATAGCCTGGGGCGCCATACGCGCCAGGGGCTCCATACGCATGATACACACCGTAGGGGGGCGCGACGGGAGGGGCGGGAGGGCCGCCGTAGGCGCCAAGGGGCGCAGCCAGAAGGGCCTGGTGCGTGCTCGGGTGGAGGGTCGCGGCACCGGCATGCTGTATGCATGCACGGCCCCTGTCCAGGGGTTGTACCCTCCGGCCTAGGGTGGTGGGGGCTGCTGCCCATCGTAGCGCTGTTGTGGAGGTTGACCGCCGCCGCCGCCACCGCCACCTTTTCCTCCTCCTTGGCGCTGGCCACCGCGGCAGCGGCGACGGTTGTCGCCATTCCCAGCGTTGCGCGGTGGTTGGGGCGGCTGAGGCGCCGGCGGGGGCAGCGGGTGCGGCGGGACGGCCGGAGGACGAGGCGTCGGTGGTGGTGTAGAAGCGCCGTGGGAGAGGCCGGCGGCGAGGGCGGTGTGGGCAGCGCGGGTGCGTAGTTGCTTCATCCGCCGCTCCTCAAGACGAAGATAGGCCACCGCCCGCTCGTAGGTGGGGTTGGCTATGAGGGTGAGGTTGGATGCGGCGTTGCCGAAGTCCTCATTGAGGCCGGCGGTGAGCGTCGAGAGGAGAAGCTCATCTCCAACCTTGAACCCGACGTCGTTGAGCTCGTCGGAGGGGGTCTTGAGCCGGAGACAGTAGGCGTTGAGGTGGAGTCGTTTTGGTGACACCCAAAAAATTCCTGCTGCAAGAAAACAATCCGTTGAAGCTTGTTGTCGGTGAAGAGGCCATTGATCTTGGTCCACACCGTGTAGGCATCGTCCCCTTCGCGAACGATGGTGTGGAAGATGTCCGGAGAGACGGTGAGGAAGAACCACCGGATGAGGGTGGCGTCGATGGCCAGCCAGTTGGCGTCGTGGTTGCCGGCGAAGAAGTTGGAGAGGATGTCCACATGATCATGAAGATTGTACTCACGGAAAAGAAGGTTGAAATAGTTTTTCCAGGCATAGTAGTTGGCGGCGGCAAGGGGCTCGTCGGGCTTGGTTCCGTAGGAGGAATCGAACGGGTTGCTCGGACCGGAGGAGGACCTAGCCGACATGGCTGCGAGGTGGTTCGGCGGTGCGGGTGCAGCGGCTCGGGGGTGCGGGAAGAGGGAAGGGCGGCACGGGGGAAGGGCAGCGGCGCGAGGGTGGATCGGGAAGAAGCGGCGCGGAGAGAGGGGCGGCTCGGGCTTGGGTAGTGTTTAGGGTAGAGGGACGGCTCGGGCTCGGGTAGGGTTTAGGGTAGAGGGGCGGCTCGGGCTCGGGTAGGGTTTAGGGTTTGGGTGGTCGGCGGCTCGGGTAGAGGAAGGGCGGCGGCTCGGGTAGAGGAAGGGCGGCGGCTCGGGGTTAGGAGGGAGGTGGGAGGCGTGCGGCGGGAGGTTGTGGTGGGAGGGAGGCGGCGGCACGGGCAGCGCAAGCGGAGGCGGCTAGGAGAGGCCACGGCGGCGCGGCTAGGGCTGGGATCGAGGGTTTAGGCTGATACCATGTAGAGGAATATGATGCAACTCTCAATGTATAGAGCAGTCATATCCTTAACTATACACAAGGAGGAAGACTTGGAGTACAAGAATACACGTGCTAAATACATATACTCAACAGAATGGACATGGATATGCCATTTGTATATTAGTTTGTAGAGAAATAGAAGAAAAAACTGATTTTAGTTGAAGATGTTACGGAGCCTGCTAAAGCACCTCAACAATGAACCTCCCCTAAATTATAGGGATACCCCGTAAAGTAAATCGCTTTTAGGGGAGTTTTTTATGCAACTTGTTGGAAATGCTCTAGGAATTTTAAGACAATTGACCGCTGGTGTGGTGATAATAGTGGAGACTGATTGTTCATTCATTTATGCAAAGTCATTATTTTTGAAATTCTCAGGGAGCTGAAAGCTTGCTGATCCCATTCCACTTCAGAATAAAAACCATGTAAGAACAGCAAATTTTCTCAAGTATGCAAATGAAGTACTCTAGGAAGGGTGCTGCTGTGAAAGACCAAAGTTGTGTCGTTGAGCAGTTGGCTCAGCCATTAAAACAGGTGAATGAATTGTGTATCTGGAGAAATTACGTCTGTAAAGTCATTTTGTCTATGAGTGATTAATGAAGCAAGAATATACTTTACAAGGGATTATAAAGCACAGTATTTCAAGTGATTATACAACACAATATTCACACAAAATAGCATACCACTGGGTATTAACATGGGATCATTATATAAATTTCCCTGAATAATTTCAGAAATCCTTATTTTTCTAAATTTCCCTGAATTATTATCCTGCATCTGTATTCAATCAAAAATTAACTTGGAAAGAAAGAAAGGGCAAAAATGCATCTTTACTGTCTGCTTTTTCATCCACATTCATATTCGAATCAGTATGAAAAGATCAAACATTCTCTTGTCTGAGAATCTACGCATTTTCTTTGTTATTTCAAATCCTGGTCACTTCAGAAATTTCCTTAAGAAGAAATAAAGTTTAATACCTAGTTTTCAGAAGGCCAAATAGAAAATAAAAACAAACAAGACCAGATGACGTTTCAGCCTTCTGGGCTTGACGCAGCAGTTCCCTTGGACATGATGCCTGATCTGAACTCTTTACAAAACCTTCCACTGCTGCAAGAAAAAGGAGACTTTCATCAGTAAGCGTTGCAGGCTTAGTTAATTTTACTATCGTCACGAACCAACAAAAACACCGGATGAGACCCGCAAAACCAAAATGCAGCAAGCAATTGATTTCAATACTTCTGCACAAACAAATCCTCTAATAGATCAGGCATTCCCCTACCATTTGAATCTTAAAGGGTCACGAATGCCCAGGATTGAACGTTTCAACAGTTGAGCTATGTTATTAGGACTACAAAGAAATAGAAATTTCTAACAAGGAGAAAGTTTTATCTCACGCGGCAGGTATCACTTAAGATTTTAGGCTGTACTGGCATGAATAATCAGGACTAATTATTCTGGCAGCAGAAATTGCTGAAGACATATTGCAGAGAAGAAAGAAGGAATATATTTATCTAAGACTTCCCTACAATATGGCTGTAACTATATATACATACAATAACTTTAACAAAAAAAAGTTGAGCATGTTATAATCTGAAAAACAGGAGAAAATAATTTCAAGCCACATGGTCTACCTCCTTCGCATAAAGCAACGGGCAAGGATGTGTGCTGGGATTCGACGGCCAGCTTTGTTCTTCAGACCCCTGCCTCTGCATTCCCAGAACCTGTAACAAGCAATACTAATCAGCACAGGGCTCTGGCTTCAATGTAAGTTCAGAAAAAAATATTTCAGCGACACGTGGTTTTTGGAAAATTCAAATTGAATAAGCCGATTGACCATATTTTAGTTGGACTAACATTCATGTAAAACTTTCGACCATTTGTTCAAATTGAAAACCTTTAAAACTGAAATTTCAGTGGGGCCTGAAACATTTCTGAAATCAAAATTTAGAACCATTTCTCAGGCGTGGTTTTTGGAAAATTCAAATTGAATAAGCCGATTGACCATATTTTAGTTGGACTAACATTCATGTAAAACTTTCGACCATTTGTTCAAATTGAAAACCTTTAAAACTGAAATTTCAGTGGGGCCTGAAACATTTCTGAAATCAAAATTTAGAACCATTTCTCAGGCCAGTGGTACGCTATTGGTAAGAAAATGAAATTATGAAAGAATTTGATGAGACATTGAAACTAAGCAATCAAGTGTATGTAGTAGTAGTACCTAGGACCAAGAGATAGGATGTACTCCCTCCATTCCAAAATAGATGACTCAACTTTGTACTAACTTCGTATAAAGTTAGTATAAAGTTGGGTCATCTATTTTGGAATGGAGGGAGTAGGTGCGATCGAAGGGGCAACGAGGTGGTGCTCGATTCTTGGATTTGAGCTCCGGGCACTTGGCGACCCACTTCATGATGGCCTCCACTGCCCCGGGATGGATGTGCGCATACAGCCTTGAGGCCCTGCAATGGAAGGCAGGCAAAGCTCGATGAAGCTGAACTCTTGTCATGTCCATTGCCACGGCGACAGTAATTTGCAAGCAGCAGCAATTGGTGGATGGGAGATTGGAGACTCACTTGTCTGGGTCGGAGCGCATGGAGTCGAGGACGCGGCGGACAGCGTGCAGCTCGGGGTGGGCGAGGAGGCCGGCCTCGGCGCGTCGGAAGGAAGCGGCGGGGACGGTGCTGGCCTCCCCGACGGCGAACTTGGACATGACGCCGAAGATGCGGATGCGCGTGAGGACGAGGCTGGCCAGCCGGCTGGCCACGTACGCCTCGGCTTCCGCCCACTTGTCCTGGGCCAGCAGCAGCCGCAGGTACTCCGGCATGAAGGACACGCCCGTCTCCTGCTCCAGCCTGCAATGCACGAGAAACTCTGCCTTGAATCATGCACGCATCGTTTCAATTGGTGTCTCCGGTTGGTTTCCGCCGGCAGCAAACATGAGATTCTGTATGGACATGGCCGGATCAAAGTGACGAGGGTAAGAGAGACGTACGCGTGTGCGGTGTCGGAGAGATCCCAGCGCCTGAGGAAGCAGAGGAGCGGACGGAGACGGAGCGACGTCAGGCCGGCGACGTCGCCGTGGAAAGGCCTCATCGCTCTGCTCTCTCCCGGCGCTTCTCTTGATCTTTCCTCTGCTTTGCGCCTCCCTTCTTATTTCGGTTCCCGGGGAGGGAGAGGGGTGGACACCGGGAGAGCTCCTATGCGCCGCTCGTTGCGGCGAATTGTCGAGCGGACACACGTGCGCGTCTCCAGCTGGGCCGGCCCATTATCGCAACGCAGTGAAAAAAAAATCGAAACAACTGCACTCGAGGGAGGGATCGAACCATGGACCTCCATCTTCCCACACACGAACCTAGCCAACGCGATAGACAAACTTTCTTGATTTGCCATGGCGCGCGAAGCTAAAGGTAATGAATATCCAAACATTTTCTCAAATTCCTACCATGAAAATTATTTTGAAAAAGAACACTTTTAAAGCGAACACCTTCCAAATTTTAGAAGAAAAACTAAAAAGATTGAACAAAGTTTTGATAAAATAAACACTTTTTAAAATCCCGAACATTATTTGAATTCAGGGAGAAATTTTTTGAAATCAAGAACAAAATTTGAACATGAACATTTTTTAAAGCATGAACATTTTTTTAATCTTGAAAACAAATTCTGAAACAGAGAACAAATGGTGAAGCGCGGAAAAAAATTTAAAGCATGCACTTTTTTTGAATCTTGAGAACAAATTTTGAAACGTAGAACAAATTTGGAAGCACGAAAAATTTCTTAAAGCACGAACATTTTTTGAATATTGAGAACAAATTTTGAAACAGAGAACAAATTTGGAAGCGCGAACATTTTCTGAAAACGTGAACAAAAAAAATTGAAGTCTGGTACATTATACTAATTTCGAAAGTTTAAACTTTTTTGTGTAACGAGAAATTTTTTTGAATTTTGAGAACATTTTTTAAAAAACTGAACATTTTATGGAAGGCAAAAAAAATGAATATTTTGAAAAAAAAGAGAAAGGAAAAGAAATGAAATAAGAAACCAAAGAAAGAAAATAAGCATAAAAAACGAAAAAGGAAGAAAATGAAAAATAAACAGAAATAAATTTGAAAATCTAAAGAATAAAAAGGAAATAGAAAGAGAAGAAAAAGGAATTGAAAATGAAATAAAGAAACAGGAAAACAAAGAAAGAAGAAAGAAAAAAGAGAAAAAAAGAAACAGAAAAAGAAAAAAAACCAATGAAAAATCGGTTCAAGAACCTTCTGGAAGGTTCCCAAAACCGGTCAGGAAACCTTCCAGAAAGTAACCAAAACCAGATACTGTAGCGCGTGTACTATCTTGTAGTTGGGCCGGCCGTTCGCTCGACATTCTGCCGCAGTGAGCGTCCGTTAGAATATTCCAGACACCGGAGAGGGTGGAGAAGGGTTTATGGGCCACCTGAGAGCTTATTGGGCTGGGGGCTATAGTTCTTTAAGAAGGCTGGGGCATAGTTAGAGACAGCGGAAGCCTCGCGTCGGGTAGAGCCCCAGAGGGGCCGGCCCAGCTGCACGGGAGGCCACGGTCTGTTTTTTTCTTTCTGTTTTCTGTTCTAGTTTTTGCTTTATTTTTGTACTACTTTTCTTTATACTTTACAATATATATATATATATATAACGCACTTCAAAAACACATTTTAAAAGTCTTGAACAAGTATTTGAAAAAAATATTGAATAAGTATTAAAAAATGTTGAACGAGTATTTGAAAAATGTCGAACAAGTATTTGAAAAAGGTCGAATAAGTATTAAAAATATTGAACAGGTATTTGAAAAATATTGAATAAGTATTAGAAATGTTGAATGAGTATTTGAAAATGTTTAACAAGTATTTGAAAATGTCAAATATGTATTAAAAATGGTGAACTAGTATTTGAAAAATGTTGAATAAGTATTAAAAATGTTGAACAAGTATTTGAAAATGTTGAATAAGTATTAAAATGTTTAACAAGTATTCAAAAGATATTGAATAAGTGTTCAGACAATGTTGAACGTGTGTACAAAAAATGATGATCACTTATTTAAAAATGTTTTTGACATATACGAAAATGAAGAGTGAAACCGAGAAGAAAATTAAGAAAAAAAATGGAGAAGAAAAAAGAAAACCAAACAAAAAATGGAGAAGAAAACCAAAAAACACAATAAACCAAAAACATGAAAAGTAAATGAAAAAATAATGAAAGAAAATAAACATCCCGGAAAAAAATCCAAAGAAACCCACGCTCGTTTTCCTCAATTACAACCCACCCTACTATTGATCAGAATACTGGCAATAGCCTATGGCTAGCACCGCTGAACTCTATCGAGGAGATCATGGTTTGAGTCCCTCGTGTCACTTCGTTTTCTCTATTTTCCTTTGAAGTGGGCTGACCCGTTATTGCTTAAACTCGCAGCGAGAGTTCCCTACGGGCTCACTTAATACGAGAAATAGCATTTGCGTAGTTAGAGAGGCCAAAATCATCATCGAGGCAACTTTGGAAAACACAGGTGCCACGAAAGGTTAGAATGTTCCTATGGAGATTGGCCAGTCACTCACATCCCACCAATGATGTTCGCTGTAACAGAAAGATGGTGGATTCTAATGCTTGTGGTTTGTGTGGTATGGAGGACTAACGGAGGCACCCTTTACTGGAGTGTTCAATTACACGGAGTATTTGGGGACTTGTCAATGAGGAGATGGAAGAGCATTTGATTGCGACGGCGGAACCCAGTGCAAAACAATGGCTCTTTGTGATGATCGAATCACTATCTCATCAGGTCTCTGTCACTCTTGCGGTGACCCTCTGGTCGACATGGTAGGCACGACGAAAGGCTATCTACCAACAGGTTTTTCGAAGTCCCATATCAACAAATTTATTTGTGAAGAGATTTATTTCCAGAGCTCAGTGAGATCAAGGCAAAACCAGCGACAAACATGCAATATGAATGCATATAGGAGAGGAGGAAGGACTCGCATGGCAGCTCCGCCGGCGGGGTTCGCTAAGTTGACGTAGGGCCCATGCGTTCCTGAGAGAGTGGAGCAGCGGTGATAGTATGTAGATATTCAAATGGCCAATCACTACAAGAAATATGTCAACTTGCGATCATCATTATTGGTCGCTGAATGGTCATTGTTTTTTATTTGCGACCTTTTTGCGACCAAAAACAGATGGTCAAAAGCTGGCCGTCGTAAACTAAAATTAACAATCTTCTTTGTGATATGTAAATTGTCATTGGTTCCAGGACCAAATTTTTGATCACTGGCAGCCTCCCCAAGCCACGTAGGATCCAGCGTGGCAAACTGACGTGGATAAGAATCAGCCCGGTCCAATTCGATGTTTTACATGGACCAAGCCCAACAATTCAGCCTATTTGTGTGTTTTTCTGTCAATTTTTGGTTGGTTTCATGGACCAAACCCAATATTGCAACCTTTTTTATTGTTGGGTCGTGGCCTTCTTTCCATCAATTGATTTTCTTTTTCTCAATCATTTTATTTTAGAGCTGGTCCCACTAGTCAGATGGGTCCCACATGTCAAAAAGTTCAAAATTTCTCAGATTATATTCATAAGTTTCCATTTCCATCTTTTTAACATACATAATCACTATCTCAAATAGGACGGGACAAATATAATTCATCAAATAACACTACATTAGTCTTTTACAATCTGTTACAATATTACAATTTACAGTCTACTACAGAACCAAAAACGCTTTGCTAAGTAGGGCTTCACTGATTCGCGCTTGGCTTCTCGGCTTCACACTCCAAAAAAAATTAGGCCTAGAGCTCCTGTAAAAGAGTTAACAACTTCAATATTAGTGTACTACTGCTGAGGCCAGAACCAAACAACTTCGATATTACAATAGAAAGAAGTCTCAGGTTTATCAAGCATAGCAAAACAGCAGTGTGACTGAAAACAAAAGAGGTCTCAGGTTTAGACTGAAAAGGAAGAGCTAGTTATGCATGATGTCCCAGGTTTAGAGAAAAGATCAAGACCACAATTTTAACAAGAGATATATAGTCAGTCCAATTGAACAAAGGCTGGACAGTAGCATTATGAGTATTTAAGTGGAGATGTAGCAGACAATCAAATGAATATATTGTGGAGACGATGAATAAAATTAGCCAATCATCAATGGAGAGCGCCTAATGCTCCAAATCAAACAGACGGATATGTTTAGCCAACCAAGAGGGAAACACTAACAAAACAGTGGCAATTTGAGGTGGTGAGCTAGATGAGGTACAAACTGAGATGGCATTCAATCATCCGGTAGCAAAACAAGCTTACTAGCTAGCTAGTACACTAGAATGTGACCATCCAACATGCACACACACACACGTCATGCAGGAACATATATGAACATTTTCTGTACCTTGTTTTGGAAGGACTAAAGAGCACTTGAACGAGTTCTGGTCATCAGGTGCTTCTTCACCATCAGGCTCATTTGTTGATGCTGCTCATCCTCCTACTCCATCTACATGGACAAGAGCAAGTTAGTTGTTTGCATGGCATTCACTTAATAAAACTGCATGTATATTCATCTACAGTACTTCTTTAGTATAGTATAGTACAGTACAAAGGATGGATGGGTTTGAGTTCAAATGTTTGCTTGCACGTGTACTACTCATATACTTAGGCACATGGAAAATCAACTACAAGCAGGAACACGATGAGCCAGAAACAAGCTAGTAAGACACTAGGAGTAGAGCAACCATAATATGAATCAAACAGGGGAACCACAAGGTAATTCTACTAATTTCATTGAAACAATAGTGACAATTTTAGGCAGTCTGCTAGATGAGGTACAAACTGAGATGCCATTCGTTCATTCTGTAGCAAAGCAAGCTTATTAGCTAGCTAGTACATGACCAGTTATCACCGGACGAGTCATGGCTTCAGTTGGTAAAGCCCCCCAAAAGGGAGAGAGAGAAAAGCAGATCACTCCGCCCACCTTCATCATCACAGGAACGACAAGCAGTTTTAGACTCCGCCCACCTTCATCATCATAGGAACAATAGGCAGTTTTAGATCATCTATACCTACTATTAAAGGGGTGATTGCTTCTTACTCCCAAATTATGGTCCGTTTGGTCCGCTTCTTCGTACGTCTCAAGATTTTTTCTTCGTATGTCACAAGATTTTCGTGCGCCGTCTTCGTAAGCTGCGTTTGATATTTCCTTGCGTTGCTCGGCTGGGCCTCTAGCTGGGCCTTTATGCGTTTTTATGTCTACCTAGGAGCCCACATAGGGGGTAAAAAGTAGGGGCGAAAAATGCGTTTGGGCCAGGAATTGAACTCGCAACCACAAGGTCATGTAAATTTTGCGCTACCAGCCGAGCTAGGTGAATATTTCGTTTGAAATGTAATGTTGTCTAATCTATTAAATAGTACCACCTCGCCTTTTACATCCAATCCTTCTAACTTATATAGGTCTTTCAATTTTCTGGGTATCAAGGAGTCATCTTGAAAATCAATAAGTGATGGGTAAAAGTTGAGTTACAGCTCTGGATAGGATTTGAAGCCACGTTTCAACGTGGAGGGAGAGAAATAAAGAAGGAAAGGATTTGAGAAGGAATTGAGCCAGAATAATAAGGAAAGCAGTCCGTCCTTAAGGAAAAAGGAAAGCAGTGCAAGCTTGCCTCAATATGATAGAGAAATAAGGAAGCTTATTTGGAAAGAGATTGAGACAAGGATCCACGCAGGAAGCTAATTTGGTTCATTGTGAACAGGGAAAGAAGGAAGCTAATTTGGAAATGAATGAATAATAAGGAAGATGCACGCATGTTGAACATAATATTGAGAGAGCGCCGGACCTTGGTATCTTCCCCGTTGCAACGCATGGGTTCATTGTGAACATGGAAAGAAGGAAGCTAATTTGGAAATGAATGAATAATAAGGAAGATGCACACATGTTGAGCATAAAATTGAGAGAGCGCCGGACCTTGGTATTTTCCCCGTTGCAACGCACGGGCATTTGTGCTAGTAAAACTAATGTTCCAACTTAGCTCTCCATCAGAGAATCAACTAAATTTGCTGGAGCAGGAGCGACGAACGAACCTCCACACTCGAGGCCATTCTGAAGCCTCATTTCGAACTGCAGGACAACTGTCACATCCTTCAAAGTAACAGGGCTATCAAGCTCTTTGACTATGGCATATTTCCTGGCTGACTCGCTAACAAGGAGACCATAGTATTCATGGCCATCACTCTTCTCGTGCTTCCATACACCTGCATGACAGATTTATATCAAAACTTGATACAAGTGTTGTGCAAAAGCTATTGGTGGACCAACAGATTTTGACAGGAAATGGAGTCAGACAGATAACTAGCTACCTGGGAAACAATGGAGATAAACAAAGAACAATAGGCCTAGGTTTAACACAGAAATCCTACCTTCAGTACGGAAATAACAGGGCGCAAACATCAATGAACAATATGGCAAAAGTTAGAAATTACATGATTTTACAGTTAGCATCTACTAATAGCTATACTTTGTTCCATTGGTATTATCAGAATCCCGATCAAGAATCAAGTATATTAAGGTAATTAAGAGCTAGGCGCTGCATTTTTCTTCTATCATTTGTAGCAACAGTTTTCATCAACTCTATGCAGAATCATGGAGATATTGATTTAATTGTGCATGCAATTGCTAGGTAGTAAAGAGCTAAGCGCTGCACAATGTTGCTATCATATGATGAATATTTCCGCCGATGAAACTAGTGTAAGCATTAGACTCTAGCAGTACTGAAACACTTCCAGGAAATGAAAAATTGCTGCCGGTTTTCTTGATATATTTTTTTCTGACCTTTATAAGGAGAAAGTTCAAAGTAAGCTTTGACATGATGATAGTAAAGAGTTAAAAAATACTATATTCTTACCAGTCAATGTTTTGAGTGCATGATGTTTTTGTTGTTAAATACTTAAATATCCTAACTACATCATGATAAACTAAACAATAAGTAACCAGTTCAACAGTACAGAGATGATGTACCAAATGTTTAAGATATACATCCCCTTTGCTTGAATCTATGGAAACTGTGCATAATCAATTATCTCATATCAGTTGACAAAAATAGAAACAACATGTCCGAGATTACTAGTACAACATATGACCAAATCAATCGACCACGGCCAGCTTGAATACAACATGTATGCACAGGTTGGATTGAGAGAATATCAGTACAATGCAATTATTTGGTGGACGAATGATCTCAATTAGGACTTGTCCAAGAAGCAAGTCGGACCACTTCATTACAACATATGGTCGCACCTCTATTTTGATTTTTCACTACTCAGACTGATCAATGAAAGAAAAGCCCTTTTTACAGGGTGTTAAAGAACAGCGGCATGTGCCCCTATACGTAGGGTGCTGGCAACCATTCATCACTATCAAGGACAGATGGCAAGATCTTTTGCACATAATTTAACAGTGAAATACAAGTGCAAGATCTTTGCTCGTCTATTACTACTACACACGTTGGACAGGATCAGCTGGCTGCCTAGCTCTATTGATTTCAGGAGGCGGTAGCAGCAGCATGTGCAAGGTGTTTGGTCCAAGGCTCCCATAGGCCAAAACTAATACGCCCGCTAGAATCCCGAGCAGGCACAAGGTAGAACAAACGAAGTTGGGGTTTGGTCCAAGGCACCAGAACGTAGCTTGCCCCGTGAGCGCGAGCCAACAGGGCGCCAGTGGTTAGTCGGCTAGCTGGACGGGGAGCGGACAGAGGAGAGAGAGCCGGCCAGCAGCAGCCGCCAAGAGACGAAGCGCGAGAGGGGTTCCGATCAGAACCTCGGCCGGCCGGCCAGGGCTGGAGGAAGGGGTGGGGGAATCCGTACCGGCGAGCAGAGGAGGCTTCCGTCGCGGTCGCGGTCGTGGACGAGATCAGAGACGCGAACGAGATCAGAGAAGCTATGCTCGATGATGATGTTGTTGATGGGGATGAAGATGAGTTTGACGAAGAAGCCAGCGAATCCCATGACGACGAACCCGATCGTCGTCTGCGCCGGCACCTTGGTGATCTCTGCGCGCCAAATCAGCGTCAGATCTGCCGAAAGAGGAAAACAAACCGGATCCGGAACGAGGAGAGCGGGTGAGAGCGTCCTCACCCTTGCGGTAAGGCTTATCGCAGTGCTTGACGAGGCGGACGCTGTCCTTGGCGAACTCATGAAAGGAGGCATGCCGCCACGGAGAAGGGGGATCCGACGGGTTGCGGCGCAGGTTGAGGTACGGGTGTAAGGTTAGGGAAGGGAGATGGCTTGGGGTGGCGATACGGTGGGGAAGGGAGGGGGTCTGGGTGGCGATGTAGTGAGGAAGGGCGCGGGGAGGCCATGGATGCGGTGAGGAAGGGCTAACCGGTGGAGCTGATGAGGAGGTGGCGGCGGTGGCGATATGGAAGGGGGAGGGGTGGAGATAGATAGGGGTTTGCGGTAGGGAATGGATAGGTGGATGGATGGATTGTGGTATGAGGAGATAGATGGATGGATATGTGCCATGTTATCGATCCATGGCACAAACGTCTCCACTAATGAGAATTAAGCGCACATAATTGTGTGTCTTCTTTAGTTCTCTTATATATTTTTCATCAATGTAAAGAACCTATCAAATATTTATTGCAAAATGGCAATATTTTATTTTTGAACAATATTAGACCATACTTATGTCCAATAAGCACATGATTGTGTGTTAAAAACTTTTCATCAGCCTCCCATCAAATTAACAAATTTCTGCCGATTTAATAGGAAACGGGTCAAATTTGAACTACAACCGTCACATAGGTTGCTCTTTATTTTTTACAAAAAATATTTTTAAGTACAAAAGTATCTATTAGAGATACACCAAAAGTTTTCCAAGATTCAAACCCTAGCTACAAACGGTCATGCTTGCCGTTTTGATCGTGTTTTAAAACGGGCATAGGAAATAAAATAAAAATTGAAAACCTTCGCATTATGGCATTATATAACCTAATATTGTGCACAAGGGTGCATCTTGTAATGGCAAACAATGTTTCCTAAGGAAGTTTCTTTTTCTTTGGACAAAAAATCAATTTTTTATTTTTCGAGTGCCCAAAATGAGTTTTTTTGTGAAGAACC
Source organism: Triticum aestivum (assembly GCF_018294505.1). Taxonomy (NCBI): domain Eukaryota; kingdom Viridiplantae; phylum Streptophyta; class Magnoliopsida; order Poales; family Poaceae; genus Triticum; species Triticum aestivum. The sequence continues at coordinate 124,653,882 of NC_057806.1, forward strand.
TCTCATATATTTGTTGCAAAATTGGACCAAATAGATTTTATAAAATACTAGGCCATATTTAATGCATAATTAACCAAATGGTTGGGTGTCAAAAGTTTTGATCCACCTCTGGGGAAAAAGAATAATTTCCGCCAATTCAATAGGAAACGAGTCAAATTTGAAATGTAGTTGCCTCATAGTTTGCTCTTTATTTTTTCCAAAAATCATTTCTAGGTACATAAGTATATATTTTAATCAGAGAAACACCAAAAGTTTTCCAATATCGAACCACTAGCTAGGAACGTTCATGCCCGCCGTTTTGACCGCATTTTGAAACGGGCATAAAAAATTCAAAAAAATCAAAAAATTGGAAAAATTGGAAAACTTTCGCACAGTGTCATTATATGGGGCCAAGTTGCCACTAAAAATAATAAACTAGTAATGTGACAATTATTTTAAAAAAAAGTATTCTCAGAAACGAGCTATCATGCGTGAAGATTCATGGCTTTCAAGCCAAATAATCAATCTTATGGCAACATTCATATCATAGTTTGTTCAAATGATCTCATATTGTGCACAAGGCTGCATCTTGGAATTCTAAACAATGTTGCCTAAGGGAGTCATTTTCATTGCACAGAAATTTCATATTCGATTTTTGAGTGCTCGAAATGAGTTTTTTTGTGAAGAACCTACCATATATTTGTTGCAAAATTGTACCAAATCATTTTTTTAAAATACTAGGCCATATTTAAACCACAATTGACAAAATGGTTGTGTGTCATAAGCCTTGATCCACCTCTGGTGAAAAAGACAAATTTCTGTCGATTTAGTAGGAAGCGAGTCAAATTTGAACTGCAGCTGCCTCATAGTTTGCTCTTTATTTTTTTAAAAATCATTTATAGGTACATAAGTATCTATTTAATCAGAGAAATATCAAAAGTTTTCCAAGATTCAACCACTAGTTAGGAACGGACAAGCCCGTCGTTTTGACCGCATTTTGAAACTGGCATAAAAAATCAAAAAATTGGAAAACCTTCTCATTGTGTCATTACATGTGACCAAGTTTCCAGAAAAAATAATAAAAATGTAATACGACAATTATTTTAAAAAAGTGTTCTCAGGAATGAGCTATCATGCGTGAAGATTCATCGCTTCCAAGCCAAATGATCAATCTTATGACCACATTCATGGCATAGTTTGTTCAAATTATCTCATATTGTGCATAAGGCTGCATCTTCGAATTCCAAACAATGTTACCTAAGGGAGTTTTCATTTTCTTTGCACGGAAATTTCATTTTATATTTTTTGAGTGCCCGAAATGAGTTTTTTTTTGTGAAGGACCTACCATATATTTGTTGCAAAATTAGACCAAATCATTTTTATAAAATACTAGGCCATATTTAATGCACACTTGACCAAATGGTTGGGTGTCAAAAGCCTTCATCCACCTCTGGTGAAAAAGACAAATTTCTTTCGATTCAGTAGGAAGCGGGTCAAATTTGAACTGCAGCTTCCTCATAGTTTGCTCTTTATTTTTTTCCAAAAATCATTTCTAGGAACATATGTGTCTATTTAATTAGAGAACCATCAAAAGTTTCCAAGATTCAACCACTAGCTAGGAACGGTCAAGCCTGTCGTTTTGACCGCATTTTGAAACGGGCATAAAAAAATTGGAAAACATTCGCATGGTGTCATTATATGTGACCAAGTTGCCAGAAAAAATAATAAACTTATAGTGCGGAAATTATTTTATAGAAGTGTTCTCAGAAATGAGCTATCATGCGTGAAGATTCATGACTTTCAAGCCAAATGATCAATTTTATGGCCACATTCATGGCATAATTTGTTCAAATGATCTCATATTATGCACAAGGGTGCATCTTGGAATTCCAAACAATGTTGTGTAAGGGAGTTTTCATTTTCTTTGCACGGAAATTTCATTTTCCATTTTTTGAGTGCCCGAAATGAGTTTTTTTTTGTGAAGGACCTACCATATTTTTGTTACAAAATTGGACCAAATCATTTTTCTAAAATAATAGGCCATATTTAAACCACAATTGACCAAATGGTTGGGTGTCAGAAGCCTTGATCCACCTCTGGTGAAAAAGACAAATTTCTGCTGATTCAGTAGGAAGCGGGTCAAATTTGAATTGCAGCTGCCTCATAGTTTGCTCTTTATTTTTTCAAAAAATCATTTATAAGTACATAAGTATCTATTAATCAGAGAAACATCAAATTTTTTCCAAGATTCAACCACTAGCTAGGGACGGTCAAGCCTGCCGTTTTGACCGCATTTTGAAACGGGTATAAAAAATTCAAAAAATCAGAAAATTGGAAAACCTTCGCATTGTGTCATTATATGTAACCAAGTTACCAGAAAAAATAATAAACTTGTAATACGACAATTATTTAAAAAAACTGTTCTCAGAAACGAGCTATCATGCGTGAAGATTCATCGCTTTCAAGCCAAATGATCAATCTTATGACCACATTCATGGCATAGTTTGTTCAAATTATCTCATATTGTGCATAAGGCTGCATCTTCGAATTCCAAACAATGTTACCTAAGGGAGTTTTCATTTTCTTTGCACGGAAATTTCATTTTATATTTTTTGAGTGCCCGAAATGAGTTTTTTTTTGTGAAGGACCTACCATATATTTGTTGCAAAATTAGACCAAATCATTTTTATAAAATACTAGGCCATATTTAATGCACACTTGACCAAATGGTTGGGTGTCAAAAGCCTTCATCCACCTCTGGTGAAAAAGACAAATTTCTTTCGATTCAGTAGGAAGCGGGTCAAATTTGAACTGCAGCTTCCTCATAGTTTGCTCTTTATTTTTTTCCAAAAATCATTTCTAGGAACATATGTGTCTATTTAATTAGAGAACCATCAAAAGTTTCCAAGATTCAACCACTAGCTAGGAACGGTCAAGCCTGTCGTTTTGACCGCATTTTGAAACGGGCATAAAAAAATTGGAAAACATTCGCATGGTGTCATTATATGTGACCAAGTTGCCAGAAAAAATAATAAACTTATAGTGCGGAAATTATTTTATAGAAGTGTTCTCAGAAATGAGCTATCATGCGTGAAGATTCATGACTTTCAAGCCAAATGATCAATTTTATGGCCACATTCATGGCATAATTTGTTCAAATGATCTCATATTATGCACAAGGGTGCATCTTGGAATTCCAAACAATGTTGTGTAAGGGAGTTTTCATTTTCTTTGCACGGAAATTTCATTTTCCATTTTTTGAGTGCCCGAAATGAGTTTTTTTTTGTGAAGGACCTACCATATTTTTGTTACAAAATTGGACCAAATCATTTTTCTAAAATAATAGGCCATATTTAAACCACAATTGACCAAATGGTTGGGTGTCAGAAGCCTTGATCCACCTCTGGTGAAAAAGACAAATTTCTGCTGATTCAGTAGGAAGCGGGTCAAATTTGAATTGCAGCTGCCTCATAGTTTGCTCTTTATTTTTTCAAAAAATCATTTATAAGTACATAAGTATCTATTAATCAGAGAAACATCAAATTTTTTCCAAGATTCAACCACTAGCTAGGGACGGTCAAGCCTGCCGTTTTGACCGCATTTTGAAACGGGTATAAAAAATTCAAAAAATCAGAAAATTGGAAAACCTTCGCATTGTGTCATTATATGTAACCAAGTTACCAGAAAAAATAATAAACTTGTAATACGACAATTATTTAAAAAAACTGTTCTCAGAAACGAGCTATCATGCGTGAAGATTCATCGCTTTCAAGCCAAATGATCAATCTTATGGCCACATTCATGACATAGTTTGTTTAAATGATATCATATTATGCACAAGGGTGCATCTTGCAATTCCAAACAATGTTGCGTAAGGGAGTTTTCATTTTCTTTGCACGGAAATTTCATTTTATATTTTTTGAGTGCCCGAAATGAGTTTTTTTGTGAAGGATCTACCATATATTTGTTGCAAAATTGGACCAAATCATTTTTCTAAAATACTAGGCCATATTTAATGCACAATTGACCAAATGGTTGGGTGTTAAAAGCCTTGATCCACCTCTGGTAAAAAGACAAATTTCGGCCGATTCAGTAGGAAGCGGGTCAAATTTGAACTGCAGTTGTCTCATAGTTTGCTCTTTATTTTTTTTAATAATCATTTATATGTACATAAGTATCTATTTAATCAGATAAACATGAAATTTTTTCCAACATTCAACCACTAGCTAGGAACGATCAAGCCCGCCGTTTTGACCGCATTTTGAAACGGGCATAAAAAATAAAAAAAATTGGAAAAACTTTGCATTGTGTCATTATATGTGACCAAGTTGACAGAAAAAATAATAAACTTGTAATACGACAATTATTTTAAAAAAATGTTCTCAGAAATGAGCTATCATGCGTGAAGATTCATGGCTTTCAAGCCAAATGATCAATCTTATGGCCATATTCATGGCATAGTTTATTCAGATGATCTCATATTATGCACAAGGTGCGTCTTGGAATTCCAAACAATGTTGCCTAAAGGAGTTTTCATTTTCTTTACACTGAAATTTCATTTTCCCTTTTCTGAGTGCCCGAAATGAGTTTTTTTTCTGAAGGACCTACCATGTATTTGTTGCAAAATTGGACCAAATCATTTTTCTAAAATACCAGGCCATATTTAATGCACAATTGACCAAATGGTTGGGTGTCAAAAGCCTTAATCCACCTCTGGTGAAAAAGATAATTTTTTGCCGATTCAGTAGGAAGCGGGTCAAATTAAAACTGCACATGTATCATAGTTTACTCTTTATTTTTTCAAAAAAAAATCATTTATAGTACATAAGTATCTATTTAATAAGAGAAACATCAAAAGTTTTCCAAGATTCAACCACTAGTTAGGAACGGTCAAGCCCGCCGTTTTGACCGCATTTTGAAACGGGCATAAAAAATTCATGGCATAGTTTGTTCAAATGATTTCATATAATGCACAAGAGTGCATCTTGCAATGACGAACAATGTTTCCTAAGGGAGTTTTTATTTTATTTGGACAAAAAGTCAATTTTCCATTGTTTTAGTGCCCAAAATGAGGTTTTTTTTGAAGAACCTACGATATATTTGTTGCAAAATTGGACCAAATCAAATTTTGAAAATACTAGGCCATATTTAATGTACAATTGACCAAATGGTTGGGTGTAATAAGTTTTTGATCCACCTCTCATGAAAAAGACAAATTTCAGCATATTCATTTTCCATTTTTCGAGTTCGCAAAGTTTTTTGTGAAGAACCTAAGAAATATTTCTTGTAAAACAAACTTCTCCATTTTTCAAGAACATTAGACCACATTTTATGAACAAATTTGTGTACACTAGAAACGTTTTTTATAGATATTAAATGGTTTTAGTTACATCATTAACATTTTTAATAAATATTTTTATGTCTAATATTTTGAACACATGTCTACATTTTTTAAGACATATTGTACATATTGTTTATATATGTTTAACTTTTTTCAAATACATGATTAACATATTTTCATATATTCCTAACAAAAAAACATGTTTTCATACATACGTATTTATGTCTATATTTGTTTTTACACATTGTACATTTTTGTATACATATAAAACATTGTTGATATTGGTTAGAAAAATTTAAATACATGAAAAACTTGTTATTTTCTCATTTTCGTTGGGCCGAATATATGTTTTTTTGAGTAACATGAGGGCATCCCACATTACCGAGGCCTACATGGCACTTAGATTTTCTTTGTAAAGAAGGTGGCCTCGTTCCACCGAGGCCCAAGCCCACCTTGAGCGACACCTTAATTAAGTACCAATGCATCCATGTTAACAACCTCATCACCATTTATATTGGTCGTAATTAGGTAGAAATAAGGTCGTTGACCATTCTTGTCTGCTTTATGACCATTTGGTGTAAGGCAATTTCAGGGTTTTTCTAGATAAAAGGCGAGAGACCGACTTTATAGATAAAGCCACCAGGCAGAGTCACAACCATCACAAGGAACCACATAAGTTTAACATGAAACGGCTAAGAAGTATGGGTACAAGGCATCTAGCCTATCATGGCGCGCGGGCCAGCCAAACGAGCAGCCAAACCACTAAGAAACCGTCCTCCTGGAGCGCCGTAGCAGAGAAGAAGCCGTAGCTTTCATTTTGGATAGCATATCGTCGAACGCCTCTAGGTCCCCATCCTTAGTCAATGATCTCCACTGCTGCAAAAAGACATTGGCTTTAAATAAGCAACTCACAGGGTTAGCCGGGAAAATGTGTTCAATAGTGAACTTGTTTCTAGTAGTCCAAAGCGACCAACAAATCGCAGCCCAGCCCACCAGGAAAACCCGCTTAGACCGGCCTGCTAGAGAATTAATACAACGCCGACGATCCCCAAAAGAGGATGGGTTCCAATTAACACGAAGCCAAAGTCTAATGCAACTCCAAATGAATTTAGCCAAAGAGCACTGGAAAAAGATATGCTCGGTATTCTCCAGGGCACCGCACAGTTGACAGTTGTCAGAACCCGGCCCGTTCCTCTTCTTAATCTGGTCAGCCGCAGGAAGTTTGCGACGAAGAGCTTGCCAAAGGAAGATTTTGATCTTAGGAGGGATGCAGGCAGACCAAATGTATTTAAACTTGTCAGTGCGACCACCAGCGATAAGTTTCGAATACGCCGACTTAACAGAAAAACGCCCCGAAGAGGAATGGGGCCAAATAACGGAGTCCTCTTCCTCCGAGAGCAAGGGGAAGTAGGCATCCAACTCCACAGGGGAAAGAGAACGCCAGAAATCTAAAACCCAACCCTGAGCCGAGAGCTCAGAGATAGAGATCTCAGGGTTAGCACAAAACGAAAACAAAGTCGGGTGAGCCACCGCAAGCATGGTGTCCCCAACCCACCTGTCTAACAAAAAACGAGTAGATTTACCGTTATGAACAACGAATTTCATAAGGGACCGGAAAGTCAGTCTAATACTAACAAGATGACGCCAAAATTGAGAGCCACCAGAAGAGGAGTGAACATAGGGCTTGAGGAGGGGAAGTATTTAGCTTTGAGAAGGTTAAGCCAAGCAGGGTGATCATCAAGGAACATAATCTTCCACCACCATTTTAACAAAAGGCATTTATTCATGATTCTGGTATTAATGATGCCAAGACCCCCCATGTTCTTAGGTCTACAAATGAGGTCCCATTTAACCATCCTATATTTGCGTTTGTTATCGGAGGAATTCCAGTAAAAGGCACCCCTGTGCTTATCGAAGCCCGAGTGAGTCCCTTCGGACAAAAGATAAAAGCCCATTAGGAACATCGGGAGAGAGGAGAGGCAGGAGTTGGTAAGGGCTACCTTGCCCGCCTGAGAATTATAACGGCCTCGCCATGGCAAAACTCTATTGCCAACTTTAGTCACAGTTGGGGCAAAATCTTTGGCCAAAAGCTTAAGAGGGGAAATGGGTAAGCCCAAATATTTGAGAGGAAAAGATCCGAGAGAGCAGTTCAAAAGGTGGGCCATCCTCTGCACTTCTGAGAGAGGTACCCTAGTCACAATGACCTTGCTCTTAGAGAAGTTGATTTTAAGGCCCGACAGAGCTTCAAAGCAGAGAAGAAGAAATTTCAGATTCGTGATGGAGTTATCATTAAGTTCAACCATAATGATGGTGTCATCCGCATACTGTAGGTGAGAGATGCCATTACGAATAAGGTGGGAGCTAACAGGCGAGATGTGACCAGCAGCCGCAGCACATGACAAAATGTGAGATAAAGCATCGGCCACAAAATTAAAAAGCAAGGGGGACGCCGGATCTACTTGTCTCAGGCCCCTACCGTTCGCAAAGAAATTACTGGTCTGGCCATTGACAGCCACCACCGTGTGGCCACCAGTGACAAGTTGCATCAGGCAGTGAACCACCAAACCATCGAAGCCCTTGGCCAACAAAACTTGGCGTAGAAAACTCCAGCTCGCCGAGTCATACGCCTTTTCAAAATCAAGCTTAAGGACCACGGCCTTGGTGTTCTTACAACGAAGGTCATGAATTATCTCATGTAAGCAAAGCACCCCGTCCAAAATGAATCTCCCCTTAATGAACGCAGATTGGAAAGGGCTAATGACCCGATGGGCGATCGGAGAAACCCTAGTAGCCATTCCCTTGGCAGGGATCTTAGCAAAATTGTTAATCAAAGCAATGGGCCTAAATTGGGAGATCAAGTCAGCGCCTTTGACTTTAGGAATGAGGGTGAGAACTGCGTAGTTAAGTCTCGAGATGTCAACAGTCCCCAACCAAAAGCCTTGAGATATAGCCATAATTAGGCCTTTTAGCTGAGGCCAGAATTGCTGGAAAAAAGGAATGGAAAAGCCGTCAGGCCCTGAAGCCGCATTCGAGTTGGCAGAACGGATCGTCTCGAAAATTTCCTCTTCCGTGGGTGGGATCAGCAAACTGTCATTATCAGCGTTCGAAAGCTGATCCAGGGGAGACCAAAAGGACGAGGCCATCTTAAAGCCTAACTCAGGTTTAGCCGCTAGAAGGTTAGAGAAAAAATAAACCACATGACGCATAATCACCGAAGGGTCGGAAACCCTGACGCCGTCTATCATAAAGCTATCAATAATGCATCTCCGACGTCTACCGTTAGCAATAGCAAAGAAGTAGGACGTGGGCGAGTCACCCTATAAGGTCCAGTTGATAGTACCACGCTATTTCCAGTACACTTCCTCTTGCCTATGAATGTCCAGCAGCGCCTCTTATAAACCATACCGAATTTGCCATTCATTCGAGGACAGCCTAGAGCTATCGGCGCGTTCGTCCAGAATGCCAATTTGAGCCACCAACCTAGCTTTGTCACGCCTTGAGTCAGCGTAGTGGTTTTTAGACCAGCCTCTAAGGAATCTATGAAGGAAATAAGAGCATTGATGCCAGTCATCCATTGGGCTAAAAGAACGGTGAGTAGAAGAAAGGAAAGTCAGAATCTTTTGTGCCACCAACTCATTGAAACCCTCCACTTGTAGCCATGAAGCATCAAACTGAAACCTCGGGAGACCCACTGGGCGCGTACCATCATCTAGAATCAAGGGGGTGTGATCAGAGCCAACACAGGCAAGGGCTCTAAGACTGACACGGGGGAATAAAGAATCCCACATAGAACAAACAAAAACCCTATCAAGAACAGAACGGATGGGGGGAGTTTGATGGTTAGACCAAGTGAAACGGGCTCCAACCCTAGGAATCTCACGAATAGTCGTGTCCCTAATGAAAGCATTGAAAGCATCAGCCAGATGCCAAGAGAAGTTAGACGAGCTCTTGTCAGTAGGGAAACGGAGCATGTTAAAATCGCCCCCGATCAAGAGGGGTAGCTGGCATGATTCAATTTTAATACTAAGCTCGTCCAGAAAGGCATAGGACATCGCGTGGTCAGCCGGACCATATACCACCATGATTTCCAGCAAGGAATTGAGAGATCGAAGAGAAACCATCGTGCTAGCCCAAAAAATGCCATGGTCAAAAACCACAAAATCGAAAGTATCTTTTTTGGAACCAAGCAGAAAACCACCCGAATGACCAGCCGAGGCCACAAAATTCCAATGAAATCTGTCTATCCCAGCAATGGCCGATAATTCGCTCGAGGAAAAGAAAGATTTGATAGTCTCAACAAGGCAAATAAATTCTATGTTTTTAGACCGAACCAAGTCCTTAAGTTGGTCCCTGCGCCCCCTAGCGCCGAAACCTATAATGTTCCAGAATAAGGCCTTCATCTAAAAGACAAGTTTTTAATACGGAGACTCGACCTGCTTGGCGCCATGTAGGATTTTGCACGCTTCCCTGCCCCACGTTTAGAAACCACCGGGGGAGCTTGACACCTGTCATCTCCCCCCTCGTCCCCACTGGCCACAACCAGTGGGGCGCCTGAACCCACCCCAGCCTCCTTGGCTTTCGCAATATCAGCCTGGGCTATTTCATTTGCCCTAATAATACCAAGAATAGACGAGGGGGATCCCAAGCTAGAGTCTAAGCAAATACCCACATCATCTAAAATATTGAGCAAGTGATCATCAGCTTGTGAAGGAAGAACTAAACGCACAGGAGAGGAAACCGTGGGGAGGGAGGGGGAGGGGGCTGGGAGCAGGGATCAGCCACATCATCCCGAGCCGCAGCATGACGAGCAGCCCGATTGGCCACCCGCTCACCGCAGTTGGAGACGCGGCCGCTCTTGCGGGCCGTGGACGCAGGCGAGCGCACCGGCACAGGGCGAGCACGACTGGGGGAAGCCGCAGCAGAGGACGGGCCCGAGGCCGAACCCAGATCAGCATCAAGCCTTCGGCAGAGCCCAGCCGTGGACTGCGTAGAGTCACCAGAAGCATGGCTCTTGGCGGAGTATTTCTTGACAGAGGATTTCTTCTTCTTCTTGGACACAGCGGGGCCAGCCGGGGGAAGATCTTCAATGCTAGACAAGGAGGGAGAAGTGGGACGGGCAGGGAGATTGGAGCACGCCGCCGAGAAAGGCGTGCCCTTAGCCCCACCTGAGGCCGCATCCCCGCCGCCCAAAGGCGCCGAGTCCCGGGCCTCCCTGCCAGCAGGCGCATTCTCCTTTAGCATATCCTGATCTTCAGGAGAAAGCCCATCCCACTCCGACTGGGTGAAATGAGGATCGGTCCCATGCATGGAGTCGTCGGGGCATCCATCCCCATCTTTGCTCTTGTCGCTATTGCCAGAGGCCGGGGGCGGGGAAGGAGGAGGAGGCGACACCGGACCCGAGCCCCCCTCCACCCGCACCCGGAGCCTAAAGCCACCAGCCACAGGGAAGACATCAATGGCGCCACGGATGCACAATGGGTCAACACACCAGACCCGAAGCCGGGCCGGCCCCAGGATGGCCAAAGAGTCTTGGTCCACTTCAATAGGTTTCCCGATGAGAACCCCGAAAGCCATGAGGAACGCCGAGGTGCGCATGTTAGGAGGGACATCTTCAACCAGTACCCACACATCAGACAGAGAAGAAATCGCCTTGGACCCGTTGGAAGCAGCTTTGACCGAGACCACAAGTTGATTCAGAGGCAGCGGGAAGCTAGTGCAAGAGGAGATCATACGGAGGCTCTCTTTGGAAGGAAAAGTCGCAGCAAAATCAAACTCAGAAAGTTGGCGAGTTTGCCAATCCCAACCACCCTCATCCCATAACTGAAGTTCGTCAAGAAGGGTCTGGGAAGAAATGCGTTTAGCCTGGACGGAGATAATGCCAACATTGGAAAGCGACGGAATAGGGGCTGCCTCTGGGATCCCCCTATCTAAAGCAAAGAAAGAACACCCAGGGAGGCCGGTGCCATAATGAACAAAAGTGGGAGGCTTGACACGATTCTGACAGTCCACCGTGAGGTGACCGTCTTCTCTGCAAATGAGGCAAAAGGGAGGGTTTTCACACCGAGATTGGAAATGGCCGGGGCGGTGACACGCGAAACAGGTGAGGATGGGGTTGGAGACTTGGGATTGGGGAGGGATGCGACCAGAGCCACGAGGAGGAGGAGGAAGGATACCGTCACCATGCGAAACAGGACCAGATCCAGAGCCCCGCCGGGCAGCAGGACCAACAGGGCGACGGACCGGCGCCCCCGACGCGCCTCGGGGGAAGAAGCAGGACGGACCACCCCCTAGCCGCCACCGGAGCCCGCAACGGAGCGCCGCCCCGGGGAGCAGCACCCAGCAGAGGAGACGCCTGGGTTGGCCCCGACGAGCCCGCCCGACTGGCCGCCGCCACCAACTCCCAGGGATCGACCGCAGCCATAGGAGCACCAGATACGGGGGGGAGAGGCACCGACGGGCCCGACCTAAAGGCGCGGCGAGACACGCCAGCCGACGCCACCGTCGACCCCGCCTCCAGGGTGAGAGATGCCTGAAGCTTCGCACTAAGAGCCGCCTCGTACTCCAGATCCGCGACCGCCTCGCCGGAGCCATCACGCCCCCGCTTCTATCCGGAGACCGCCTCACTGGAGGATGCACGTGAGCGATCCATCACAGCCACCGCCGCAAAGGAGAGGGAGAGGGGAGGGGGAGGATTAGATCTGGCGAAGCACCGAATGGGTAGCCGGTGTCGAGACAGATTTGAGGAGGAGGCAGGAAACCCTAGAAATGGGGGAGCCGCACCCCTCCGCACCCATAAGTACCCTGACCGAGCCAGGCCCGGCTCGATAGAAGGCCTCACTGGAGGGGTGGGCTGGACCTGGGTCACCCGCAGCCCAGAAGCCAGAGAAGGAAGGGGGAGGGAAATCAGACAAGGACGCCAAGGCCAACACCGAGACAGCCCCAACAGGCCCAGCAGCACCCATCACGGCCCGCACCACAGGCGGGGGAACCAGCGCCGCCCCCGATCACAGATCTAGGGTTGGCACCAACGCCGACGCCGCCGAGGCGACGGAGACCGCAACAGAGGGCGAGCAAGCAAGGGGACCCGCCGGAGAGTAAGACACCGATGGCGACGCAGCCCCAACCACCCCAACGGACTCCAACGGAACCGCAACAGGGGACCAGCACGACGCACGCCGGCGACCACGCGAAACGCGGTGCCACCCATCCACATCCACGGCAGGCCCGACGGGCCGCCCCCGCCCCCGGGCGCGAACTTACGCCGGCGACCCGCCGCCGCAGCCACAGGGGAACAACACACCGGGACAGGGCGGGGAGGAGGAGAAGGAGCCTCAGAATCCGACCCGGAGCCATCAGAATCAAGCGCCCAGAACTTGTTGGCCCGGAGAGGGGCGATGCGGCCAGAGCGAGAAGGGGAGATCAGAGAGCAGAGGGGAGCGGCACGCGACGCCGGAGCGGAGCCCGGAGGAGTCCGCAGAGGGGAGGGAGGGGGAGGGGTTGCAAGGGGCAGGGACGCCGCCGGGGCGGAGCCAGAAGCAGGTGTCTCCACGAGGGGGAGGGGGGAGGGGGGAGAGGAGAGCCATTTCCTGGCACATCTCACTCTTTGGTGCCATTCCAAGCGAAATAGCCGTGGATTTATGACCAATTCAGCCGGGGTCACTGAGAGAAGGTCACAAGTTGACATATTTCTTGTAGTGAATATTTGGGTCGTCGTCATTTGTTATTTAATGGATGAGAAATGTGGCAACACTAGAGGCCGTTGCATGCGGGAAGGCTCTCACATTGGTAGATGATCGCCTTCTTGAGAGCTTTGTAGTGGCTACAGATTCCAAGAAAGTGCAATGGACATTCAGAAGGGGTCCCGGTGAAGCTTTGGAAAAATTATCAAAGGAATCAAGTTGAGATCAGAGAATTTCAATTGCAATTTCGTTATTAAGGACGAGCTTCTAACTTTGAAGCCCATTCATTAGCCAAGTACTCTTTAACATTAGCTGGGGCGTCATGTGTTGGCTGGTGCAACCCCATGATATCTTTTGTATTCCAAACTATGTAACATTTGAGCAATAAAGACTTGGCTCTCCTCAACACAAAATTAAGACTACTCTTTGCAAAGGTCATTCCCACCTTCCCAGTTGCGACAAGCGATGCACATGCAATGCGTCACTTGTTGCAACCTGTGAATTTTTTCCTTTTTGAATTCATTTATTCAAAGTATTTTATCTCTTAAACCCCGTAAATTTTTTGAAACGTTTCACGGTTGGATTCCTCGGGTCGAGATCTTCAAACTAGGTCCCATGTTGATAGGTTTCGACTAACTTTTTTTCACAGAAAATCCAAACAAAAAAACCAACCGAAAAAATATTTTGTTTCCTTTTCAAAGAGGCACAACTGTGTCTCTCGCGAAAGCAAATCCATACCTCCACAAGACGTTAATCTGCCTCTCACGGAAGGAAAAATAAAAAGGAAACATGTTTTCCCCTTTTCGATAGGCACGGTTGTGCTTCTCGCGAAAGCAAATCCATGACTCCATGAAAGTAATCTCTGCCTCTTGCGGAAGAAAAAAAATGTTTTTCCCTTTTTCAAGAGGCACAAGTGTGCCTCTCGCGAAAGCAAATCCGTGACACCACGAGAAGTAAATTTGTGCCTCTCACGGAAGGAAACAAAAGAAAACATGTTTTTTCCTTTTCCAGAAGGCACGACTATTCCTCCCACGGAAACAAATTTGTGCCTACATGATAAGTAATTTGTGCCTATCACGGAAGAAAAAAACTGTTTTTCCCTTTTCTGAGAGGCGCGGCTGCGCCTCTTGCGGAAGAAATTCATGCCTCCACGAGAAGTGAATCTGTGACTCTCACGGAAGTAAAAGAAAAAAGAAAACGTGTTTTTTTCTTTTTCGAGAGGCACGACTGTGCCTCACGCAGAAGCAAATGCATGTCTCTGCAGAAGTAAAGTTGTGCCTCTTGCGAAAGAAAAAAAAATATTTTCCCCTTTTCTGAGAGGCACGACGAAAGCAAATCTGTGCCTCTTGCAGAAAAAATGTGTGTTTCTTTCATGCATTTTTTTTTAAAACCTAAGGCAAACCGGGGCAAAACCGAAAAGCCAAAAAAAGACACATAAAAGCCAAAAACGCGCACAGAAAAAAACCAGAGGGAGTGCTGAGAGTGTGACATGTGGCGGCGGGTGAGAGTGTGGCAAGTGGCGCTCTCTGAGCTTACCTAAAGTGACCCTTGTGGGGGGCCCTGAAGAAGTACTCGCTGATTAGTTGCTCTTGAGAGAGATAGGAGCATGATAGGAAGTGAATTGAATCTCTTTGCCTCAAACTGCTGGCGATTCAATTGCTTACTTTTTTATGTTTTTTACCATATATATATAAAGTTTTTTTTTCAAAAAGTGTTTTTTAAGTTGGAATTTTAAAAAATGTTTACCATTTTAAAAATTGTATTTTCAAATATTATTAGATATTTATAAAGTATTTTTGTTTGAAGAAATATTTTCATTTTTTTAAATGCTCGGGAATTCCTCGCAACCAAACGATAATCCGTAAACAAAAGCCTTGAGGAAACTAATGGACTTTCAGTAGGTTATCTATACGACTTTATAAGCCAATTGCTGGGCCTTCCGGTGATAATGGGCCTTCCGATTTTATAGTCCCCACCCCACCCTCATAGGTATAAAAAGAGCTCCCCTTGGAACGAAGCAAAAATCATCAATAAGAAAAACTCACATTAGGGTTTCGTCTCCTCCAGGCGACGACGGCCGCCTTGGAGAACTCCGCTCCCCTGCCCTCCTCACCGTCCATTGTCCGCCGGGGCTTTGCCTCGGGGCGCCGACTCTGAAGGAAACGCTAGGGAACCCCCGCTCGCGGAAACCGTTTCTTTCTTCGGGCGAGAGATACAACAGATGGCAGATCCGTCTTCAAGCTTGGCTATGGCCATGAGTGACATGGAGGCGATGATGAAGGAATTAGGTCCGAAGGAGGATGACCTAGAAAACATGGTGATCAAGGCGGATGAGCTACCGGAGGAGGCCACCAGATGGATGGCGCTGGTTTGTGTTCATACAGATAAGCCCTATAGCCAATACTGGTTCTTTCGTAACATGCGTGTGGCATGGGATCTAGTGCAAGAGGTGAAAATCCGCCCGCCAGAGGAGAATCTCTACACCCTCCAATTATCGTGCCTCGGCGATTAGGAACTTATGATGGAGGAGGGACCTTGGACTTTCAAGGGTAAAATGGTGGTGATTGCACCGTATGGTGGCTTTACAAAACCGTCTACGACTGAGCTGAACAAAGTGGACATATGGATTCAAATCCATGACCTGCCCGAGGGCTACTTCTGCAAGACAAAATAATTGTCTTCTATGGTGGGTGAATTTATCTGTGCTGAGCCAAAATCCCAAGACTTTGAAGGCAACTTCTTCAGAGTCCGTATCAGGATAGATGTCACAAAGCCGCTGAAGAACACTGTGTCGCTTGTCATCAAGAGGCAGAAGGAGGTTGTCAAACTGATTTTCAGGGTTAAGTATGAAAGATTGCCGGACTGGTGCACTGTGTGTGGTCACTTGGGCCACAAATACAAGGAATATGGTGATGGAATCCACCTTCTGGGAGCTTTGGTATATAAAGACCTTCATGCAGCGTGGTTCAGAGGTCCAAGGCGTGGACCAGGTGAAGGCAGGGAATCAGGTGGTGGACGAGGCAGAAGCCGCTCGGGCCAGGCAGAGGACGAGGCAGGGGAAACAATCAAGATCACCAATCATATGATGATGAACCCGCGATGGGCAAATCTGCAGATACTGAGATGGAAGAGGTGGATAGAAACAGACAACGGGTAGCCCCCAAGCTACGGCAGCGTCGCTGCCAGCTAGCAACCAAGCCCTGGAGGGCAGCAACCTCCTTGCCCTCCCACCCCCAACAATGCCGGAGAGCCCCTCTTCAAAACAGGATCCAAAGAAAAACAAGTTGATACCACAGATCCCTGAGAAGGCAAAGGAGAAGAATCCCACAGCAAACAAACCAATAAATGCGCGTTTGGCGGGCTCCCAAGGGGAGTCGCGCCTAGCGCAATGAGTATACTATGTTGGAACTGTCGTGGGGCTAGCAAACCAGCGACAGTTCGAGAGCTTCGTGATCTAACGAAGCAGTATGCCCCCTCTATATTATGTATCTTAGAAACTCAAATAGAGGGTTCTCGTGTTGAGAGATTGGTAGGTACTCTTGGATTCGATCATAGCTATGCGGTTAGCAGTTCTGGTAGAAGTGGAGGTCTAGGATTTTTTTGGAAGGATTCAATAAAAGTTGAAGTCCTTGGTTATTCTGAGTATCACATTGATGTTTCTGTTGAGGATCTTGTTGACTTACAAATATGGGTAACTTTTGTCTATGGGGAGGCACAAGTAAACCATAGATATAAAACATGGGATATGCTCCGAGGAATTACAGGAGTCAGCATGTTACCATGGGTAGCCATCGGGGATTTCAATGAAGTCATCTACGCCCATGAACATGACGGAGTCGGGAACAGAAGTCAGGCCCAGATGGATTTATTTCGGGACGCTCTTGACACCCGCGGGCTAACTGATATCAGATACACAGGCACAAGTTGGACTTTTGAAAAAAGGTAGCGAGAGAAACCTATACCAGGGTACGGCTTGACAGAGGCGTTGCAAATTCAGCATTTGTATCAGCTTTCCCAAACGCCAACGTTGAGCACAAGAGTGCAGCATCATCGGATCAAATTCCCATTCTACTACAGATGCGCGACGTGCATGCATGCAGAAGGGGCCCACGTCCATTTAAATACGAGCTGTGTTGGGATAGGGACCCAATGCTACATGCGGTGGTGGAGAATGGACGGGCTCAGATCCCGGGAGATTCGGTCGAATCAATCCATGCAAAGCTGCATGGGCTGGCTGATGATTTGACAAACTGGGAACGGAATCATTTTGGCAGTGTCAAGCGGTGATAACCCACAAGTATAGGGGATCGCCACAGTTTTCGAGGGTAGAGTATTCAACCCAAATTTATTGGTTCGACACAAGGGGAGCCAAATAATATTCTCAAGTACTAATAGTTGAGTTGTCAATTCAACCGCACCTGAAAGACTTAATATTTGCAGCAAAGTATTTAGTAGCAAAGTAATATGGAAGTAACAGTAACGATGGCAAAGGTAATAGTAATAGTTTTTGTAGTGATTGTAATAGTGGCAACGGAAAAGTAACTAAGCAGAGATCAATATGTGAAAAGCTCGTAGGCAATGGATCAGTGATGGATAATTATGTCGGATGCGATTCCTCATGCAACAGTTATAACATAGGGTGACACAGAACTAGCTCCATTTCATCAATGTAATGTAGGCATGTATTTCGGATATGGTCATACGTGCTTATGGAAAAGAACTTGCATGACATCTTTTGTCCTACCCTCCCATGGCAGCGGGGTCCTATTGGAAACTAAGGGATATTAAGGCCCCCTTTTAATAGAGTACTAGACCAAAGCATTAACACTTAGTGAATACATGAACTCCTCAAACTACGGTCATCACCGGGAGTGGTCCCGATTATTGTCAATTCGGGGTTACCGGATCATAACACATAGTAGGTGACTATTGATTTGCAAAATAGGATCAAGAACTCACATATATTCATGAAAACATAATAGGTTCAGATCTGAAATCATGGCACTTGGGCCCTAGTGACAAGCATTAAGCATAGCAAAGTCATAGCAACATCAATCTCAGAACATAATGGATACTAGGGATCAAACCCTAACAAAACTAACTCGATTACATGATAAATCCCATCCAACCCATCACCGTCCAGCAATCCTACGATGGAATTACTCACGCACGGCGGTGAGCATCATGAAATTGGTGATGGAGGAAGGTTGATGATGACGATGGCGACAGATTCCCCTCTCCGGAGCCCCGAACGGACTCAAGATTAGCCCTCCCGAGAGAGATTAGGGCTTGGTGGCGGCTCCGTATCGTAAAGCATGATGAATCCTTCTCCCTGATTTTTTCTCCCTGAACGTGAATATATAGAGTTGGAGTTGAGGTCGATGGAGCTCTAGGGGGCCCACGAGGCAGGGGGGCGCGCCCAGGGGGGTAGGCATGCCCCCACCCTCATGGACAGGGTATGGGCCCCCTGGCCTTGATTCTTTCGCCAATATGTTTATATATTCCAAAAATATTCTCCGTGAAGTTTCAGGTCATTCTGAGAACTTTTATTTCTACACAAAAATAACACCATGGCAATTCTGCTGAAAACAGCGTCAGTCTGGGTTAGTTCTATTCAAATCATGCAAGTTAGAGTCCAAAACAAGGGCAAAAGTGTTTGGAAAAGTAGATACGCTGGATACGTATCAACTCCCCCAAGCTTAAACATTTGCTTGTCCTCAAGCAATTCAGTTGACAAACTGAAAGTGATAAAGAAAAACTTTTACAAACTCTGTTTGCTCTTGTTGTTGTAAATATGTAAAGCCATCATTCAAGTTTTCAGCAAAGATTATGAACTAACCATATTCACAATAACACTTAGGTCTCATGTTTACTCATATTAATGGCATAATCAACTAGTGAGCAATAATAATAAATCTCGGATGACAACACTTTCTCAAAACAATCATAATATGATATAACAAGATGGTATCTCGCTAGCCCTTTCTGAGACCGCAAAACATAAATGCAGAGCACCTTTGAAGTTCAAGGACTGACCAAACATTGTAATTCATGGTAAAAGAGATCCAGTCACAGTCATATTCAATGTAAACTAATAATAATATATGCAAATGACAGCGGTGCTCTCCAACTGGTGCTTTTTAATAAGAGGGTGATGACTCAACATAGGCCATTCGCAGAGGGAAGCAGGGATTTGTAGAGGTGCCAGAGCTCAATTTTGAAATAGAGATGAATAATATTTTGAGTGGTATACTTTCATTGTCAACATAACAACCGAGAGATCTCGATATCTTCCATGCTACACACATTATAGGCGGTTCCCAAATAGAATGGTAAAGTTTATACTCCCCCTACCACCAACAAACATCAATCCATGGCTTGTCCGAAACAACGGGTGCCTCCAACTAACAACAATCCAGAGGAGTTTTATTTGCAATTATTTTGATTTAGTTAGAGCATGGGACTGGGCATCCCGGTTACCAGCCATCTTCTCGTGAGTGAGGAGCGGAGTCCACTCCTCTTGAGAATAACCCGCCTAGCATGGAAGATACAGACAACCCTAGTTGATACATGCGCTATTCGAGCATACAAAACAAAATTTCATTTGAAGGTTTAGAGTTTGGCACATACAAATTTATTTGGAACGAAAGGTAGATACCGCATATAGGAAGGTATGTGATGTCTACTACACAACCTTCTTCTTGTAGACGTTGGGCATCCAAGTGCAGAGGTTTGTAGGACAGTAGCAAATTTCCCTCAAGTGGATGACCTAAGGTTTATCAATCCGTGGGAGGCGCAGGATGAAGATGGTCTCTCTCAAGCAACCCTGCAACCAAATAACAAAGAGTCTCTTGTGTCCCCAACAAACCCAATACAATGGTAAATTGTATAGGTGCACTAGTTCGGCGAAGAGATGGTGATACAAGTGCAATATGGATAGTAGATAATGGTTTTTGTAATCTGAAAATATAAAAATAGCAAGGTAACTAATGATAAAAGTGAGCACAAACGGTATTGCAATGCGTTGAAACTAGGCCTAGGGTTCATACTTTCACTAGTGCAAGTTCTCTCAACAATAATAACATAATTGGATCATATAACTATCCCTCAACATGCAACGAAGAGTCACTCCAGAGTCACTAATAGTGGAGAACAAACGAAGAGATTATTGTAGGGTACGAAACCACCTCAAAGTTATTCTTTCTGATCGATCTATTCAAGAGTCCGTAGTAAAATAACACGAAGCTATTCTTTCCTTTCAATCTATCATAGAGTTCGTACTAGAATAACACCTTAAGACACAAATCAACCAAAACCCTAATATCACCTAGATACTCCAATGTCACCTCAAGTATCTGTGGGTATGATTATACGATATGCATCACACAATCTCAGATTCATCTATTCAACCAACACAAAGAACTTCAAAGAGTGCCCCAAAGTTTCTACCAGAGAGTCAAGACGAAACGTGTGCCAACCCCTATGCATAAGTTCACGAGGTCACAGAACTCACAAGTTGATCACCAAAACATACATCAAGTGGATCACATGATATCCCATTGTCACCACAGATAAGCACGTGCAAGACATACATCAAGTGTTCTCAAATCCTTAAAGACTCAATCGGATAAGATAACTTCAAAGGGAAAACTCAATTCATCACAAGAGAGTAGAGGGGGAGAAACATCATAAGATCCAAATATAATAGCAAAGCTCGCGATACATCAAGATCGTACCACCTCAAGAACACGAGAGAGAGAGAGATCAAACACATAGCTACTGGTACATACCCTCAGCCCCGAGGGTGAACTACTCCCTTCTCATCATGGAGAGCACCGGGATGATGAAGATGGCCACCGGAGAGGGATTCCCCCCTCCGGCAGGGTGCCGGAACGGGTCTAAATTGGTTTTCGATGGCCACAGAGGTTTCTGGGTGGAACTCCCGATCTATTCTGCTCCCCGATGTTTTTAGGGTATATGGACATATATAGGCGAAAGAAGTTGGTCAGGGGATCCACGAGGGGCCCACGAGGGTGGGGGCGCACCCAGGGGGTAGGGCACACCTCCCTGCCTCGTGTCTTCCTTGAGGCTTCCCTGGCGTCTACTCCAAGTCTCCTGAATTGCTTCCGTTCCAAAAATAAGTTCCGTGAAGTTTCAGGTCAATTGGGCTCCGTTTGATTTTCCTTTTCTGCGATACTCTAAAACAAGGAAAAAACAGAAACTAGCACTGGTGTAGGATCGAAAGTATGTCTAGAGGGGGGGGGTGATTAGACTACTTGACCAATTAAAAATCTATCCTTTTCCCAATTTTAGTCTTTGGCAGATTTTAGCTATCTTAGCACAAGTCAAGCAATCTTAACGCAATTCAAGCAAGCATGCAAAGAGTCTATGAGCAGCGGAAATTAAAGCATGCAACTTGCAAGAATGTAAAGGGAAGGGTTTGGAGAATTCAAACGCAATTGGAGACACAGATGTTTTTGTCATGGTTCCGATAGGTGGTGCTATCGTACATCCACGTTCATGGAGACTTCAACCCACGAAGGGTAACGGTTGCGCGAGTCCACGGAGGGCTCCACCCATGAAGGGTCCATGAAGAAGCAACCTTGTCTATCCCATCATGGCCATCGCCCACGAAGGACTTGCCTCACTAGCGGTAGATCTTCACGAAGTAGGCGATCTCCTTGCCCTTACAAACTCCTTGGTTCAACTCCACAATCTTTGTCGGAGGCTCCCAAGTGACACCTAGCCAATCTAGGAGACACCACTCTCCAAGAAGTAACAAATGGTGTGTTGATGATGAACTCCTTGCTCTTGTGCCTCAAATGATAGTCTCCCCAACACTCAACTCTCTCTCACAGGATATGGATTTGGTGGAAAGAAGATTTGAGTGGAAAGCAACTTGGGGAAGGCTAGAGATCAAGATTCATATGGTGGGAATGGAATATCTTGGCCTCAACACATGAGTAGGTGGTTCTCTCTCAGAAAATGTGTATTGGAAGTGTAGGTATGTTCTGATGGCTCTCTCCACGAATGAAGAATGGGTGGAGGGGTATATATAGCCTCCACACGAAAACTAACCATTACACACAATTTACCAATCTTGGTGAGACCGAATTGAGAAACTCGGTCGGACCGATTTAGCAAACCTAGTGACCGTTAGGATTTTCGGTGGGACTGAGATGCAACTCGGTAGGACCGATATGGTTAGGGTTAGGGCATAACGTAATCTCGGTGTGACCGATTACACAAACTCGGTGGGACCGATTTTGGTAATAAGCTAACCAGAGAGTTGGTCAGGTAAACTCGGTGGGACCGATCGCTCATTTCGGTGGGACCGAAATGTTACAAAAGGGAAACAGAGAGTTTACATTGCAATCTCTATGGGACTGATCGCTCATCCCGGTAGGACCAAAACGTTACGAAGGGAAACAAAGAGATTACAACCCCATCTCGGTGTGACCGAGATCCCTATCGGTGAGACCGATTTGCCTAGGGTTTGTGGTAGTGGCTATGACATCTGAACTCGGTGGCGCCAGATAGAAAGAATCGGTGGGGCCGAGTTTGACTTTTGGTTTAGGTCATATGTGGACGTGGGAAGGTAGTTGAGGGTTTTGGAAGATATCACTAAGCACTATGAAGCAAGAACCTCATCAAGCAACACCTCATCCCTCCTTGATAGTATTGGCTTTTCCTATAGACTCAATGTGATCTTGGATCACTAAAATATAAAATGTAGAGTCTTGAGCTTTGAGCTTGAGCCAATCTTTTTGTCCTTAGTATTTTGAGGGGTGCACTTTCCTCATCCATGCCATGCCATTCATTGAGCTTTTCCTGAAATATTAATCTTGGAATAGCATTAGCTCAATGAGCTATATGTTGTTAGGAATTACCAAAACCACCTAGGTATAGTTGCACTTTCAATCTCCCCCTTTTTGGTAATTGATGACAACATATAGATCAAAGCTTCGAGGAATGATAATAAGAGTGAAAAACATTGTCGCTTTGAGAAGTATGTGAAAAGCAAGAGCTCCCCCTAAATTTGTGCATAGTTTATGATTTGCTTTGGACTGCAAATGCAGAGAGAATTAGGCTCATGGGTTACTCTTCCATGTCACATACATCTTGGTGGAGCGCTCAAAATGATAATAATTAAATACATGCACTCATCACCAAGCAAAGTGAATGATCATATAGGGATAAAATGATAATGTCATCCAACAAGCATTAATGTAGCATATGATCAAACACACATGATCATCCAAGTATCACATAGACAGAAAGTATCTCAAACAAGCAAATAAAGTTCAACCACCAAAGCAAGAGATAATAAAAGGCAACGCTCTCTCTCGAAGCCTATGATCTATACATATTTCTCCCCCTTTGGCAACAAGTTACCAAAAAGTTCCTAGAAAATGCATAGCACTAAATCGTCTCTCAGGCTTGGTCTTTAGGTGGTGGTGTCCGGATAACTCCAAGAACGAAGGCTTCAGTCGATGTAGATGGAGCTGATGGAGTAGGTGCTGGAGCTGGTGGCACTGAAGCTGTAGCTGGTGCAGATGAAGTGGCTCTGGTGTCTGGAACAGGCACTGCAGCAGACCTCTGAGCTCTAGGCACTCTGGCAAATGCATCAGTGGTTGTCTTCCCCTTCCTCTCCTGCATATCATCCTGAAGTTGCTCCACAACAGACTGGATCTCAGTTACCTTCACATCCAAGTCATAGAACTTATGCTCTATGATCCTTTCCAAGCTCTCCTGGTTTTGAGTCAGGGTGGCCAGTCCCTTCTCAATCCTCAGAGTGGAGGCAATCAAGTAGCCAAGCTGATCTTGCTTGCTCTTTAGAAGATACTGAGATGCTTCTTCAGTAGTTGGCATACTTGCAGCCTTTTCAGCCTTTGCCTTCTCCTTCTTGGCTTGTGCGTGCACAGAAGATGGTTCATTTTCATCCATCACCACAGTGTTGTCCTCAAATTCTGGGTAGATGGGCAGGTGCTCCTTGTCCAGCAGATATGTGCCAGTGCCCATCTTGGAGTTAATCAGCTCCTGGATCTATGGGGCATACCCACAACTCCTCTTCTGATATGCAACTATCCTATTTATGGTTTCCACTATTAGGCTCATGATTTTGAACTTCCGTGGGACATCAAAGATGTGAAGCAAGTTTATTGCATGGCCTCTGATCATCTTGTGATCTCCTGACTTTGGCAAGAGAGTGTGCCTGAGGATCCAATTGATAGTTGGCAATCCTGACAGAAGGTAATGTACAGATTCAAACTTATGTGTCTCAAGAGCAGCATCTGGGATCTCCTTGTACATGCGTGCCATGGAGTTGTGATCCTTCTTCTTCTTGGCATAGACATCCAAGTCATCTTCACTCTCTTCTGGAGCATTGATCAACTTAGCCCATTCAGCAACCGTTGACTGGTACCTAGTGCCTTCAGACATCCAGACAATCCTTCCATCTGGGTAGAAGTGAGCTGTGGAGTAGAACTGCATGATGAGCTCATCATTCTATTTTGTGAGCTTCTGAGCCACAAACTCATCAACTCCACAAGCCTTGAAGCTGTCATATACACCAGGGAAGTGATCCTCATTTTCCTCAATGAATGTCCAATCGACCCATCTCATGTCACACACTATGGGCTTCTTGTCAAGCAAGATGGTCTCATAGAAGTCCTGTTGTTCCTTTGTATGGAACCTGTAGTCCACAACAGTCCTTCTCCTGGTGGCATATGGATCAGACTCTCTCCATAGCCTTAGACTAGAGTCCTTCCTGACTTTCATGTTCTCTACAACTGGATGAGCATCATTGTGATCTGGAATTTTTG
The DNA here is from genome assembly GCF_018294505.1 of Triticum aestivum. Classification (NCBI taxonomy): domain Eukaryota; kingdom Viridiplantae; phylum Streptophyta; class Magnoliopsida; order Poales; family Poaceae; genus Triticum; species Triticum aestivum. Next base: position 124,678,706 of record NC_057806.1, read on the forward strand.
GCTTCAATTTCCTCAAGACAACAGAATCATCTTCTTCTTCCATTGCAGCTTCAGGCATTGGGGCCTTGTTCTTCTCTGCAGCTGGAATGTTCCTGGTACTCCTCTTTGGTGCAGTTTTGGGTTTTGGAGCAGCTGGCTTAGAAGCTTCTTTGGGCTTAGATGAAGCAGCCCCTGACCTTATGGCATCTCCCATAAGTTTCTGTGCCTTAGGTGCTGGTGCAGCATCTCCTTCCTCTTCCTCTTCAGAGTCTCTCATGATTGAGGATCTCCCAAGCACTCTGGCAGTGGTCTTCTTGACCCTCTCTTTCCTCTTCTTCCCTTCTGCAGCACCCTCTCTGGGTTCAGATTCCAAAGGTACTTGAGTAGAGGCTCTGGCTTTAGACATGGGAATTCTCTTTGCAGGTACTTTGGTCTTCATACCAGGCTTAGTGGCAGCAGCAGTGCTATATTCCTTTTCAACCACTTTCTTCCTGGAAGTGGCCTCATCCTCAACTGCCACATAGTGTTCATCCTCAGATTCAGAAGGTTTCTTCTTTCTAGCCCTGGTGGCAGCCTTTGGCAGATTGCTTGGTGTGCTCCTCCTGCCATCATCTCAGCTGCTAGAGGGACTAGTGCCCTCACTCAAGTGAACCTACTCCTCTGACTTGTTCTGGCTGTCACTTTGATCAGACATATTGCAATCTCTGACAACTGACCCTGTGAATAGATTATAGATGAGGTAGAGTGGATGAGCATAAAAAAATACAGAGGTTTTTGCAAAAGAATGAATCAAAAACTTAGTTTTAGTTTTCCTTAGAAAGCATTTCAGATCAACCGATTTGTAAACTCGGTGATACCGAAGCAGCTTTTGGAACCTAAACTAGTGAACTCGATCAGACCGAGTCACAGTTCGGTGGCACCGAGACTGCTAGGGTTTCACAAAGTCCTGAACTCGGTCACACCGATTTGCAATTCTCGGTCAGTCCGAGAATCGCATGTGCAATGGCCTAAGACGAATCGGTGGTACCGAGTTCCACAACTCGGTTGGTCCGAGATGGTTTCAGCGGAAACCTAACCCTAAATTTTCAAATCATCTCTAATCTACGGTGTGTTTTGACTGGATAAGATAATTTCAATCGTGGCAAGATTCACGGCGAACACAATGTGCTAGGAATCAGATAAGGATAGCACAGTGATCAAGTTCATACCCTAGTTCGGCGATGAACTCGCTACGGCGGCAACGGCGGGGATGATTCCCGTGGACGGCGGCGGAGACTAGTGGCAGGAGGCAACTAGCGACGAGGAGGACGATCCGGATACCCTGGAGGCAGAGCTGGCTAAGCGCGAGCGAAAGAGTTTGGAGAAAATTCCCAAAATTTTGCCCATGGGTATATATAGCCCGACCCTGTCGGTGTGACCGAGTGGAGCAACTCGGTGGCACCGAGATGCATAACTGCAAGCAGTTGCTGCAACTCGGTGTGACCGAAAAGTTCAAATTGGTTGCACCGAGATTGAAAACCTAGATCGACTTAGTGATCTTGGTATGACCGAAATGGATGAATCGGTCAGACTAAAACGCACAAAGAAGTTTTGGAAGTTTAAGTCTATGACGAATCAAGCACTCCGAGTGCTCCTCACACAGAGTGGTTCGAATCTGACTTGATCAAATTTTGTGATGTAGCATGAATAGACTTTGAGACGAGAAAAGCATAGATAGCCGGAGAAGGTTCTTAGGCATTCTTGTCCATCCACTTGGCCAAAAGAAAAGGAAACCAATCAATCAAAACAACAAGTGGATGTCCTCAAATGATTAAATTATGCAACCAACATGCTCACACAATAAAATGAAAAATGAAATATGTGGCAAAGCATGCACAAACAATTCTAGCATCTATCAAGCAATTGGCGATGACTAGGTCATCTATATATGAGTATGTTGACTTAGGAGTCAAATGAGAACATTTGATCATAGGTCATACTCATCGTTTAAGCACAAGTGGGGTTACCACTTTTACATAAAGCATTGTTGTGTTCACACCATTAGAGCTGCTTTAACTCAATTGTTAGAGTAAAGCTCCCCCTAGATGTGAGATCCCCCCTAAGAGGGATGAACTAACCTTGGGTTTTGTCAATGATGACTTCATGTAGATGTTGAAGATGTGGATGCTCAATGTTGATGTAGATCATTTGGAGCTATCCTTTGGAGTGAGTTGCACTTTCAATACCTACACGGGTTAGTCCTGTTGGGTTTCGTAGTAATTTCAAAAAAATTCCTACGCACACGCAAGATCATGGTGATGCATAGCAATGAGATGGGAGAGTGTTGTCTACGTACCCACGCAGACCGACTGCGGAAGCGTTGACGCAACATAGAGGAAGTAGTCGTACGTCTTCCCGATCCGACCGATCCAAGCACCGTTACTCCGGCACCTCTGAGTTCTTAGCACACGTACAGCTCGATGACGATCCCCGGGCTCTGATCCAGCAAAGCATCGGGGAGGAGTTCCGTCAGCACGACGGCGTGGTGACGATCTTGATGTTCTACCGACGCAGGGCTTCGCCAAGCACTACAACGATATGACCGAGGTGGAATATGGTGGCAGGGGGCACCGCACACGGCTAAGGAACGATCACGTGGATCAACTTCTGTGTCTAGAGGTGCCCCCTGCCTCCGTATATAAAGGAGCCAAGGGGGAGGGGGCCGCCGGCCAGGAGGAGGGCGCAGGAGGAGTCCTACTCCTACCGGGAGTAGGACTCCCCCCAATCCTAGTTGGACTAGGATTCCCCGAGGGGGAAAGAGAGAGAGGGGGGCCGGCCACCTCTCCTAGTCCTAATAGGACTAGGGGAGGGGGGGAGGCGCGTGGCCACCTTGGGCTGCCCCTTTCTCCTTTCCACTAAAGCCCATTAAGGCCCATATGGCTCCCGGGGGGTTTCGGTAACCTCTCGGTACTCCGGTAAAATCCCGATTTCACCCGGAACACTTCCGATATCCAAATATAGGCTTCCAATATATCAATATTTATGTCTCGACCATTTCGAGACTCCTCGTCATGTCCGTGATCACATCCGGGACTCCGAACTAACTTCGGTACATCAAAATGCATAAACTCATAATAACTGTCATTGTAACGTTAAGCGTGCGGACCCTATGGTTCGAGAATAATGTAGACATGACTGAGACACATCTCCGGTCAATAACCAATAGCGGGACCTGGATGCCCATATTGGCTCCTACATATTCAACGAAGATCTTTATCGGTCAGACCGCATAACAACATACGTTGTTCCCTTTGTCATCGGTATGTTACTTGCCCGAGATTCGATCGTCGGTATCCAATACCTAGTTCAATCTCGTTACCGGCAAGTCTCTTTACTCGTTCGGTAATACATCATCCCGCAACTAACTCATTAGTTGCAATGCTTGCAAGGCTTATGTGATGTGCCTTACCGAGAGGGCCCAGAGATACCTCTCCGACAATCGGAGTGACAAATCCTATTCTCGAAATACGCCAACCCAACATCTACCATTGGAGACACCTGTAGAGCTCCTTTATAATCACCCAGTTACGTTGTGACGTTTGGTAGCACACAAAGTGTTCCTCCGGCAAACGGGAGTTGCATAATCTCATAGTCATAGGAACATGTATAAGTCATGAAGAAAGCAATAGCAACATACTAAACGATCGGGTGCTAAGCTAATGGAATCGGTCATGTCAATCAGATCATTCAACTAATGATGTGACCTCGTTAATCAGATAACAACACTTTGTTCATGGTTAGGAAACATAACCATCTTTGATTATCGAGCTAGTCAAGTAGAGGCATACTAGTGACACTAAGTTTGTCTATGTATTCACACATGTATTATGTTTCCGGTTAATACAATTCTAGCATGAATAATAAACATTTATCATGATATAAGTAAATAAATAATAACTTTATTATTGCCTCTAGGGCATATTTCCTTCAAGTCCCACAAGGAACAAACAAGGATATCCATAGACATAGAGTGATGCACACATAAGATGATGTCTATGAAAGCTTTAGGTTACCTTGTCCCTTGTCTTACCAACAAGAGGGTTTGTGACTCCTTGAACTAGTGCAAGATGTGGAAGTTGATTGCACTCGTTCTTGCCAAAATGATAAGAGTGAAGTATGTTGGCGAAGTCACCCTCAAGAACTCTCTAGTTCTTCTTCTTCGGGATCCACGCCATCTTGATGGGAATCCTCGGAGTTGTAGTTGTACTTTATGAAGTGGAACTTGATGTAGTCTTGGGAACCCACTTGACAAGGCCTTAGGAGCTTCTTCAAATGCATCAATTTCCTCTTGAAGCTTGTCCTTGCCTTTTTGCTTGTGGTCTTGTGGTGGAAGATCATCTTGAGCTTGTGTCCCTTTGAAAGAAGTAGGATCATACTTCTCTTGTTGAGGAACAAACTTCGTCTTGGGGTATTGATCTTCTTCCCACTCAACTCCATTGGCATTGAAATTTCGTTCAAAACCAATACCTTGATTCTTCTAGTGCCTTCCTAGCTTGCGTACAATTTCCTTGAATTGCTTACTCCCGACAAGGCTCTTGTAAACACCTTTCTCTATAATTCCCTTCAATAAGCTATTTTCTTGCTCAAGTGTAACTTGGCTAAGAGAATCATTAGTGGAATCAAGAGAACTACTAGAAGCAACAATATTGGATTTAGCATGATTATTGTTACTACTAGAAGAAGAATCCTTCTTGTTCTTGTTACTAGACTTGACTTGAGGCATGTAAGTGCATAAGAGTAAGCGCTTGGCAATGTAAGAAGAACTTTTCTTGCGAAGATCGTCATTGATTGCCTTTAATAACTCATGCTCTTGCTCAAGGTTGAGTGAGGGAGTCCTGGATTAGGGGGTGTCCGGATGGCCGGACTATACCTTCAGCCGGACTCCAGGACTATGAAGATACAAGATTGAAGACTTCGTCCCGTGTCCGGAAGGGACTTTCCTTGGCGTGGAAGGCAAGCTTGGCGATACGGATATTTAGATCTCCTACCATTGTAACCGACTCTATATAACCCTAACCCTATCCGGTGTCTATATAAACCGGAGGGTTTTAGTTCGTAGGACAACATACACATCAACAATCATACCATAGGCTAGCTTCTAGGGTTTAGCCTCTATGATCTCGTGGTAGATCTACTCTTGTACTACCCATATCATCAATATTAATCAAGCAGGACGTAGGGTTTTACCTCCATCGAGAGGGCCCGAACCTGGGTAAAACTTCGTGTCTCTTGCCTCCTGTTACCATCCGGCCTAGACGCACAGTTCGGGACCCCCTACCCGAGATCCGCCGGTTTTGACACCGACATTGGCGCTTTCATTGGGAGTTCCTCTGTGTCGTCGCCATCAGGAAGGATGCCTCGCCCCGTCTTTAAAGACGACACCATTGCTAAGGGAGCTTTGGCTGTCGGCCAAACCCTCCGGCTAGGTGGTTTTCTTATGACCGCATGTTCGGCTTCTGCGCTGATGATGACCTCTCGAGCCATCAAAAACAATCTTCATGTCAGTTCGGAACTCGCCGAGTAGTTAGATCCAGTGGAGCTTTCCTCCATAAACGAGCTCTTGGATTGCTTCGCCGCCCTGGGAGTTGCTATGGATTACGACCAGATTGGGCCTAAAACCGATCTGAGAGAGATTAACTCTCCCTAAGTCACCCATCACGTTGCCGTGGTAGAGGGACAGTGCAGCGACCCTTCGTCTATCTCAAGGACTCGCTACGTCCGGATTCCCGATCCCTCCAAGCCGAATACCCGCGGAGGGGAGGATATCACTCAAGACCTGAACTTAGAGTTAGGCGACGGGCTGGATTCATTGGACAACACCCAGGGATCCAAATTTTCGAGTTCAGAAATTCCTCGACCTCCGAGCCTCAAACGGGGTGAGGCTTCGGATTTAACTCCACCCACCCACCCCAACATAAGTGATCTATCCAAAATCAGGCAAGAGCCCGACGAAACAGTACATCATTACTGGGCTAGATTCCTCCTGGTTAAGAACATGCTAAGGGACTGCCGCGAGGAAGATGCAATCTTAATCTTCTGCAATAATTACACAGATAAGGGAATACTCAACGCCAAAAGTCGCCGTGATATCACACGCTTCGCTAACTTGGCGTCCATTGTATGAAAGTATTGTGCGATGGAAAGCGCCTGGAAAACCAAAATAAAATTTTGGGACAATCCGGCCCTAAATACAAACCCAGTCCAAAATAAAAGGGTGCAGCATAACCAGACACCCAGGTCAAATACCAAAAAGCAAAAACCCTCTATAGGGCATGGAACCGTACTGGAAGGATGGCTTAATGGACCCTGTAAAATTCACAGTACAGAGGACGCCACACCAACTCACAACCTTGGAGCATGTTGGATACTCCGGCAGGTGGCCAAAATCGGTGAAAACCTCCTAATTCCGGAGGCCACAGAAAGCCACCCCAGAGACACCCATACGGTATTAACAGTCTTTGAGACTTTCACATCAAATAATATGCGAAAAAGGAAACTCCGCAGCCTTGCCGAAGTCTACCAAGTAGCAACAATAAACCCATGGAGTGACACGGCTATTACCTTTAACGCCAGTGATGAACCTAAATTCCAAACAGCCCGAGCACCAGCCGCATTGGTCCTCAGCCCAATAGTGGACGGCTTTCGTCTTACCAAGGTACTCATGGACGGCGGCAGCGGATTGAACCTCATTTACGAGGAAACCCTTCAAAAAATGGAAATAGACTGGAACCGGATCGAGCGAAGCAGCACATCCTTTAGAGGAATAATCCCCAGTCGGTAAGCGCGCTGTACAGGAAAAATCACACTAGATGTGGTGTTCGGCACGCCGGATAATCACAGGTCCTAACAGATCACGTTCCATGTGGCTCCGTTCAGCACCGGTTATCACGCTCTGCTAGGGCGGGAAGCGTTTACAATCTTCCAAGCAATACCCCATTACGGTACATGAAGCTCAGAATGCCCGGGCCTAATGGGATCATCACTCTCGCTAGTGATCCGGACATAGCACTCCGCGCCGAAAACAAGACAGCCGCACTGGCCCTCGAGGCACTATCCGAAGCCCTAGCGGCTGAGGAACTGACTGCGCTGCACTCTACGGTTAATAGGGACGATGTGGTACTCGACAAAAGATCCAAGTCCACCTCCTTTAAACCGGCGGACGAAATAGTAAAATTCCAAGTCCATCCAACGGACCCAAATAAAACAGCTTCCATCGGGGCGCAGTTAAACCCTGATGTAGACGCCGCACTGCGAGAGTTCCTACAAGAAAACTGGGACATTTTCGCCTGGCACCCTTCAGACATGCCAGGAATCCCACGCAGGCTGGCCGAGCACAGCTTAAATATCCAAACATGATTCAAACCTGTCAAACAGGCTCTTTGGCATTTTTCCGAACCTAAGAGATAGGCTACGGGAGAGGAGCTAGCAAAGCTATTGGAGGCCGGATTCATCAGAGATATAAAACATCTAGACTGGCTAGCAAACCTGGTGATGGTACCAAAGAAGGACAAATCCTGGCGCCTGTGCGTTGATTTTAAAGACCTTAACAAGGCTTGCCCAAAGGATCCCTTCTCCCTCCCCCGCATCGATCAAATTATCGATGCTACCGCAGGACACGATTCGTTGTGTTTCCTCGACGCATATTCCGGCTACCATCAAATTAAGATGGCGGAATCTGACCAATCCGCAACGACATTTATCACACCATACGGCCCATTCTGCTTCAACACAATGCCCTTCGGGCTCAAAAACGCCGGCGCAACATATCAGCGCATGATTCAAACATGTCTAGCAAGCCAGATCGGCAAAACAGTGGAGGCATATGTAGATGATGTGGTCGTCAAAACAAGACATGTCAAATCTCTAGTAGACGACTTGAGGCTCACATTTGATAACCTCCGAACATACGACATCAAGCTCAACCCGGAAAAATGCGTTTTCGACGTTCCAGTCGGAAAGCTCTTGGGCTTCATTGTATCCGGTAGAGGAATCGAAGCAAATCCAGCCAAGATCCGAGCTCTGTCGCAACTGGATATCCCAAAGGACCTCAAACAAATACAAAAGTTAACCGGATGCGTGGCGGCTCTGAGCCGCTTTATCTCCCGCTTGGGAGAAAAGGCCCTACCCCTTTACCGCCTCCTTCGGCGCACTGAACACTTTGAATGGACGGATGCAGCCACGGCCAGACTCAAGGAGATAAAAGCCATACTTGCAACAAACCCAGTCCTGGCTGCGCCAAATATTGGCGAACCAATGCTATTATACATTGCAGCAACACATCAGGTTGTAAGCGCAGTGCTCGTCGTCGAATGAGAAGCGGACGGACACAGATTCCCCCTTCAAAAGCCGGTCTATTATGTGTCCACTGTCCTCACTCCTTGCAAATCACGGTACCCGCATTATCAAAAGATCGCGTACGCGGTATTCATGGCATCCCGGAAGCTACGACACTACTTTCAAGAGTGTTCAATAACAGTAGCCTCGGAAGTACCACTTAACGATATTATAAACAACCGTGACGCAATGGGACGGATTGCAAAATGGGCCATTGAGCTCCTCCCATTTGACATAACTTATAAGCCACGACGAGCCATCAAGTCGCAAGTCTTGGCCGACTTCGTTGCAGAATGGACGGAGGTCGAACTTCCTAAAGAGTATGGCACATATTCAAATTGGATCATGCATTTCGACGGCTCCAAGATGTTGGCCGGACTGGGGGCTGGCGTCATTTTGACGTCCCCCACAGGAGACATGGTTCAATACGTACTCCAGATTATGTACACGGACTCCAACAACGCAGCCGAATATGAGGCCCTTTTACATGGTCTCCGGATGGCAGTATCCATGGGCATTCAACGCCTAGAGGTGCGCGGGGACTCGAACCTTGCAATATCCCAAATAAATGGAGACTTCGATGCCAAGGATCCAAAAATGGCAGCTTACCGCAACGCCGTCCTAAAAATGTCAGCTCGGTTCGAGGGGCTTGAATTTCACCATATAGCCCGGGAAAATAATCAGGCGGCAGATGTCCTGGCACGCATCGGCGCAAAACGCGATGTAGTCCCCCCCAACATCTTCTTGGAAAGGTTGTTCAAGCCATCCGTAGTATGGGAAGGGGAGCTGAACAATAACACCCCGGACCCAACCGCACTGCCCGACACCGAACACTCTGACACAATCGGAGGCTCTGCCAATGAAATAACACCTTCAGCCCACGTAATAATGGCCGTAATCGCCCCGTGGACAGAACCATTCCTCGCGTACCTCACTAGGCAGGAACTCCCCGAGGACCACAATGAGGCACGCTGCATAGTGCGGCGATCCAAAGCCTACAAAGTCCACGAGGGAGAGCTTTATAAGAAAAGCACTACCAGAGTCCTTCAAAGGTGCATCTCCGAAGAGGAGGGGCGGAACCTCCTGGCTGAAATTCATGCCGGACTGGGCGGTCATCACGCTGCAGCTCGGTCCCTTGTAAGCAAGGCCTTTCGTACAGGCTTTTATTGGCCGACGGCCCGGGCAGACGCTCAGGACTTAGTCCAACGATGCACCGGTTGCCAGCTCTTTGCAAACCAAAGCCATATGCCACCCATTGCCCTCTGAACTATCCCCATTACTTGGCCCTTCGCGATCTGGGGGCTTGACATGGTTGGACCCCTTAAAGGCGGAACCCACAAGCAAAAATACTACTGGTCATGGCGGATAAATTCACCAAATGGATAGAAGCCAAGCCTGTTAAGACGGCCGAATCCGGACCGGTGATAGACTTTATATCCGGGGTCGTACACCGTTACGGCGTTCCCCACAGCATCATCACTGATAACGGCACGAACTTCATGGCCGACGAGGTAAAACTCTGGTGCAAAAACATGGGCATCAAGCTTGACTATGCTTCCGTCTATCACCCACAAACTAACGGCCAGGTCGAACATGCAAATGGTCTTATCATGAGCGGCATTAAACCCAGATTAGTGCGGTCCCTCAAGGAATCTAACATGCACTGGGTAGAGGAGCTCGACTCCGTACTCTGGGGGCTACGGACCACGCCGAATTGCACCACCGGATACACACCATTCTTTATGGTGTACGGCGCAGAGGCAGTTTTGCCCTGCGACATAATTCATGACTCACCTCGAGTGCGCATGTACGAAGAAAGAGAAGCCGAGCTCGATCGGCAAGATAGCTTAGACGCATTGGAGGAGGAGCGTGACATGGCAAAATCCCGTTCCGCATTCTATCAACAGCAAGCTCGAAGATACCAAAGCAGAGAAGTACGGGCCAAAAATTACAACGTTGGCGAATTAGTTCTGTGACTACGGGACAAGAAAAAGGACAAACTCAAGCCCAAGTGGGAAGGTCCCTTCATAATTGACCAAGTCCTGACTGGTGGAGCGTACCGCCTGCGAGATGCATCGGATAACCGACTCGAGCCGAACCCATGGAACGCAGCCCGTCTCCGAAGATTCTATGCCTAGCGTCGGACTCTATGTTCATCTCCTTCCTCTGTCCATTTTTTATATATTTTCTGTCTTGCATTTCTCTTCTTCTTCTCTCTCTCTCTATCTCTCTCTCTTATAGCCCTTAAAGGCTCATAAAGTGACGTGCCATCCGCGCTCATTAAACCTGGGGGCTTATTTAAACAGAAGCTTATTCATACGGGCTTCATGCCCAACACATGCGTCACACTTCCGCATGTACCTTTTATTCACCATTATATGCATCGATATGACTTAAGTTTTGGCCAAGCTGGGTTGCCTGGCTCCTGTGCTTACCCCTACATTCCCGATTGTTCGGCTAGGTGGTAAAGGGAGCACCTCTGCGATTGTTACTGTCGGGTCAGCCGGACGTGTACCTCAGACTGGGTGAAGCCGAAAGCTAGCGTTCTTAAGGGAATATTCGGTCGGTGAACTAAAGATGATCTTTTTTATTTTTATCTATATGCCCCCAGATGTTTTTCCTGCGTTTCTTTTCGCAGCATGGACATGCACCTTAGGGCATGCCTCCCAGGGAAAGGAACCCCTAACGGAACTATTCTCCCTGGAAGATGTTTCTTACTAACCATGTAATATAACATAACTAGTCGGGCACTTGTCTGTTCACGCACTAATGACCCCTACGCCTAGTCTCCATGCATTCCCCGGTTCCTATATACCCGCATGGGAATTCGGACACACTCCGGACCGTCAGGTCCCGAGGCTGAAGTGAAAAGGTCGGCCGTGACAAATGATCTACAATCCGGCTAGAAGGCATTATAAATGTCAACTAAATTACATAGTCATTTTGACTGATCGTATTCCTCTTCAATACCATCTAATAGGCTGTCTAATTTACAGTCCTGCTGGGAATACTTTGCGGCCAACTCTACTTGGCCGTATACTATGCTTACAGGGATCTCCTTCCCATCGGGCCCTATAGGACTGACCTCGGCCATGTGGTTGGGGTCAGCCTTTGCGTACCGCGTCTTCACCATGGCCTAGGCCTCCCTAGCGCCTTGACGGCAGGCTGATATCTTCCACAATCGGAAGCGCCGCCGTGCTCCTTTTAGCTTCTCCGCAAGCTCTCCAAGACCTTCGGGCATGGAAACGGATGGCCACAGGGCCTGGGTGACGCCTCGCATCGCCTGCCGAACTCGATCGAGCAGTTGCGAGAGCTCGGGAAGAAGGTCACCCGTAGAACCGGGCATCTCCTCTGCAGGACGACCTGTCAGCACACCTACAGACATTGCTTTGTTAGTCGACTTCCCCGCCGAACTTTCTTTCAAAAGGTTCGTTCAAGCACTTACTAAATATGCCGCGCCGAAGCCGCTGATTCTCCTTCACGGAGTCTGACAGCTGGGCACGGACATCTTTCAGCTCGACGCCCAGCTTGGTGTTGGCATCTCGGAGATCGTTCTTCTCCCCCATCACCTTTAACAGCACCCTCTCACCAGCCTTTAGCTGGCGTAGGAGGTGTTGCCTTTCCGGATCCAATCCGGCGTCATCTGCAATTTCATTTGTCAGATTCGCACCAAAGCCGTGCTTCGCAAAATACTTATCTTTTGAAGTGTATATTACCAGAGGGGGCCTCCTTAGGCTCCCCTGCCGCGGCTAGTGCGGCCTCAAGTTGGGCTTTGCACTCTTCCAGCTCCTTGGACAGTAGAGAATTCTTTTCTGTAAGAACCTGCATAACAAATGATCCTTAAATCAGTTATTTTAACTATTTCAAGTCTTGGGGGCTACTGGTATATATATATAAATACCAAAATTTTCTTACCCTTATGTCTTTTACATATTGCTCCGTGGCTCTGGTTAGACCATTTTGAGCGGCACGGAGGTACGCATCTCCCGACTTAAAGGCATCTAATGCCTCTTGGGAGAAACAAGCGTCGCGAAGAATTGTCCGGCGATGCCTGTGGTTCATGGCACTCTCCACCTCAGAGTTGGTGGCAGACAACCTGTCCACATCCACCGTCGGAAGAGCATCCGGTGCGCGCCTTGTGTTCGGCCCCGCTTCCGGGCCAGGCTTTGGAGCCTGGCTAGTGGAGGTGCGATTTGCAGTCTCTCCGAATATAGTTCGGCGAGGTCTCTTTGTCCTGAAGAGAGCACAAGTGTTAATATGCCCTGAAGGTACGACACCTGGGATAAGGGGGTGCGCCATACCTTTGCGCTGACGCCCCAGTACGGACTGCACCTCTTTTCTGCCCATGGGGCCCTGCGGCCCCTTGTTGGCTTGTCGCCACAGGTTCGGCCTCCCGTTTCTGGGAGGCCGGGATTAGCCCTGGATAATCGGCCGTAATGGCCACCAGAGCGTTGCCCTTGATCAATTGATGGAACACTACATCAATCAGATCCACCGAAAGCTCCGGATCCTCTTCGAGTCCGGGTCGAGGGACCGTTCTGGGTCCTCGGGTTGTGGAGGAGGGCTGTTTATTTCTTTAACAGCCTGGCACAGTTCCTGCGTCGAAATCACTAAGATTAAATATTTAACAATGGGGATATAAAACGGATGGGCAAGATGTGATCACTCACCCAGCTTGGAGGATTGTACATGGAGAATCCACCCTTTGGGTCAACGCAGAGAAAATCCTCCTCTTCTCCCTTGTACAGAGCGGACAAGGTCTTTATTAGAGCCGCGGTCGAATCCGGCCCCTTACGGCCGTAGCGGGTGGTGTCGTCCTCCCCGTTCAAATCCCACATGGGGTGGCCTCTATACTGTAGTGGCTGCACCCCTCGCATGATGCATGCGGCCATGACCCCGATCATGGTTAGTCCGGAATGAGCTAACAATCTTATTCGGCCCATCAGGTAAACAACGTCCCTGCCACTTTCCCTCTGAGGGCTCCGTGGGCGCCAGCTTAGGCGCTTATTTAAGGGAGAATTGTTGAATTCAGGGAGGCCGATCCGGACAGGATCCGGCAGCGGGACGTCTTCTATGTAAAACCATTCCGAGGGCCAATCTTCAGACGCCTTCTTTGGGGTTCCGGACAGATAGCCGGTTCCGGCGATGCGCCATACTTCGGCTCCGCCCACTTGATATGTAGACCCCTTCTTGGAACGGGGCACGAGGCAAAATAGCTCCCTCCACAGTCCGAAATGAGCTTCAACACCCAAGAACAGCTCACAGAGGGCTACAAAGCCCGCGATATGCAATACTGAGGCAAGCGTGAGATGATGTAGTTGGAGGCCGTAGAACTCCAGCAGCCCCTGGAGAAATGGATGGATTGGAAATCCGAGCCCCCTTATTAAATAAGGGACGAGGCACACCCGCTCTCCTTTGGAGGGATTAGGGGCGCTCTCCGCTTGCTCTCCGCCGTTATAGACGGCAAGACCGGCTCGAACCGGGATCATATAGGTCGGGGGGGGGGAATCCCTTGGTCTGGAGCGTCACTAACTCACTATGCGGGATGGAGCATCTTTCCCAATATCCAGGCTTAGGGCTAGAAGGGCGGGAGGAGGAGTCACGACGGTTGGCCATGGTGGAATGGATCTTTGTCGAATGCGCTCTGATGAACACTCGCGAAGGGGGAAGGTGTGGTTTGGATCTAAATCCTCGTCTCCTTAAATAGGTCAGCTTGTTTACATGGCTAGGGGTGTGAATGTAAAAACACTCAGACCTTTCATATTCGCTTAACACGTGGGGAGCGGCCATTATTGGGCGCAGAAGCCAAGGAGCGCAACATCTACAAGAACCAGACTTTATTCAACAGGTACATGGAATTTGGAGGAGAACCCGCCTTGCAATGCCGAAGAAAATCTGCGCGACGGACTCATCGTCATTGAAGCCTGGTTCGGGGGCTGCTGAGGGAGTCCTGGATTAGGAGGTGTCCGGATGGCCGGACTATACCTTCAGCCGGACTCCAGGACTATGAAGATACAAGATTGAAGACTTTGCCCGTGTCCGGAAGGGACTTTCCTTGGCGTGGAAGGCAAGCTTGGCAATACGGATATTCAGATCTCCTACCATTGTAACCGACTCTATGTAACCCTAACCCTATCCGGTGTCTATAAACCGGAGGGTTTTAGTCCGTAGGACAACATACACATCAACAATCACACCATAGGCTAGCTTCTAGGGTCTAGCCTCTCTGATCTCATGGTAGATCTACTCTTGTACTACCCATATCATCAATATTAATCAAGCAGGACATAGGGTTTTACCTCCATCGAGAGGGCCTGAACCCGGGTAAAACTTCGTGTCCCTTGCCTCCTGTTACCATCCGGCCTAGACGCACAGTTCGGGACCCCCTACCCGAGATCCGCCGGTTTTGACATCGACATTGAGCTTTTCAAAACATAATTTCTCATGAGTCCTTAAAAGTTCTCGATGATCTCCTAAGATAGTTTCATGAGCTAACTTAAGAGTGTTTAGTTCTTTAGTTAGAGACTCAATCTTCTCCTTATCATTGTCATTCGTTTCATCTTGATTAGCATGATGAATTGACGTTTCATCATAGTATTCATCACTATAGTTGTCAATAAGTAAATCATCATCACCTAACAAGTCATCTTCATCACTATTGAAATCAACATACTCGGGGTGTGATACCTTTGGACCTTTGGCCATGAAGCATCTTCCAATTCCTTCATTTGGTGAATCAAATATGTCGTAGGAGTTGGTTGACACAAGTGCTAGACCGGCAAAACCTTCATCGTGAGTATATTCGGAGTCGGAGTGATAGCTTCTCTCGGAGTCATTGTCGGAGTCGGAGCCGGATACCCATTCACCAACATGAGCTTGATGTCTTCGTTTTGTGTAGCTCCTTGATGACTTGTCCTTCCTTTCCGAATCCTTGCTTCTCCGTGAGGGTCTTCGTTCATATCGATCATCCCTACTCCTTCTCTCCCTTGATGGTGATTCTTCTCTTCTACTTCTTCTTTTGGGAGAATCTTCTCTTCTCTTATGGGGAGCCATACACTCATTGGAGTAGTGTCCGGGTCTTCCACAATTGTAGCAGTTTCGCTCTCGACTAGAAGATCTTTTGTCATTGTAGGACCTTGACTTGGAACTTCTCTCTTTGCTTCTATTCTTGTAGAACTTGTTGAAGTTCTTCACCATTAATCTCAATTCTTCATTGAAGGTTTGTTTCTCACTTGATGATGTGGGGGCTTCACATGAGGCTTTGTAAGCACCACTTGACTTGTTATGGAGCTCCTCCTTATCCTTGAGTGACATCTCATGAGAAACAATTCTTCCAATGACTTCCGTTGGCTTGAGATCTTTGTAATTTGGCATCATTTGGATCAATGTGCATACGGTATCGTATTTTCCATACAAGGCTCTTAGGATCTTCTTGATGATGAATTTGTCAGTCATCTCTTCACTTCCTAAGCCGGCAATCTCATTTGTGATAAGACCAAGCCTAGAGTACATTTCAGCGACACCTTCACCATCCTTCATTTTGAACTTGTCAAGTTGACTTTGAAGTACATCCAACTTGGATTCCTTGACGGAGTCGGTACCTTCATGCATATCAATCAAAGTATCCCAAATTTACTTTGCATTCTCAAGACGGCTGATTTTGTTGAATTCTTCGGGGCACAATCCGTTGAAGAGGATATCACAAGCTTGAGCATTGTATTGTAGCATCTTCAACTCTTCTGCGGTAGCTTCACGATTCGGTTCTCTCCCATCAAAGAATTCACCTTGCAAGCCAACACACACAATAGCCCAAACGGCGGGGTTATGTCCAAGAATATGCATTTTCATCTTATGCTTCCAACTAGCAAAATTAGTACCATCAAAGTAAGGACCTCTATGGTGGTAATTTCCCTCGATAGACGCCATACTCTCCTAGGTTGTGAAACCAAGGCTATGACCACCAAAAGCTATGGAAATCAAAGCAAATGGAAACCTGGCTCTGATACCACTTGTAGGATCGAAAGTATGTCTAGAGGGGGGTGATTAGACTACTTGACCAATTAAAAATCTATCATTTTCCCAATTTTAGTCTTTGGCAGATTTTAGCTATCTTAGCACAAGTCAAGCAATGTTAACACAATTCAAGCAAGCATGCAAAGAGTCTATGAGCAGCGGAAAGTAAAGCATGCAACTTGCAAGAATGTAAAGGGAAGGGTTTGGAGAATTAAAACGCAATTGGAGACACAGATGTTTTTGTCGTGGTTCCGATAGGTGGTGCTATCGTACATCCACGTTGATGTAGATTTCAACCCACGAAGGGTAACGGTTGCGCGAGTCCACGGAGGGCTCCACCCATGAAGGATCCACGAAGAAGCAACCTTGTCTATCCCATCATGGCCATCGCCCACGAAGGATTGCCTCACTAGCGGTAGATCTTCACGAAGTAGGCGATCTCCTTGCCTTTACAAACTCCTTGGTTCAACTCCACAATCTTTGTCGGAGGCTCCCAAGTGACACCTAGACAATCTAGGAGACACCACTCTCCAAGAAGTAACAAATGGTGTGTTGATGATGAACTCCTTGCTCTTGTGCCTCAAATGATAGTCTCCCCAACACTCAACTCTCTCTCATAGGATATGGATTTGGTGGAAAGAAGATTTGAGTGGAAATCAACTTGGGGAAGGCTAGAGATCAAGATTCATATGGTGGGAATGGAATATCTTGGCCTCAACACATGAGTAGGTGGTTCTCTCTCAGAAAATGTGTATTGGAAGTGTAGGTATGTTCTGATGGCTCTCTCCATGAATGAAGAGTGGGTGGAGGGGTATATATAGCCTCCACACAAAAACTAACCGTTACACACAATTTACCAATCTCGGTGAGACCGAATTGAGAAACTCGGTCGGACCGATTTAGCAAACCTAGTGACTGTTAGGATTTTCAGTGGGACTGAGATGCAACTCTGTAGGACCGATATGGTTAGGGTTAGGGCATAATGTAATCTCGGTGTGACCGATTACAAAAACTCGGTGGGACCGATTTTGGTAATAAGCTAACCAGAGAGTTGGTCAGGTAAACTCGGTGGGACCGATCGCTCATTTCGGTGGGACCGAAATGTTACAAAAGGGAAACAGAGAGTTTATATTTCAATCTCTGTGGGACCGATCGCTCATCTCGGTAGGACCGAAACGTTACGAAGGGAAACAGAGAGATTACAACCCCATCTCGGTGTGACCGAGATCCCTATCGGTGAGACCAATTTGCCTAGGGTTTGTGGGAGTGGCTATGACATCTGAGCTCGGTGGCGCCGGATAGAAAGAATCGGTGGGGCTGAGTTTGACTTTTGGTTTAGGTCATATGTGGATGTGGGAAGGTAGTTGAGGGTTTTGGAGCATATCACTAAGCACTATGAAGCAAGAACCTCATCAAGCAACACCTCATCCCTCCTTGATAGTATTGGCTTTTCCTATAGACTCAATGTGATCTTGGATCACTAAAATATAAAATGTAGAGTCTTGAGCTTTGAGCTTGAGCCTATCTTTTTGTCCTTAGTATTTTGAGGGGTCCACTTTCCTCATCCATGCCATGCCATTCATTGAGCTTTTCCTGAAATATTAATCTTGGAATAGCATTAGCTCAATGAGCTATATGTTGTTAGGAATTACCAAAACCACCTAGGGATAGTTGCACTTTCAACTGGGCTCTAGGTTAATAGGTTAGTCCCAAAAATCATATAAAATAGCATATAAAACATCCAAGGTTGATAATATAATAGCATGGAACAATCAAAAATTATAGATACATTGGAGATGTATCAAGCATCCCCAAGCTTAATTCCTACTCGTCCTCGAGTAGGTAAATGATAAAAACAGAATTTTTGATGTGGAATGCTACCTAACATATTTATCCATGTAATTCTCTTTATTGTGGCAAGAATATTCAGATCCGAAAGATTCAAGACAAAAATTTAATATTGACATAAAAATAATAATACTTCAAGCATACTAACAAAGTAATCATGTATTCTCAAAATAACATGGCCAAAGAAAGCTATCCCTGCAAAATCATATAGTCTGGCTATGCTCTATCTTCATCACACAAAATATTTAAATCATGCACAACCCCGATGACAAGCCAAGCAATTGTTTCATACTTTTGATGTTCTCAAACTTTTTCAATCTTCTCGCAATACATGAGCGTGAGCCAAGGATATAGCACTATAGGTGGAATAGAATGGTGGTTGTAGAGAAGACAAAAAGAAGAAGATAGTCTCACATCAACTAGGCATATCAACGGGCTATGGATATGCCCATCAATATATATCAATGTGAGTGAGTAGGGATTGCCATGCAACGGATGCACTAGAGCTATAAGTGTATGAAAGCTCGAAAAGTAACTAAGTGGGTGTGCATCCAACTTGCTTGCTCACGAAGACCTAGGGCAAGTTGAGGAAGCCCATCATTGGTATATACAAGCCAAGTTCTATAATGAAAAATTCCCACTAGTATATGAAAGTGACAACATAGGAGACTCTCTATCATGAAGATCATGGTGCTACTTTGAAGCACAAGTGTGTTAAAAGGATAGTAGCATTGCCCCTTCTCTCTTTTTCTCTCATTTTTTGTTTTTTATTATTATATTTTTTTATTTGGGCCTTTTCTCTTTTTATGGCCTCTTTTTTTATTTTTTATTTTTTTTTCGTCCGGAGTCTCATCCCGACTTGTGGGGGAATCATAGTCTCCATCATCCTTTCCTCACTTGGGACAATGCTCTAATAATGATGATCATCACACTTTTATTTACTTACAACTCAAGAATTACAACTCGATACTTAGAACAAAATATGACTCTATATGAATGCCTCCGGCGGTGTACCGGGATGTGCAATGAATCAAGAGTGACATGTATGAAAGAATTATGATCGGTGGCTTTGCCACAAATATGATGTCAACTACATGATCATGCAAAGCAATATGACAATGATGAAGCGTGTCATAATAAACGGAACGGTGGAAAGTTGCATGGCAATATATCTGGGTAGGTATGGTGGCTGTTTTGAGGAAGGTATATGCTGGGTTTATGGTACCGGCGAACGTTGTGCGGTACTAGAGGGGCTAGCAATGGTGGAAGGGTGAGAGTACGTATAATCCATGGACTCTACATTAGTCATAAAGAACTCACATACTTATTGCAAAAATCTATTAGTTATCGAAACAAAGTACTACATGCATGCTTCTAGGGGGATAGGTTGGTAGGAAAAGACCATCGCTCATCCCCGACCGCCACTCATAAGGAAGACAATAAATAAATAAATAAATCATGCTTCGACTTCATCACATAACGGTTCACCATACGTGCATGCTACGGGAATCACAAACTTTAACACAAGTATCTCTCAAATTCACAACTACTCAACTAGCATGACTCTAATTTCACCATCTTCATATCTCAAAACAATCATCAAGTATCAAACTTCTCATAGTATTCAATGCACTTTGTATGAAAGTTTTTATTATATCCCTCTTGGATGCCTATCATATTAGGACTAAATTCATAACCAAAGAAAACTACCATGTTGTTCTAAAAGACTCTCAAAATAACATAAGTGAAGCATGAGAGTTCAACAATTTCTTCAAAATAAAACCACCTCCGTGCTCTAAAAAGATATAAATGAAGCACTAGAGCAAATGACAAACTACTCCAAAAGATATAAGTGAAGATCAATGAGTAGTCGAATAATTATGCAACTATGTGAAGAATCTCTAACATTTAAGAATTTCAGATCTTGGTATTTTATTCAAACAGAAAGCAAAACAAAATAAAATAAAATGACGCCCCAAGCAAAACACATATCATGTGGCGAATAAAAATATAGCTCCAAGTAAAGTTACCGATGAACGAAGACGAAAGAGGGGATGCCTTCCGGGGCATCCCCAAGCTTAGGCTCTTGGTTGTCCTTGAATATTACCTTGGGGTTCCTTGGGAATCCCCAAGCTTAGGCTCTTGCCATTCCTTATTCCATAGTCCACCGAATCTTTACCCAAAACTTGAAAACTTCACAACACAAAACTTAACAGAAAACTCGTAAGCTCCGTTAGCGAAAGAAAAGAAAGCACCACTTCAAGGTACTGTAATGAACTCATTATTTATTTATATTGGTGTTAAACCTAATTTATTCCAACTTGTCTATGGTTTATAAACTCTTTTACTAGCCATAGATTCATCAAAATAAGCAAACAACACATGAAAAACAGAATCTGTCAAAAACAGAACAGTCTGTAGTAATCTGTAACTAACGCAAACTTCTGGAACCCCAAAAATTATAAAATAAATTTCTTGATGTGAGGAATTTATCTATTAATCATCTTAAAAAATAATTAATTAAATATCACTCTCCAGTAAAAAATGGCAGCAATTCTCGTGAGCGCTAAAGTTTCTGTTTTTTACAGCAAGATCAACAAGACTTTCCCCAAGTCTTCCCAACGGTTCTTCTTGGCACAAACACTAATTAAAACATAAAAACTCAATCATAACAGAGTCTAGATAAATTTCTAAACAGGATCAAAAAGGAAGGAACAAAAATAAAGTTGGGTTGCCTCCCAACAAGTGCTATCATTTAACGCCCCTAGCTAGGCATGATGACTTCAATGATGCTCACATGAAAGATAAGAATTGTAACATAAAGAGAGCATCATGAAGAATATGACCAGCACATTTAAGTCTAACCCTCTTCCTATGCATAGGGATTTTGTGAGCAAACAACTTGTGGGAACAAGAATCAACTTGCATACGAAAGCAAAACAAGCATAACTTCAAAACTTTAAGCACATAGAGATGAAACTTGATATTATTGCAATTCCTACAAGAATATGTTCCTCCCTCATAGTAATTTTCAGTAGCATCATGAATGAATTCAACAATATAACCAGCACCTAAAGCATTCTTTTCATGATCTACAAGCATAGAAATTTTATTACTCTCCACATAAGTAAAATTCTTCTCATTCAGAATAGTGGGAGTATCATAAGAGACTCGAAAACTATAAATTGCTTCCACATTAAAAGAGTAATGTTCAGAAAAGGGTAATCATAATCATGACAAGTTTTATAAATATAATCATCACTACTTTTTATAGCATAAGTGTCATCACAATAATCATCATAGGTAGCAACTTTGTTCTCATCATAACCAATTGAAACCTCTTCCAAGATAGTGGAATCATTACTAAATAAAGTCATGGCCTCTCCAAATCCACTTTCATAATTATCACAATAAGATTCAACATCCTCCAAAATAGTGGGATCATTACTTCCTAAAGTTGACACTCTTCCTAACCCACTTTCATCAATATAATCATCATAAGTAGGAGGCATGCTATCATCATAATAAATTTGCATATCAAAACTTGGGAGACTACAAATATCATCTTCATTAAACATAGCATCCCCAAGCTTGGGACTAACATTAATTGCAGAAAATACATTTTCAAACATGTCATTCTCATCAAACATACCATCCCCAAGCTTGGGCCTTTTCATATCATAAGCATAATCACTCTCATCATTAATAGTATGGATATCACCAATAGTATAACAATTATCATCATCACAATGAGTAATAGGAGCAACATCATTTGGGAGGGATACATTTTTACCTTTGCTTCTCCGTCTTTTCTTTTTCTTCTTCACATCATGTGTGGGTTCAATCCTCTTTTTGGAGCTCCTTATTGATGAGATTGGTTGAATAGAAGGCTCCTCCTCGTTACCTGATTCATCATAAGAAATAATAGGAGGATATTGGGAAGCCTCTTCCCTTTCATTAGTATTCTCTTCATCCTCTATTTCTTTTCTTTTCTTTATGTAATTGGCAATATAAGGATTTTCAATGCAATTCACCGCACAATACATAAAAATTTCTTCTAGATCAATATCGAGGAATTTCTCAAGGTTATATTCTGGAATATGCTTAGTTATACGTTTCATTTCTTCATAACCCAAAAGCAAACTAAGTTCATTATGATGTGCAAGGGAAATCAAATCATCACAATTTTTGGACACGATATGATCATGGAACAATTTGCATTGGAGATTTAAATGACCATGTTCATTGCAAAGTTCACAAGTATGGTGAAGAAATTCTAAATTTTCAGCACAAACATCTAGCCTTTCTTGCAACCATTTAGTTTCCAAATACTCATGCCTCTTGCAAAATCTATTTTCCCTAATTGGTGTGTATTTGCAGGCTCTATATATTCCACAAAAGTTGACATGCTTATAAGAGACATTTTCATCATGACTAGTGCAATCATCATTAGTACTATGGATATTCAAGGAGTTCATACTAACAACATTGCAATCATGCTCATCATTCAAAGAGTTAGTGCCAAACATTTTATAGACTTCTGATTCTAGCATTTGAGCACAATTTTCCTTTCCATCATTCTCACGAAAGATATTAAAAAGATGAAGCGTATGAGGCAAACTCAATTCCTTTTTTTTTGCAGTTTTCTTTTATAAACTAAACTAGTGCTAAAACAAGAAACAAAAAGATTCGATTGCAAGATCTAAAGATATACCTTCAAGCGCTAACCTCCCCGGCAACGGTGCCAGAAAAGAGCTTGATGTCTACTACACAACCTTCTTCTTGTAGACGTTGTTGGGCCTCCAAGTGCAGAGGTTTGTAGGATAGTAGCAAATTTCCCTCAAGTGGATGACCTAAGGTTTATCAATCCATGGGAGGCGTAGTATGAAGATGGTCTCTCTCAAGCAACCCTGCAACCAAATAACAAAGAGTCTCTTGTGTCCCCAACAAACCCAATACAGTGGTAAATTGCATAGGTGCACTAGTTTGGCGAAGAGATGGTGATACAAGTGCAATATGGATAGTAGATAGTGGTTTTTGTAATCTGAAAATATAAAAACAGCAAGGTAACTAATGATAAAAGTGAGCACAAACGGTATTGCAATGCGTTGAGACCAGGCCTAGGGTTCATACTTTCACTAGTGCAAGTTCTCTCAACAATAATAACATAATTGGATCACATAACAATCCCTCAACATGCAACAAAGAGTCACTCCAAAGTCACTAATAGCGGAGAACAAACGAAGAGATTATTGTAGGGTACGAAACCACCTCAAAGTTATTCTTTCTGATCGATCTATTCAAGAGTCCGTAGTAAAATAACACGAAGCTATTCTTTCCGTTCAATCTATCATAGAGTTCGTACTAGAATAACACCTTAAGACACAAATCAACCAAAACCCTAATGTCACCTATATACTCCAATGTCACCTCAAGTATTTGTGGGTATGATTATACGATATGCATCACACAATCTCAGATTCATCTATTCAACCAACACAAAGAACTTCAAAGAGTGCCCCAAAGTTTCTACCGGAGTGTCAAGACGAAAACGTGTGCCAACCTCTATGCATAAGTTCACGAGGTCACGTAACTCGCAAGTTGATCGCTAAAACATCCATCAAGTGGATCACATGATATCCCATTGTCACCACAGATAAGCACGTGCAATACATACATCAAGTGTTCTCAAATCCTTAAAGACTCAATCCGATAAGATAACTTCAAAGGGAAAACTCAATTCATCACAAGAGAGTAGAGGGGGAGAAACATCATAAGATCCAAATATAATAGCAAAGCTCGCGATACATCAAGATCGTACCACCTCAAGAACACGAGAGAGAGAGAGAGATCAAACACATAGCTGCTAGTACATACCCTCAGCCCCGAGGGTGAACTACTCCCTTCTCGTCATGGAGAGCGCCGGGATGATGAAGATGGCCACCGGAGAGGGATTCCCCCCCGGAAGGGTGCCGAAACGGGTCTAGATTGGTTTTCAGTGGCTACGGAGGCTTCTGGCGGCGGAACTCCCGATCTATTCTGCTCCCCGATGTTTTTAGGGTATATTTACATATATAGGCGAAAGAAGTTGGTCGGGGGAGCCACGAGGGGCCCACGAGGGTGGGGGGCGTGCCCTGGGGGGTAGGGCGCGCCTCCCTGCCTCGTGGCTTCCTCGATGCTTCCCTTATGTCTACGCCAAGTCTCCTGGATTGCTTCCGTTCCAAAAGTAAGTTCCGTGAAGTTTCAGGTTAATTGGGCTCCGTTTGATTTTCCCTTTTCTGCGATACTCTAAAACAAGGAAAAAACAGAAACTGGCACTGAGCTCTAGGTTAATAGGTTAGTCCCCAAAATCATATAAAATAGCATATAAATGCATATAAAACATCCAAGGTTGATAATATAATAGCATGGAACAATCAAAAATTATAGATACGTTGGAGACGTATCAGTATGGTGGACTCATATGGAATAACTTTTGGGGTTTATGGAAGTGGATGCACAAGCAGTATTACCGCTTAGTACAAGTGAAGGCTAGAAAGAGACTGGGAAGCGACCAGCTAGAGAGCGACAACAGTCATGAACATGCATTAAAATTAATCAACACTGAATGCAAGTATGAGTAGGATATAATTCACCAAGAACATAAATATCGTGGAGGCTATGTTGATTTTGTTTCAACTACATGCGTGAACATGTGCCAAGTCAAGACACTCGAATCGTTCAAAGGAGTATACCACCCTATCATACCATATCACAACCATTTTAATAGCATGCTGGCACGCAAGGTAAACCATTATAAACTCCTAGCTAATTAAGCATGGCATGAGCAATGATACGTCCATTTTGCATCATGCTTTTATATCGATATTTATTGCATTATGGGTTGTTATTACACATTATGCCACAATACTTATGCCTATTCTCTCTTATTTTACAAGGTTTACATAAAGAGGGATAATGCCGGTGTGGCACCCCGGCTCAGAGAAAACCGGAATGCCTCGTATTCCAGCCCAGAGATTGAGGAGAAGTCTTCTGGAATATGTCACTACTTAGCATAGAACAAACCAACTTACTATTATTACACGAATATGATTACAAGGTCTCCAATATTACAATGAATAACATCGGCACGGTGACACTACGTCATCCTCAGTTGCTCTATGCCAGCAATAGAACAACTCGAAGCAGCGGAAAAACTTCTAGCAGCGGAACAACGACAACGGTGGTGAACTCCAATCCGCAGGGACTCTGGCTAGAACGCTTATCCTAGCTCGCGAACACAGGAACAACACCAAACAAGCAAGCAATCCAGGCACGACCTGCAAGCTGGCATGACACGCCAGGTCAGTACATTGAATGTACTTGCAAGCTCACAATAACCAGAAGCATTCAAGACAAACAATAGCATGGCAATTACAGTTTAAGCAGGAATTATCATGAGATCATCAGGATAACATAACATGAACAACATGAACATAATACTGCTAGAACAATATGATCATGGCAAGAACATATAAATCTGATGATACTAGCATGCAACATGATGACACTACATTCACCATTTATTCTGCTCGGGTTACTTCGTAACCATCACATGCATCACTTACCATCCTCGGACATCACACGATCATCTCAGGATCAAATCAAGCTTGGTATAAACAATACCGTAGTAATCATTAAATGACCACAAGGAGCTTGATCTTTACCCATGATTCTCGCACAACATCACGAATATCCAACAACTCGGTATCCTCGATACCACGGTAATCATTCCGACGATCACAACCATGACCAACACTTGGTCGCAAACGGTGATCTTTCCAGCGATCACAACCAACTTATCTCATCATCAAACCGGGGTTGTCATTAATCAAGTTATTATTAATACTGTTGACTCACGGTGTGACCGACACGAACTGGGCCCTTATTCGCGGGCGCGGCTATCAATAGATTTAATATACACACTCTGCAGAGATTAGCACAATGTACCCACACCACGGAACCTTGGCCTCGCACTCCCATTCGGGTGGACCAAAGCCTTTCGATAAAACCGTTCTACTGCCATGACGCTCCCCAGCCACTCCGACCAACTCCCCTTTGGGCTAAGTCCTGGGTGGCCCCGTGCCTACCAAAGGCACCAACAGCCACCGTCGTGGAAAAAACAGCCCCAAACGGGGACATGAGCTCAAAACCAAACACGGGCACACAAGGCTTATGCCGTCCTACCTGATCAGGGTAGCGCCCGCGCATAAGCTTCCCTCGCGGGAGGCACCGGTGAGAGGCATGACAATAGACCCAGTTAGGACCCCCCCATAGGGTAAGCGTGGTTGCACTGGTCAAATCGATTTGGTGGCACCATGACTCAGCCAACAGTTGTTCAAGTTCAATTTAATCCGGTTAAACTTGAATGCAATATGCTAAGTCATGATAAAATAACATGATGCATTTACAAAGCATGAGCATGATGTCAATATAATCACGAGATGTAACATAACTATCCACCATGTTAACTATGAATAATCTCCAACTGAACATGGCATAATGACGAGCATAAATATTACAAGTGCAACACTACTCATAGCATAACATGACCACTAGCATCAACCATAAATATCATGCATGAACATAACAACAATGCAAGCATTTAACCAACGGAATGCAATGAAACATATATAACAACGGTACTCGGGACAGATGGCAGTTATGCACCGAAGACCATCACCAACATCACCAGGTACTACTAGCAAGCATACTCATAAATAATACTAGCAACTAGTAGTAAAGGAACAATGCATATTAACAGTACTCGGTAACCGACATTAGTCATGCACCGAAGAACATGACCAACCCATCATGTACTACTATCAAGCATGGCAATATGAAAGTAATACTAGCAACTAGCAGGGCATGATAACCAGGTGCATAACCATATAGCAAGTAAGTAAGCACTAACACAGAAGCATTACTGAAACAACGATAACCATATTTTAAACAAGCAATCATTTAATAAATATTCAAGTTGAAAACCATGGATACTGCATGACTATCATGCAAGTGGGTATTGTGGCTTGCCTGGGGTGACGGAGACTCTAGGAAGAAGTGCGGTGAAGCCGCGGAACGAAATGTCGGATGATTCTTTCTCAGAGGGGGCTGATTAGAGGAAAGGGAAAAATAGTCATTTTCACGGCGAGAACACCTAGTGAAAATGTTACCAAAAGATAGAGCTCGACGAGACGAAGAAGTGAGCGCTGGTTTCACCTCGATCGGAGTTACGGTTGCGGAGTTATGAGGTGTAGAAGATCAGGGACCTATCGGTGAAATTTTTTCAGCAAACAGGCCCCTGGAGGAAAAACTAAACGCGCCTTTGGTCCGAATATGTTTTCTGCGAACAGAAACGTATTTTCAACCACAATAGATAGAAAATACGCTTTCCCAAAACGGAAACGTATTTCCAGAAAAACGTCTCCACTTATCCACGTGGACTAGGGGGAGGAGAGGCTTACTAGTGGGGTCCAGGCGCAGGGGGAGGGGCCAGGCGATCGTCGTCTTCCTCCTCCCATGCTAGCTCGTGACAGAGAACAGGGGAGGGAGACAGAGGCGCTGCCGACAACGTGGCGGCCGGCTCAGGCCAGCTCCGGCCCGGAGGAGCACACCGGCGGGTGAGCGGGGCCACGCCGCACTAGCTCCAAGAAAGAACAGGCGCGGGGGAGGCCTGGAGCTGCGGTGGTGGTTGGCTACAAAGAAGAACAGGGGGCGGGCGCCGGCGATGGAGCGGACTGCTCCGGCCACCTCAAACCAAGGCGTGGGCACCGGAGGCTTCGGGGCGGAGCACTGCACCCATTCAGAGGCAAAGGAGGCGCCGGAGAGTGGTGGAGAGGTGGTGAGACGCGGCGACCGGGGAGGCTACAGAGAGCTCGGGCGGTGGAGGTACTCGGCGAAGCAGGGGCTCCGGCGAGGGGGACAAGAGGGTGGGGCGGCTGAGTGGGACGAGGGGGAGTCGATGGACAGGTCAGGGAGGCGAGAGGAAGCTTGGGTTGGCTAGAATCATGCTGAGGCCAAGGCAGCCATGGAGGACGGAGGTGATCCGAGGCGAGGTGGGGCGATTCCAAAGAGAAAATGAGGCGAGGGAGGGAGCGATGAGAAGCGGGGGACCTCGGGCATGCCTTATATAGCCGCGGGGAGGCTTCTGGAGCTCACAACCGAGCTAGAGTAGTGCACTAATGGAGGTCAGAGGAGGGGCATGGAACGGGCACTGCTCTAGCGGCACATTAATGGTGAACCACGACGAGGCTACGATGCAGGGAGATGCAGTCAATCACGGGGAAGCTCCAGGACATGAATTGAGGTCGAGAGGAGGAGGGAGGAGATGAGCATAATGGCCGGAACAAGCTAGAGCACGCCTACAGCCATGACGCCAGCGTGATCACCAGGCGCACTGGCGCAAGCGGCGCTCTTTGGCGTGGCCAACCATGTCCAGTGGATGGACCCTGGTGCCCTTAGTCCAACTGAAGAAATAAATCGGTCCAGGGGCAAAGAAGAGATTTGCACTTAGCTCCAAAAGTAATTCAGTAACAAGGTGTTTGTAACTTGCTGTGGTTAAACCAGTTGGTAACGTGGTAACTAGTTTGTCTGATAATGATCACATGCTAAGGTGATGCTAATCACCAAAAATCATACTAAGAGGAGGAGTTTAGATGATGGTTGCAGTAGAAAGTGCAAAACTAGCCAGAATTGGAGATTTGGATGATGCACTCACATACTTGATCTCTGTGAGCTGAAATTTGTCAGAGAGGGGTTTTATGATGATATGAAGCTGCTGTAAAAATTTCATGCCATTTGGAAATACCAAAGTGGCACTTGCTTCACAAAACTTCATTTTGGACAGAAACTTGGAAAAATTACACTGGGTAATTGGATCAACCAATTGAGGTAAAACTTGTTGGGATTAGTTTATATAGGTAGCAGCATGTCCTGGTAAAGTTTCAGCTCAATTTAAGCAATATAAAATATAGTTGCTTCACAAACTGAAAATCTGACCAGAAATTAAGATTTGGAGCTGGGCTCACATAGATGAGTTAAATGAGCTAATATTTGGTGGAGAGTCATTATTTGACCCTAGGAAAGACCCTGCAAAATTGCAACTCATTTGAATATGCATAGAATATAGTTCCTTCACAAAGTTCCTTCCTGGACAGAAACTTTGGAAAATTTCTGAAAAATATTTACTAGACAAATTGCGTTGAATTTTGGCATGAGCCAATTATATGGACAGGGAAAGATGTCCAAGAAATTTGGGGTCAATCAAGAAAATATAAATAGCACTTCCTTTGCAAAGTGCCATTTAGGGCAGAATAGGAAAAGAATTATTGGAGGATTATTTTTGAACATGGCAATGAAATATTTTGCCATATTTGAGGAATATAGGACCCAAACAATTTACGAGAATTATTTGGGAATTTTAGGAGTGACAGAAATATAGGTTGCTTCACAACCTAGAGTTTTAAGGGTTATTCCTTTATCAGAAAAGGAATATTACCAACCAAAGAAAATTGGGTTAGGTCAAGGATGGAAATGAGATGATCTTGGGATGATGATGAGGGTGACAAGCCACTAGAAAACCTAGGAAGACATGATCTTCCCAAGTGTCAGACCCACATAGCCATGGAAAAGCAAATCTAATCAGGAAATCCAAGAAAATCAAAGGAAAAAGAAAAGGACTAAAATCCAGGCTGTTACAGCCGGCAGCTGGGATTCTGAGCTGGAAAAGGATAAAATATTAGAGACCTATTCTGCACAGCTCCAAAAGTCCTGAAACTTCACGGAAGACGTTTTCAGAATATATAAAAAATACTCAGCGGAAGAAGTTCACCAGGGGGGCACACCCTGCCCACGAGGGTGGGGGGCGCGCCCTACCCTTTGGGCGCGCCCCCCTACCTTGTGGGCCCCCTTGTGGCCCTCCGATGGCCATCTTCTGCTATATGGTGTCTTTCGATGAGAAAAAAAATCATAAGCCATCTCCTCGGACGAAACTCCACTGCCACGAGGCGGAACCTTGGCGGATCCAATCTAGGGCTCCGACAAAGCTATTCTGCCGGGGAAACTTTCCTCTGGGAGGGGGAAATCATCACCGTAGTCATTACCAACGCTCCTCTCATCGAGAGAGGGCAATCTCCATCAACATATTCATCAGCATCATCTCCTCTCAAAACCCTAGTTCATCTCTTGTATCCAATTCTTGTCTCCAAGTCCCGGATTGGTACTAGTAGGCTGCTAGTAGTGTTGATTACTCCTTGTAGTTGATGCTAGTTGGTTTATTTGTTGGAAGATCATATGTTCAGATCCTATATGCATATTAATACCCCTCTGATTATGAACATGAATATGCTTTGTGAGTAGTTACGTTTGTTCCTGAGGACATGGGAGAAGTCTTGCTATTAGTAGTCATGTGAATTTGGTATTCGTTCGATATTTTGATGAGATGTATGTTGTCTATCCTCTAGTGGTGTTATGTGAACGTCGACTACATGACACTTCACCATTATTTGGGCCTAGAGGAAGGCATTGGGAAGTAATAAGTAGATGATGGGTTGCTAGAGTGACAGAAGCTTAAACCCTAGTTTATGCGTTGCTTCATAAGGGGCTGATTTGGATCCATATGTTTCATGCTATGGTTAGGTTTACCTTAATACTTTTGTTGTAGTTGCAGTTGCTTGCAATAGAGGTTAATCATAAGTGGGATGCTTGTCCAAGTAAGGACAGTACCCAAGCACCGGTCCACCCACATACCAAATTATCAAAGTACCGAACGCGAATCATACGAGCGTGATGAAAACTAGCTTGACGATATTCCCATGTGTCCTCGGGAGCGCTTTTCTCTATATAAGAGTTTGTCCAGGCTTGTCCTTTGCTACAAAAAGAATTGGGCCACCTTGCTGCACTTTATTTACTTTTGTTACTTGTTGCTCGTTACAAATTATCCTATCACAAAACTATCTGTTACCACTTATTTCAGTACTTGCCATTGTTGAGGAAATCGTTAACTGGTAGCTGCTCGGTTGGCTCGCGAGTAAGAGATTAATCGGCTAACCGGCAAGTTAATCGGCCATTTAATTAATTAATCGGACGATTTTTCAGTTTATCGACAACTCGGTGACCCTACGAGTAGGGGTTAATCGGCAAGTTAACTGGTTAATCGGATGAATTCTTGAACAGGGGTACTTGCAGAGAATACCTTGCTGGAAACCGTTTATCATTTCCTTCTGCTCCTCGTTGGGTTCGACACTCTTACTTATCGAAAGGACTATGATAGATCCCCTATACTTGTGGGTCATCAAGACTCTTTTCTAGCACCGTTTCCGGGGAGTGAAGCGCCTTTGGTAGGTGGAATTTGGTAAGGAAAAATTTATATAGTGTGCTGAAATTTACTGTCACTTGTTACTATGGAAAATAATCCTCTGAGGGGCTTGTTCGGGGTATCTTCACCCCGACCAGTAGAGCAAAGATTTGCTCCTCAACCTACTGAACCTACTGAAAATGAAAATGTTCCCTTTGAAATTCCTCCGGGTATGATAGAAAAACTGCTAGCTAATCCTTTTGCAGGAGACGGAACAACGCATCCTGATGAGCACCTAATATATGTGGATGAAGTTTGTGGATTATTTCAGCTTGCAGGTGTACCCGGAGATGTTGTTAAGAAGGAGGTCTTCCCTTTATCTTTGAAGGAAGATGCATTGACATGGTATAGGCTATGTGATGATATGGGATCATGGAACTACAAACGATTGAAATTGGAATTTCATCAGAAGTTTTATCCTATGCATCTTGTTCATCATGATCGCTATTATATATATAATTTTTGGGCTGGTGAAGGAGAAAGCATCGCTCAAGCTTGGGGAGGCTTAAATCAATGTTATATTCATGCCCCAATCATGAGCTCTCAAGAGAGATGATTATTCAAAATTTATATGCTCAGCTTTCTGATAAAAATCGCACCATGCTCGATACTTCTTATGCTGGCTCTTTTATGACGAAGACTATTGAATTAAAATGGGATTTATTGGAAAGAATTAAACGCAACTCTGAAGATTGGGACCTCGACGAAGGTAAGGAGTTAGGTATGACACCTAAGTTTTATTGTGTTAAATATTTTATGGATACCGATGTTTTTCATAAATTTAGCACTAAATATGGACTTGACTATGAGATAGTAGCTTCTTTCTGTGAATCTTTGGCTACTTATGTTGATCTCCCCAAGGAGAAGTGGTTTAAATATCATCCTCCCATAGAAGTAAAAGTAGCTGCACCTATTAAAGTTGAAGAAAAGATTGTCACTTATAATGATCCTATTGTTCCTACTACTTATGTTGAGAAACCACCTTTTCCTGTTAGGATAAAAGATCATGCTAAAGCTTCAACTGTGGTTCGTAAAAGCAATATTAGAACTTATACACCTCCGACGCAAGTTAAAGTTGAACCTAATATTGCTATTGTTAAAGATCTCTTGGCTGATAATATTGATGGGCATGTTATTTACTTCTATGATGAAACAACTAGAATTGCTAAACCTTGTGCTAAAGATAAACCTAGACCTGTGGTAGGCATGCCTGTTATTTCTGTTAAAATAGGAGATCATTGTTATCATGGCTTATGTGATATGGGTGCTAGTGCTAGTGCAATACCTATTGGCCTATACAGAGAAATTATGCATGATATTGCACCTGTTGAGTTAGAAGAAATTGATGTCATAATTAAACTTGCCAATAGAGATACTATTTCACCAATGGGAATTGTTAGAGATGTTGAAGTCTTGTGTGGGAAAACTAAATATCCTACTGATTTTCTTGTTCTTGGTTCCCCACAAGATAGCTTTTGTCCCATTATATTTGGTAGACCCTTCTTAAACACTGTTAATGCTACCATAGATTGCAAAATGGATGTTGTTACTATCGGTTTAGATGATATGTCTCATGAATTTAATTTCTCTAAATTTAGTAGACAACACCATGAAGAAGAATTGCCTAGTAAGGATGAAATTATTGGTCTTGCTTCTATTGCCGTACCTCCTAGTGATCCTTTGGAACAATATTTGCTAGACCATGAAAATGATATGTTTATGAATGAAAGAAGGGAAATAGATGAAGTATTCTTTAAACATGAACCTATTCTGAAACACAATTTGCTTGTTGAAATCCTAGGGGATCCTCCTCCACCCAAGGGTGATCCCGTGTTTGAGCTTAAACCATTACCTGATACTCTTAAATATGCTTATCTCGATGAGAAAAAATATCCTGTTATTATTAGTGCTAACCTTTCAGAGCATGAAGAAGAAAGATTATTGAAAACTCTGAAGAAGCACCATGCTGCTATTGGGTATACTCTTGATGATCTTAAGGGCATTAGCCCCACTCTATGTCAACATAAAATGAATTTGGAAGAAGATGCTAAACCAGTTCGTGATCATCAATGATGTCTGAATCCTAAAATGAAAGAAGTGGTAAGAAAGGAAATACTAAAGCTCCTTGAGGCAGGTATAATTTATCCCGTTGCTGATAGACAGTGGGTAAGTCCTGTCCATTGTGTCCCTAAGAAGGGAGGTATTACTGTCATTCCTAATGATAAAGATGAATTGATTCCTCAAAGAATTATTACAGGTTATAGGATGGTAATTGATTTCCGCAAATTAAATAAGGCCACTAAAAAAGATCAATACCCCTTACCTTTTATCGATCAAATGCTAGAGAGATTATCCAAACATACACATTTCTGCTTTCTAGATGGTTATTCTGGTTTCTCTCAAATACCTGTGTCAGCTAAGGATCAATCAAAGACTACTTTTACTTGCCCTTTTGGTACTTTTGCTTACAGACATATGCCCTTTGGTTTATGTAACGCACCCGCTACCTTTCAAAGATGCATGATGGCTATATTCTCTGACTTTTGTGAAAAGATATGTGAGGTTTTCATGGAAGATTTCTCTGTCTATGGATATTCTTTTGATGATTGCTTGAGCAACCTTGATCGAGTTTTGCAGAGATGTGAAGAAACTAATCTTGTCTTGAATTGGGAAAAGTGCCACTTTATGGTTAATGAAGGTATTGTCTTGGGGCATAAAGTTTCTTAAAGAGGTATTGAAGTTGATAAAGCCAAGGTTGATGCTATTGAAAAGATGCCATGTCCCAAGGACATCAAAGGTATAAGAAGTTTCCTTGGTCATGCCGAATTTTATAGGAGGTTCATTAAAGACTTCTCAAAAATTTCTCGGCCTCTGACTAATTTATTACAAAAGGATATACCATTTGTCTTTGATGATGATTGTGTAGAAGCATTTGAAATACTTAAGAAAGCATTGATCTCTGCACCTATTGTTCAGCCACCTGATTGGAATTTACCCTTTGAAATTATGTGTGATGCTAGTGTTTATGCTGTAGGTGTTGTTCTAGGGCAAAGAGTTGATAAGAAATTAAATGTTATTCAATATGCTAGTAAAACTCTAGACAATGCTCAAAGAAATTATGCCACTACTGAAAAAGAATTCTTAGCAGTTGCATTTGCTTGTGATAAGTTCAGACCTTATATTGTTGATTCTAAAGTAACTATTCACACGATCATGCTGCTATTAAATATCTTATGGAAAAGAAAGATGCTAAACCTAGACTTATTAGATGGGTTCTCTTGCTACAAGAATTTGATTTGCATATTGTTGATAGAAAGGGAGCTGAGAACCCCGTTGTAGACAACTTGTCTAGGTTAGAAAATATTCTTGATGACCCACTCCCTATTGATGATAGCTTTCCTGATGAGCAACTAAATGTCATAAATGCTTCTCATATTGCTCCATGGTATGCTGATTATGCTAATTACATAGTTGCTAAATTCATACCACCTAGTTTCACATACCAGCAAAAGAAAAAGTTCTTCTATGATTTGAGACATTACTTTTGGGATGACCCACATCTTTATAAAGAAGGAGTAGATGGTGTTATTAGACGTTGTGTACCTGAGCATGAACAGGAACATATCCTACGCAAGTGTCACTCCGAAGCTTATGGAGGACACCACGCTGGAGATAGAACTGCACATAAGGTATTGTAATCTGGTTTTTATTGGCCTACTCTCTTCAAAGATGCCCGTAAGTTTGTCTTATCTTGTGATGAATGTCAAAGAATTGGTAATATTAGTAGACGTCAAGAAATGCCTATGAACTATTCACTCGTTATTGAACCGTTTGATGTTTGGGGCTTTGACTACATGGGACCTTTTCCCGCCTCTAATGGTTATACACATATTTTAGTTGCTGTTGATTACGTTACTAAGTGGGTAGAAGCTATTCCAACTAGTAGTGCTGATCATAACACCTCTATTAAAATGCTCAAAGAAGTTATTTTTCCGAGGTTTGGAGTCCCTAGATATTTAATGACTGATGGTGGTTCACATTTTATTCATGGTGCTTTCCGTAAAATGCTTGCTAAGTATGATGTTAATCATAGAATTGCATCTCCTTATCACCCACAGTCTAGTGGTCAAGTAGAATTGAGTAATAGAGAGCTCAAATTAATTTTGCAAAAGACTGTCAATAGGTCTAGAAAGAATTGGTCCAAGAAACTTGATGATGCATTATGGGCCTATAGAACTGCATATAAAAATCCTATGGGTATGTCTCCGTATAAAATGGTTTATGGAAAAGCATGTCACTTACCTCTCAAACTAGAACACAAGGCATATTGGGCCATTAAAGAGCTCAACTATGATTTTAAACTTGCCGGTGAGAAGAGGTTATTTGATATTAGCTCACTTGATGAATGGAGAACCCAAGCCTACGAAAATGCCAAGTTATTTAAAGAAAAAGTTAAAAGATGGCATGATAAAAGGATACAAAAGCGTGAGTTTAATGTAGGTGATTATGTATTGCTATACAACTCTCGTGTAAGATTTTTTGCAGGAAAACTTCTCTCTAAGTGGGAAGGCCCTTACGTGATCGAGGAAGTCTATCGTTCTGGTGCCATAAAAATCAACAACTTTGAAGGCACAAATCCGAAGGTGGTGAACGGTCAAAGAATTAAACATTATATCTCACGTAATCCTATAAATGTTGAAACCAATGTTATAGAAACCATAACCCCGGAGGAATACATAAGGGACACTTTCCGGAACGTTTCAGACTCCGAAAAGGAATAGGTATGTGGTAGCAGTAAGTAAACCGACTCCAAAAACAGTTTTTAAGGCAATATTTCCCTGTTTGGAATATTTCGAAAAATAGAAAAATAAGAAGCCAGTCCGGGAAGGACACGAGGTCGAGGTGGAGGCGCGCCCTACCCTACTGGCGCGCCCCCCTACCTCGTGGGCACCTCGTGCGCTCTCCGGACTCCGTTTTCTTACACGACACGTATTTGGTCTAAAAATTCATATAATCTCCTGGGTTTTGACTCCGTATCACGCAAATATCTCTATGTCTTGTTTTGAGCAGTTCCTGTCAGGCAGATCAAGAGCAATGTCGTCCCTACTCCAAATTCAGTGGTGAAGCTATGCTGGCTGAATGAGATCAGATCTAAAGAGTCTTGACCCATTGGAGACAAGAAGATAAGCTGATCAAGAGAGGCCACAGTAGATCAAGAAGTCCCCTACCCGCAGAGACAGCTGCTAGACTTCTCACAAACTCTTATCCTCCACTGAGATCGAGGCTTTCAAGATGATTGAGTTAGCTCGTATACAA
Organism: Triticum aestivum; assembly: GCF_018294505.1. Classification (NCBI taxonomy): domain Eukaryota; kingdom Viridiplantae; phylum Streptophyta; class Magnoliopsida; order Poales; family Poaceae; genus Triticum; species Triticum aestivum. Next base: position 124,715,628 of record NC_057806.1, read on the forward strand.
AACAACTATCTCACACGTGAAAATATTTTGTTGAAGGAGCATATTGTTGCACTCAAGGGCATTATCCGCAAGCTGGAGGACCTCTTACGCTTGATGTGTGACTATCCATCATCAACAACACCTCCATCTTCTTCATCAGCAAAGGAGACATAATCACATGGGTATGGGCACTCCCCTTGGCAACTGCCAAGCTTTGGGGAGGTGCCCCGGTATCGTATCACCATCACTTTTATCTTTACCATTTTTCTTAGTTCGTTCCTTTTGGTAATATTTTGATCTAGTAGAATAAAGTTTATGGCATGATCTAGTTTTGAGTTTTGCTTTATGATCCCTCTATGTAATTGAGTCCGTGAGCTATATATAATAAAGATTAGTGTTGAGTCAAGGGCTTGATTATTTTGCCATGATCTTGAGTGAATAAAAGAAAAGAGAAAAGAATAAAAAGAAATAAAGAGTTCATATTGATCTTATTGAGAGTAATGAGCTCACATAGAAAAGGTATGATGAATAAAAGTTGTTGAGAGTTGACAAACATAGTTTTGGTCATCGTTGCAATTAATAGGAAGTAATAAATAAAGAGAGGTCTTCACATATAAATATACTATCTTGGACATCTTTCATGATTGTGAGCACTCATTAAAATATGACTTGCTAAAGAGTTGACGTTGGACAAGGAAGACAACGTAATGGGTTATGTTTTCTTACATCTGAGATAAATTATATTGTCATGGATCCTCCAACATGTTGAGCTTGCCTTTCCCCCTCATGCTAGCCAAATTCATCGCACCAAGTAGAGATACAACTTGTGCTTCCAAACACCCTTAAGCCAGTTTTGCCATGAGAGTCCACCATACCTACCTATGGATTGAGTAAGATCCTCCAAGTAAGTTGTCATTGGTGCAAGCAATAAAAATTGCTCTCTAAATATGTATGACTTATTAGTGTGGGAGAAAATAAGCTTTATACGATCGTGTGATATGGAAGAAATAAAAGCGACAGACTGCATAATAAAGGTCCATATCACAAGTGGCAATATAAAGTGACATTCTTTCGCATTAAGATTTTTTGCATCCAACCATAAAAGCGCATGACAACCTCTACTTCCCTCTACGAAGGGCCTATCTTTTACCTTTATCTCCTACCTGACATAAGAGTCATGGTGATCTTCACCCTTCCTTTTTACATTTTATCCTTTGGCAAGCACAATATGTTGGAAAGATCCTGGTATATATGGCTAATTGGATGTGAGTTTTCATGAACTATTATTGTTGACATTACCCTTGAGGTAAAACATTGGGAGGCAAAAATATAAGCCCCTATCTTCCTCTGTGTCCGATTAAAACTCCATACCCATAAGTATTGTGTGAGTGTCAGCAATTGTGAAAGACTATATGGTAGTTGAGTATGTGGACTTGCTAAAAAGCTCTTATATTGACTCTATCCTATGTTACGATAAATTGCAATTGCTCCAATGACTGAGATTATAGTTTGTTAGTTTTCAATGAGGTTTACGATTCATACTTGAAATTGTGAATGAATTATTACTATGGCATAAGAAATCATATGACAATATCCATATATGTTGCTGTTCTAAGAATGATCATGATGCCCCTCATGTCCATATTTTATTTTATCGACACCTCTACCTCTAAACATGTGGACATATTTATCATTATCGGCTTTCGCTTGAGGACAAGCGAGGTCTAAGCTTGGGGGAGTTGATACGTCCATTTTGCATCATGCTTTTATATCGATATTTATTGCATTATGGGCTGTTATTACACATTATGTCACAATACTTATGCCTATTCTCTCTTATTTTACAAGGTTTACATAAAGAGGGAGAATGCCGGCAGCTGGGATTCTGTGCTGGAAAAGGAGCAAATATTAGAGACCTATTTTGCACAGCTCCAAAAGTCCTGAAACTTCACAGAAGACGTTTTCAGAATATATAAAAAATACTCAGTGGAAGAAGTTCACCAAGGGGCCACACCCTGCCCACGAGGGTGGGGGGCGTGCCCTACCCCCCTGGGCGCACCCCCTACCTCGTGGGCCCCCTGGTGGCCCTCCGATGGCCATCTTCTGCTATATGGTGTCTTTCGATGAGAAAAAAATCATAAGCCATCTCCTCGGACGAAACTCCGCCGCCACGAGGCGGAACCTTGGCGGATCCAATCTAGGGCTCTGACAGAGCTGTTCTGCCGGGGAAACTTTCCTCCGGGAGGGGGAAATCATCGCCATCGTCATCACCAACGCTCCTCTCATCAGGAGAGGGCAATCTCCATCAACATCTTCATCAGCACCATCTCCTCTCTGATGTAGGGTAGAACCCTAATCGCCTGATCTTTCACGAAAGGAGCGGATCCCGCGAAGAACATGACGAACACAAAGAGGGAAACGAGGGGAAACGAGGGAAAATAGAAGAGGAACACTCAAACTAACAAGAACAAGTCACACATGTGCTAGATCCTCGGATACATAGAACGATACACGGTCCACGGACAACTAGGGACGATACAAAAGGGTAACCAGTTCTTCTCCGTGAGGAGGTCTTGATGTTCTTCCCTAAAGAGGGGTCTTGAATCCGCTTGGGGGATCTTCTTCGGTGGAGGCTCGAATCTCCGAGGAGAAGGTAACCAAGTGGATGAGCAAAGCTCTCTCACAAATATGAGCTAAACATTTGCTAACCCTAGAAAGTTGTACGGGATAGAGTATATATAGTCTAGGGTGGTAGAAGGGGTACATGGGCCTCGGCCCTTTACTGTTCGCAGACAGGGAGGCCGGTCGTCCAGGCATTGGGCCAGATGTCCGGGCGTTCGCGGAGGGCCGGATGTCCGGGCTGGTGAAACTGGCCATGTTGCTCTCGGGTTCGGGGGGGGGGGTCTGGATTTCCGGGCAGGGGGCCGGATATCCGGGACCTCGGGAAGTGCCGGATGTCCGGGCTTGTGGGGCCGGATGTCCGGGGCCTGTAGGTACTTGGTGGTTGAGCAGCTGTAGAGGAAGGCATTCCAGGGGCCGGATGTCCGGGGCCTTGGCCGGATGTCCGGGGCCTAGGAGATGTTCTTGGCTCCTTCCGTTGGTTCTCCTCATCCGTGGACTTGGGGACTTGTCCATCTTCATGCGAATCTTTGGGAGGACCCTCTTGGTACCTAATCATGCACAACATCTCGGACTTAGGTAGTAGCCATGTCTCATGCATAGAAAGTGGAAGTTCGGAGAGGAGTGAGTTCACCTTATCTTCGATAGCTTTGGCTCAGGCTCGTGTCATTGGTCCAAACGGTGCCGTTGGAGGTGTGGGTGCGTCCATGGGGATGATCTTGGGATGCTCCGCATCATCTCCCCTCCCTTGGGGAAGATCCGTCCTTGGATCGAAATGCTCATCACCATGGTAGGGCGAGAGATCTTTGATGTTGAAGATGTCGCTCACGGAGTACTATTCACGAGGAATGTCGATCTTGTAAGCATTGTTGTTGTAGCGTGCAAGCACCTTGAATGGTCCATCCGCGCATGGTCGAAGTTTGGACTTGAGTTCTTGGGGAAAACGGTCCTTGCAAAGGTGTAGCCACGCGAGGTCTCCAATGTTGAATATCATAGGGTGCTTGTTGATGTTGAGCTTGGTCGCAAGGCATTGTACTTGGCGCTCGATGGTGTTTCTTGTATCTTCATGCACCTTCTTGATATGGGTCGCTCTTGCACTTGCGTCCAAATTGATTCGCTCTTGGAGTGGTAGAGGTAGAATATCCAATGGTGACAAAGGGTTGAATCCGTAGATGACCTCAAAAGGGGACTTGCCGGTTGTTGAGTGTCTTGCTCGGTTGTAGGCGAACTCGACGATGGGTAGACACTCCTCCCACTCCTTGATGTTCTTCTTGATGAGTACTCGAAGTAGAGCGGAGAGTGTGCGGTTTGTCACCTCCGTTTGGCCGTCGGTTTGAGGATGGTACGCCGTGGAGAAGATTAGCTTGATTCCGAGCTTGGCGCATAGGGTCTTCCAAAAGTAGCTAAGGAACTTGACGTCGCGGTCCGAGACGATGGTTTTTGGCACACCATGGAGACGCAAAATTTCCCTACAAAAGAGATTAGCAACATGTGAAGCATCGTCTATCTTGTGGCAAGGAATAAAATGTGCCATTTTTGAGAAACGGTCCACAACGACAAATATGGAATCTTTCCCATTTCGAGTTCTAGGCAAACCAAGTACAAAGTCCATGCTAATGTCTTCCCATGGTTGGTATGGAATTGGTAAAGGCATATAGAGACCATGAGATTGAGCTTTGGACTTAGCTTTGCGACATGTAGAACACCGGTTGGTGAAACGATTGACGTCCCGAAACATCTTTGGCCAAAAGTAGCTCTTCGAGAGCGTGGCGAACGTCTTGTCGCGTCCGAAGTGTCCCATTAAGCCTCCTCCATGCGATTCCTGCAAAAGCAACAAACGAAGAGACGACTCGGGGATGCAAAGTTTGTTAGCTCTCATAAGATAGCCGTCTTTGATGTAATAGCGTTCCCAAGATGTATTCGACAAACACTTGGCATAAGGAGTAGCAAAAGTTGCATCATGCTCATACAAGTCTTTGATATGCTCGAAGCCAATGACATCTAACTCAAGTTGCGTGACAAGCATGCATATGCGGGAAAGAGCATCCGCTACTATGTTTTCTTTACCCTTGATGTACTTGATGACATAGGGAAAAGACTCAATAAATTCACTCCATTTAGCATGACGCTTGTTCAACTTTGTTTGTCCCTTAAGATACTTGAGAGTCTCATGATCGGTATGAATGATAAACTCATGGGGACGAAGGTAATGTTCCCATTCATGCAAAACGCGGACTAAAGCATATAGCTCTTTGTCATAGATGGGATAATTGAGTTGCGCTCCGGAAAGTTTCTCACTAAAGTAAGCTATGGGGCGCTTCTCTTGCGTTAACACACCTCCTATGCCATTACCACTAGCATCGCAATGAATTTTAAAAGGCTTGTCGAAGTTGGGTAAGGCAAGCACGGGAGCATGAGTAAGCAAATTCTTAAGCTCATTGAATGCAGTATCTTGGGATGGTCCCCAAACAAAAGGCACATTCTTCTTGCTCAAAGCGTGCAAAGGCAAAGCAATGGTGCTAAAATCCTTGACAAAGCGACGGTAGAAACCCGCAAGGCCAAGAAAACTACGCACTTGATGCAAGTTGGTTGGTTGCGGCCAAGTCTTAATAGCATTAATCTTAGACTCGTCAACATGAACACCCTTAGAAGAAACAACAAAACCCAAGAAAACGAGCTTATCAACACCAAAAAGGCATTCTCCATATTAGCATAGATGCGCTCTTTTCTAAGAGTTTGCAAAATGGTGCGGACATGGGTGACATGCTCTTTGATAGATTTGCTAAACACAAGAATGTCATCAAAGTAGACCACAACAAATATACCAATGTAAGGGCGAAAGACATGATTCATGAGGCGCATAAAAGTGCCCGGTGCTTCCGAAAGACCCATAGGCATGACTAACCACTCATACAAACCAAACTTGGTTTTGAAGGCGGTTTTCCATTCATCACCCTCTTGTATGCGGATTTGATAGTAACCACTCTTAAGATCAATTTTGGAAAATATAGTGGCACCGCTAAGCTCATCAAGCATATCATCTAGGCGTGGAATGGGATACCTATAGCGAACGGTGATAGCATTGATAGGTCTACAATCGGAGCACATGCGAAAACTACCATCACGTTTTGGCACAAGAATGACCGGAACGGCACAAGGGCTCAAACTTTCACGCACATGTCCATGGTCTATGAGATGCTTTACTTGCCTTTGTATTTCTTTTGTTTCGTCGGGGTTGACACGGTATGGAGCTTTGTTCGGAAGAGGTGCTCCGGGGATGAGGTCGATTCGGTGCTCAATGCCTCGTAGAGGAGGTAGACCCGGAGGTAGCTCATCGGGAAAACATCTTGAAATTCCTGCAAAAGAGAAGACAACACTAGAGGAAGAGTGTGAGAAGTGTTAGTTTGTGGTGCATTGTCCTTGCACACGAGGACGTAGTGTAGGACACTAGATGGGTTCTCACACACTTCTCTCATCTCACGTTTGGTGGCAAATAGAACTAGGTTCTTGTTTTCGCTCATCGTGGAGGCACTCAATTTTGGCTTGTGGCGCTCACTCTCTTTTTGGTGGCTCGCTCTCTCACTATGATCTCCACGATGGGTGGCTTGCTTGTCGGCAATCACTTGACTTGGCGACATTGGACGGAGGACGTACTCCTTGCCCTTCATCTTGAAGATGTAGTGGTTCGTTCGGCCGTTGTGTACGACTCCTCTATCGAATTGCCATGGCCATCCAAGGAGAAGATGACAAATGGTCATTGGAACGACGTCGCACTCCAAGGTGTCTTCGTAGGCGCCGATCTTGAAGGAGACTTGTAGTCGGTGCTCGACTTGGATAGTGCCGGAGTCACTAAGCCATTGCACTTTGTAAGTATGTGGATGCTTCGTCTTGGGAAATTGGAGCTTGGAGCAAAGTTCTTCACTTGCGAGATTATGACAACTCCCTCCATCGATGATGACCTTGATGGATCGTCCATTGACGCCGGCCTTGGTGTGGAATATGTGACATCGTTGGTCTTGTTCTTGGTGATGTTGAAGAGTCAAGACTTTGGAGACAACAAGTGCGGGACTTGAGTCTTCATCGCAAAATACTTGTCCTTCTTCATTTTCACTTGGCGGTGCATGGCGACTTGCTCGAGGGCTTCCATTTCGCCTTCGCTCATGGAGTCATAAGTGCCATCATCGTTGAAGACCATGGTTCGCTTGTTGGTGCACTCGTAGGACTTGTGGCCTCGGCCTTCGCAAGTGAAACACTTGAAGGAACTCGTCTTGACGGTCTCGTCGGTTGGAGTTGATGATGATGAAGCTCTTGGCTTGAAGTTGCTCGTAGGAGGATGGCTTGTAGGTGACGAAGCTTTCTTGGAAGTCGACTTGTCAATGTTGGAAGTAGAAGGTCTTGTAGTCGGTGTTGGAGTCGTTGAAGCTTGGTTATTGGAGAAGCCGTAGGACTTGGATGAGAACTTGGCATACTTGAAATCATCTTGCACTTGGCGTTCTGCTTTGGTAGCTTGGTGCACTAGCTCGATGAGATTTGAGTATGGTTGGAAGTCGGCGATCTTCTTGATAGGGTGATTGAGTCCGTTCGAGAAACGTGCCATTGTTTGCTCATCATCTTCCGTGACATTGGCTCTTATCATTGCAATCTCCATCTCCTTGTAGTATTCCTCAACGCTCTTTGTTCCTTGCTTGAGTTGTTGGAGTTTCTTGAAGAGGTCGCGGTTGTAGTAGGTAGGTACGAAGCGTGCTCTCATGACATCCTTCATTTGCGCCCAAGTAGTGATGGGTGGTTCACCTCTTGCCTCTCGGCGCTCTATGATTTGTTCCCACCAAATGAGGACATAATCTTGGAACTCAAGGGATGCCATCCGATCTTCTTCTCTTCTTCAAAATTGTGCAAACGGAAGATCTTATCAACCTTCAATGCCCATGAAAGGTACTCTTCGGGATCATTGCTTCCGTTGAACTTGGGCATGGTGAACTTGAGTTTGCCATAACGTTGCTCTTCATTGTGTTGGGGTCGGGGATGATAACACCCATGTTGTAGATGATTGTTCAACTCTTGGTGTTCTTGACGCGGAAGGTTGTCAACCTCATGTTGCTCTTGTCGTGGAGGATTTCCATTGTCGTCATGCTCTCGATGAACTTGATGGTGTTGGCGAGCTTGTGGGGAAGCTTTGTGAGCTCGAGGAGGAACTTGACGATGCACGCGAGCTTGAAATCGTCGTTCTTGAATTTCTTCGCGAAATGCTTCCTCTTGTTCACGGGCTTGTCGGCTTTGGTCGGCAACGGCTCGACTCAAATCGCGTAGAGCTTGTTGCGCTGCAAGTGCTTGAGCGTCACGGAGTTGTTGTTCTTGACGTTGTGCCTCGGCATCTTGAGCATTTTGGTGTAGACGCACTCGATCTTCCTCTTCATGTTGGCGTTGTCGTTGCCGTTCTCGTGCTAGCGCAAAGGCCTCTTGAGTTTGACGTTGTCGGTGCTCTTGAGAGTCGGTGTCTCATAGGGGATTGAGGCTTGCTTGACGGTCGGTGCGCGCGGCTCGATGAAGAGTGTTTGTTGTCGGTGTACTTGAGCCGGAGAGGGTGAAGTCGGAGTGGCGGCTTGAACAGCTCCTTCTTGAGGTGGAAGACGAGTGGTTGAGCAACAAAGCACGAATTTCATCCATCCTTGCGTCATTCTCTTGCTTGTGATCGTCGAGCTTGTGGTTGAAGTAGTCCCTTGTACGTTGCTCAGAAAGTCGCAGGTCGGCGGCAAGGTTCTCGATGCGTTCACTCATAGCTTGTTGCTCTTGATGCAAAGCATGTTGTGCACCGAAGAGGTGACTCTTGGTGACGAAAGAGTTCATGTCGTCGTCTTGCTCCATGAAGAGTGGGTTGGTAGAAGTACTTGGCCTATCCACCATTCCAAGACAAATGTGAGTGGTAGAAAGAGAAGAACGAGTACCAAATGTACCTTGACCGAAGTTGAAAGTGGATTGAGGATCACTCCAATGTAGGACAAGGAAATAGCACAATTGGTACGAGTTCTTGTCGGTTTCTCACACCTACACAAGTAAAAGCTTTTGGTGGAGCTTGGTTAGGATGGTGGCACAAAATTTTATGCACTTGTAAGTGAGCTTCAATAATGTTGGAAAAGATTCGCAAGATGCAATGTAACAAGTAGACCAAGCATATAAGGTACACGGAAACACACGCGCAAAAAGATAAGTGGGGTTGTGCAACCAAGGGTGAGCCAAAATGTGGAATCCACAAAAATGCTCTTGTTGCACAACACTAGAGAGACGCTAGCACGATTGCACAATAGGCAGATACAAGAACTTGTGCACAACCTACTTAGCAAAAACGTAACGACTTCTATCCCAAATATGTTCTATGCAAGGTGTTGCTATGATATGATCCAAGATGATCGAGTATGACAAACTTAATGTTGAAATATGCTATGGTTCTTGCTTAAAAGCTCTTTGCTTATCTTTTCTCTTTGCTTAAAAGCTTGTTTGGCTCTTTGATGTTTGAGCTCTTTTCTCATGCAATGCTTGACGAACCAAGATAGAAAATGAGTATGTGATGACAACTTTGTGACACAAGAGATGATACCAAGATATGCAACAATGATGTATGTATGCTATGTGAAGTATAATCACTAATGTGCACAAGTCTCGTTGCCGGCAATACTCAATGGCTAGTCTCGATGGGTAAGCAACGCAAAGGAGTAAGGCTATGATGGCTATCAATGTAATGGCAAGAATGATATGTCCAATACCAAGATGAGGTTACCGATCTTGCTTCCGGTATGGTGTCAAAATGGTGGCACGAATACCAAGTCGTAGTCGAGGTGGTCATTGTTGATGACACGTTCGTGGCGAAGATGAGTGGTGGTGATGTCGATGTCGAACCGTACCTAGATAGCCGAAACACAAAAGGATACGGTACCGCAACTCAAATTCTCAAACCTCGAAGTAGCAATTGTGTCGGAGAGCGAAACGTTCCAAAAATGGTTGGGTTATGTGGAAGTGGTGGAGGTATGCGGAAGTATATATGGTATATGGTGGGCACCAAAACAAAATTTGGTGGAAATTGGGCGGAAAACGGGCGGTGGATGGAGAAGTTGCTGCCAGGTGCCGGATGTCCGTGCTCTGCGGGCCGGATGTCCGGGCTCTGGATCCGGGGGCGAACGGGATGAACACCGCGTGGGGAGGTTAAATTCGGGCGAAATTCGGAGGAATTTGTGGATGGGAAAAGGGGAAAAGGAAGGGAAGCTAGATCCACTCAAAACAAAGCAAATCCACGGATCCAAACCAACAAAATCTCAACACACCAACAAATCACAAAAAAAAATTGGGGCTAGTTTTGGTGGGGAATTTTCTAATTAGGAAGAAAAACAACAAAACAAGGCTAGAAACACAACGGGGAGGCTCCGAAATCGTGATCAACCTGGCTCTAGATACCAAGATGATGTAGGGTAGAACCCTAATTGCTCGATCTTCCACGAAAGGAGCGAATCCCGCGAAGAACACGAGGAACACAAAGAGGGAAACGAGGGAAAACACAAGAGGAACACTCAAACTAACAAGAACAAGTCACACATGTGCTAGATCCTCGGATACATAGAACGATACACGGTCCACGGACAACTAGGGACAATACAAAAGGGTAACCGGTTCTTCCCCGTGAGGAGGTCTTGATGTTCTTCATTAAAGAGGGGTCTTGAATCCGCTTGGGGGATCTTCTCCGGTGGAGGCTCGAATCTCCAACGAGAAGGTAACCAAGTGGATGAGCAAAGCTCTCTCACAAATATGAGCTAAACATTTGCTAACCCTAGAAAGTTGTACGAGATAGAGTATATATAGTCTAGGGGGGTAGAAGGGGTACATGGGCCTCGGTCCTTTACTATTCACAGACAGGGAGGCCGGATGTCTGGGCGTCGGGCCGGATGTCCGGGCGTTCGCGGAGGGCCGGATGTCCGGGCTGGTGAAACTGGCCATGTTGCTCTCGGGTTTGGGGGGGGGTCCGGATTTCCGGGCAGGGGGCCGGATATTCGGGACCTCGGGAAGGTCTTCTCCTCTCGACTCCCAACAAGCAAAAGAAGAACGAGAAATCTTTTTGGGGTTTCTTTTAATTACTACTACTATAAGCATGGAAAGTAAACTAGCAAGAAGCTACAACTAAATTTTTTTTGGTTTTTCTTAAGGTTTTTCAAACACACAAGAAAAAATCTTTAAAACAAATTAAACTAGCATGGATAGTACAATGAAAAAGTATGAGCACCGACAACTGGAATGAGTGTGTGAACATGAATGTAATGTCAGTGAGAGATACGTAATTCCCCAAGCTTAGGATTTTGGCCTAAGTTGGTCTATGCCCATGGATCAAAGTGACCCTCTCCGGTGTGCGAAGGAGTGTCGTCTGGGTGCACTGGTTGGCGATCTCCTCCGGATTCCATTGATAAACAGACTATCGATAAGGGTCAAGTGGTGGTTCTGGCTCAGGCTCTAGAGCTGGTGTCAGGCTCCAGTATGCATAAACGGCCTCCGGCAAGATGAGGTACGTGCCTGAAAATATGTTAAACAAAGAGGGCGCAGGCAACTTAATAATCTCACAATACTTTTTTTATCAAATATCAATCTATATTTAAGCATCCTCTTCTTATCTTTAACAATAAAATCATGTGCTACCATACTCTTATAATCTAGAAAAATAGGAGGCAGCAACTTTTCTTCTTTCTCATAATGCCTAATAGGTATGTTAAAGTGTGCAGCAAGGCGCGAAGCAAAGATGCCTCCAAAGATGGGACCCTTCGTACGGTTCAGATTTAACCGTTTAGCAACAATAGCGCCTAAACTGAAAGTAGCATCACGAAACAAGGGATGGCGCAAAATAACAATATCAGGGGCACTAAGGTTTCCACTGTTCCCACGACCAATCAAGCATCTACTAGCAAATATTGCAAAGTAACGTAGAACAGGAAAATGTATGCTAGTAATTCTTGCATGGGAAACTTTCCTCATTTCCCCCGTAGCAATCATATCAATAAATCCTTTCACATCATTACGATGTGGTTCCTCAATGCTGCTCGCAAAGAGTAACTTGCAAACCGCACAAAAATCATAAAGTGACATCTCCTTAAACTCATCATATAATTAAATATCCACCAAAGGTGGCGATCTCCTAGCATGGAAATGAAAATTTTGCACAAAAATATCAGTGAGTAGGAGATACTGGTCGCGGAGAAAGTCGATGAGGCCCGCATTCTCAGCCAAATAATAAAAGTCATCATAAATCCCGGCTGCTCTCAAGAATTCATCACAAGGCCATTCACACGGCCAAACCTCCGCAGTGTGAGGCAGATTATATTTGGGCTTCTTATTCTCTTCCTTTTGCTTATCCTTCGATCTCCGGCTCGAAGAGCCCCTCAACAATCTCTTCATCATTTCCTCTGAAAAATTTCTGAAATTTTTAGTGACTCAAAATAAAAGTGAACCAAACTCAAAAAGATTGATAGCAACTACTCCCACAAGTGCCTAGAGACCATATCATGCATTAAAACTACCTTTGACCACATAAATTTGACATGCAAGCTCAAGAACAGGTCACCTAAGCAGCAAAAATTTGCAATAAATAAAGCACTAGAACAAAAACTAATTGGACCATTAGAGAAGTCACATACCGAAGAACAATCCCCCAAAGCAGTTTTGTGAATGGAACTTTGAGCTAGGATATCGAAAATGGCAGTAAGATGAGCTAGAACTCGGGTTTGAGCTGGTGGATGATTTTTTCTGGAGGAAGACGAAGTGTGTGGGTGCAAGAATAAGTGGAGGGGGCCACGTGGGGTCCATGAGGAAGGGGCGCGCCCTGGACCCTCGTGGCCAGGTGGTGGATCCCCCAGGTGTGTTCTAGTGCCAATAATTCTTAAATATTCTAGAAAAAATCATATAAAATTTTCAGGGCATTTGGAGAACTTTTATTTTCAGGGTATTATTTATTGCAAGGATAATTCAGAAAACAGACAGAAAATACTATTTTTGCTTTATTTAAACTAAATAACAGAAAGTAAAAAGAGGCTACAGATAGTTGTGCTTTGTAACTTCATCCATCTCATGCTTATCGAAAGGAATGCACTAACAAGGTTGATCAAGTCTTCTTAACAAACTCTTTCCAAATAACATGAAACCGGAGAATTTTCGAATAACACTAGGTTACCGCAACGGGGATATGCACATCCCCAACAATAAGAATATCATATTTCTTCTTGACAGTAGGAAGAGGAAATCCAAAACCTCCAATAGTAATTGTTTGATTTGTTTCCAATATAATTGAGACTGTGGACTTGAGGTTGTTTCCTCGGAAAGTGTACCATATGCTCATTACCATTAACATGAAAAGTGACATCGCCTTTGTTGCAATCAATAACAGCCCTTGCAGTATTCAAAAAGGATCTTCCAAGAATAATGGACATACTATCGTCCTCGGGAATATCAATAATAACAAAGCCCGTTAAAATAGTAACGTTTGCAACCACAACAGGCACATCCTCACAAATACCGACAGATATAGCAGTTGATTTATCAGTCATTTGCAAATATATTTCAGCAGGTGTCAACTTATTCAAGTCAAGTCTATGATATAAAGAGAGAGGCGTAACACTAACACTGGCTCCAAGATCACATAAAGTAGTTTTAACATGGTTTTTTTTAATGGAGCATGGTATAGTTTGTACTACCAGATCTCCTAGTTTCTTTGGTATTCCACCTTTAAAAGTATAATTAGCAAGCATGGTGGAAATTTCAGCTTTCGGTATCTTTCTTTTATTTGTAACAACATCTTTCATGTACTTAGCATAAGGATTCATTTTAAGCATATCAGTCAAACGCATACGCAAAAAGATAGGTCTAATCATTTCAGCAAAGCGCTCAAAATCCTCATCATCCTTTTTCTTGGATGGTTTAGGAGGAAAAGGCATGGGTTTCTGAACCCATGGTTCTCTTTCTTTATCGTGCTTCCTAGCAACAATGTCTCTCTTATCATAACATTGATTCTTTGCTTGTGGGTTATCAACATCAACAACAGGTTCAATCTCTACATCATTGTTATTACTAGGTTGAGCATCAACATGAACATCATCATTAATATTATCACTAGGTTCATGTTCATTACCAGATTGTGTTTCAACATCAGAAATAGAAATATCATTGGGATTCTCAGGTGTGTCAACAACAGGTTCACTAGAAGCATGCAAAGTCCTATCATTTTTCTTTTTCTTCTTCTTAGAAGAACTAGGTGCATCAATATTAGTTCTATGAGAATCTTGCTCAATTCTCTTAGGGTGTCCCTCAGTATACAAAGGTTCCTGAGTCATTTTACCCCCTCTAGTCACAACTCTAACAACATTATCATTTTTCTTATTATTTAATTCATTGAGCAAATCATTCTGAGCTTTAAGTACTTGTTCTACTTGAGTGGTAACCATAGAAGCATGTTTACTAAAAAGTTTAAGTTCACCTTTAACTCTGGACATACAATCACTCAAGTATTCAATCATATAAGCATTACGTTTCAATTGTCTACCAACATAAGCATTGAAGTTTTCTTGTTTAACAATAAAATTATCAAACTCATCCAAGCATTGGCTAGCAGACTTATTACAAGGAATATCACCTTCATCAAATCTATAGAGAGAATTTACTTTTACTACCTGTGTCGGGTTATCAAGACCATGTATTTCTTCAATAGGTGGTAAATTCTTAACATCTTAAGCTTTAATACCTTTTTCTTTCATATATTTCTTTGCCTCTTGCATATATTCAGGACTGAGAAATAGAATACCCCTTTTCTTCGGAGTTGGCTTAGGAGTTGGTTCAGGAAGTGTCCAATCATTTTCATTACTCAACATATTATTCAATAGCAATTCAGCTTGATCAACAGTTCTTTCCCTGAAAACACAACCAGCACAATTATCCAGGTGGTCTCTGGAAGCATCGGTTAGTCCATTATAAAAGATATCGAGTATTTCGTTTTTCTTGAGAGGATGATCAGGCAAAGCATTAAGTAATCGGAGAAGCCTCCCCCAAGCTTGTGGGAGACTCTCTTCTTCAATTTGCACAAAGTTATATATTTCCCTTAAGGCAGCTTGTTTCTTATGAGTGGGGAAATGTTTAGCAGAGAAGTAATAAATCATATCCTGGGGACTACGCACACAACCAGGATCAAGAGAATTAAACCATGTTTTAGCATCACCCTTTAATGAGAACAGAAATAACTTAAGGATATAATAGTAGCGAGTTTTCTCATCATTAGTGAATAGGGTGACTATATCATTTAATTTAGTAAGATGTGCCACAACAGTTTCAGATTCATAGCCACAGAAAGGATCAGATTCAACCAAAGTAATTATCTCAGGATCAACAGAGAAATCATAATCCTTATCGGAAATACAGATAGGTGAAGTAGCAAAAGCAGGGTCATACTTCATTCTACCATTCCAAGATTTTTCTTTAAGCTTAACTAATAATTTCTTAAGATCATATCTATCTTTGCAAGCAAAAAAGTCTCTAGCAGTTTCTTCATCCATAACATAACCCTCAGGCACAACAGGCAATTCATATCTAGGGGGAGAATCTTCATCATCACTTTCATCAATATTATCAGTTTCAATAATTTCATTCTCTCTAACCCTACCAAGTTTTTCATCAAGAAATTCACCTAGTGGCACAGTATTATCAAGCATAGAAGTAGTTTCATCATAAGTATCATGCAAAGCAGAAGTGGCATCATCAATAACATGCGACATATCAAAATGAATAGCAGGAGTAGGTGTCGCAAGTTTACTCAAAACAGAAGGTGAATCAAGTGCAGAGCTAGATGGCAGTTCCTTACCTCCCCTCGTAGTTGAGGGAAAAATCTTGGTTCTTTCATCTTTCAAGTTCTTCATAGTGATCAACAGATATAAATCCCAAGTGACTCAAAGAATAGAGCTATGCTCCCCTGCAACGGCGCTAGAAAATAGTCTTGATAACCCACAAGTATAGGGGATCACAATAGTTTTCGAGGGTAGAGTATTCAACCCAAATTTATTGATTCGACACAAGGGGAGCCAAATAATATTCTCAAGTATTAATAGTTGAGTTGTCAATTCAACCCCACCTGAAAGACTTAATATCTGTAGCAAAGTATTTAGTAGCAAAGTAATATGGAAGTAACGGTAACGATGGCAAAGGTAACAGTAATAGTTTTTGTAGTGATTGTAACAGTGGCAATGGAAAAGTAACTAAGCAGAGATCAATATGTGAAAAGCTCGTAGGCAATGGATCAGTGATGGATAATTATGTCGGATGCGATTCCTCATGCAATAGTTATAACATAGGGTGACACCGAACTAGCTCCAATTCATTAATATAATGCAGGCATGTATTCTGAATATAGTCATACCTGCTTATGGAAAAGAACTTGCATGCCATCTTTTGTCCTACCCTCCCGTGGCAGCGGGGTCCTATTGGAAACTAAGGGATATTACGGCCTCCTTTTAATAGAGTACCGGACCAAAGCATTAACACTTAGTGAATACATGAACTCCTCAAACTACGATCATCACCAGGAGTGGTCCCGATTATTGTTACTTCGGGGTTACCGGATCATAACACATAGTAGGTGACTATTGACTTGCAAAACAGGATCAAGAACTCACATATATTCATGAAAACATAATAGGTTCAGATCTGAAATCATGGCACTCGGGCCCTAGTGACAAGCATTAAGCATAGCAAAGTCATAGCAACATCAATCTCAAAACATAATGGATACTAGGGATCAAACCCTAACAAAACTAACTCGATTACATGATAAATCTCATCCAATCCATCACCGTCCAGCAAGCCTACGATGGAATTACTCACGCACGGCGGTGAGCATCATGAAATTGGCGATGGAGGAAGGTTGATCATGACGATGGCGACAGATTCCCCTCTCCGGAGCCCCGAACAGACTCCAGATCAGCCCTCCTGAGAGAGATTAGGGCTTGGCGGCGGCACCGTATCGTAAAACGCGATGAATCCTTCTCCCTGATTTTTTTCCTCCCCGAACGTGAATATATAGAGTTGAGTTGAGGTCGGTGGAGCTCCAGGGGGCCACGAGGTAGGGGGCGCGCCCAGGGGGGTAGGCGTGCCCCCCACCCTCGTGGAAAGGGTGTGGGCCCCCTGGCCTTGATTCTTTCGCCAGTATTTTTATATATTTCAAAAATATTCTCCGTGAAGTTTCAGGTCCTTCCGAGAACTCTTATTTCTGCACAAAAATAAAACCATGGCAATTCTGCTGAAAACAGCGTCAGTCTGGGTTAGTTCTATTCAAATCATGCAAGTTAGAGTCCAAAACAAGGGCAAAATTGTTTGGAAAAGTAGATGCGTTGGAGACGTATCAGGCGGGAGATCTACCTATTAAAGCGACAGCTTGATCTAATGCCGCAGACTCCAGGACGTACAGGCCCGAGCCATGCAGAGGTAAAGGTGACGGATAGATTGGTCGAACTTTTTCACAGAGAAGAGATTCTTTGGCGCCAACATGCAAGAATTGTCTGGTTAGTGCATGGAGACAAAAACACATATTTTTTTTCATCTCAGAGCTAGTAGGCACAGAAGGAAAAATAAAATAAAATCTTTACAACATCCAGATGGGCAGCTGACCGAGGACGCTGACGAGATGGAGACATTGTCCACAACTTTTTATAAGGAGTTATACACTTCAGAAGGAACTCATAATATGGAACAGGTGTTAGAGACAGTTCCACGTAAGGTAACTCCAGATATGAACTTGAAATTAAATGCACCTTACAGTCAGGAGGAGGTCAAAAACGCCTTGTTCAAGATGTTTCCAACCAAAGCGCCGGGGCAGATGGCTTCCCAGCTCACTTCTTCTAGAGGCATTAGGATATTTGCAAGGATGAAGTCGCAAATGTGGTGCTGAAAATTGTTGAAGGAAACAAGTCGGCCGAGTGTATCAATGAGACAGTCTTGGTGTTGATCCCGAAGGTAAAAAAACCTACGCTACTCGCACAGCTTCGTCCAATAAGCTTGTGTAATGTACTTTACAAGATTGCTTCGAAGGTGATTTCTAACCGTCTGAAGATAGTTCTGCCTGATATCATATCTGACGAGCAGTCAGCCTTTGTTCCTGAAAGGTTAATTACTGATAATATTATCATAGCTTACGAGTGCTTACACTTTATGAAGAGGAACAAGGCAAAAAGCATCAGTCCTGTGTGCTGAAGCTTGATATGATGAAAGCCTATGATAGACTGAAATGGCCCTATCTAAAGGCGATTATGCTCAAACTTGGCTTCACCAATAGGTGGGTGGACATTGTTATGAGTCTGGTTACCATAGTTAAATTTTCTGTGATGTTCAATGATAAGAAACTTGAAGAGTTTGAACCATCAAGGGGGATAAGACAAGGGGACCCAATCTCTCCATATTTTTTCTTGCTAGCAGCAGAGAGCTTGTCATGCCTATTAAAATCCAGAAGAGACTCATCCAATTTGAAAGGTCTACAGGTGGCACCCACGGCGCCACTGGTGAACCATTTGCTATTCGCTGATGACAGCCTGCTGTTTTTCAAGGCAAACAGTGAGGGAGCTATTGAGGTGAACATGGTTTTGGACCAATATTGTCAAGCATCCGGGAAGTGGGTAAACAATGCAAAATCATCTATTTTCTTTAGCAAGGGGGTGCCAGACAGTACGAGACAAGACATAAAGAACTTGTTAAATGTACAGAATGAAACTTTGAATGAAAAGTATCTTGGTATGCCATCAGGCATTGGTGGGTCAAAAAATGGTGCCTTTAAGTATCTCAAAGACCTCCTCTGGAGCAAAATACAGGGTTGGATTGCTAAAGCGTTGTCATCAGCCGGCAAAGAGGTGCTAATAAAATCAGTTGCTCAAGCCGTCCTTGTATTTTCCATGTCATGCTTCAAACTTCCCAAGGGTCTATGCGAGCATCTGAACAAACTGATCAGAAAGTTCTGGTGGGGGAGCAAAGATGGTCAGCGCAAACCACATTGGGTATCATGGAAATCTATGATGCAACCCAAAGATATGGGTGGTTTAGGCTTCAAAGATTTTGAGCTCTTTAACCTTGCTATGTTAGCTCGTCAGGCATGGAGACTCTTTGCTTAACCCAGACTCTCTAAGTGGCTGAATCTTGAAGGGAGTCTACTTCCCTAATAGTACAATACTAGAAGCTGAGATGGGTACCCACCCAAGCCAGATATGGCGGGCCATGATAGAGGGACGAGATACGCTGAAACTGGGACTGATCAAGCGAATCGGGAATGGACAATCAACAAACATCTAGACTGATAATTGGCTCCCGCGTGATGAAATGCTACGTCCGTATGGTAGTGTATCTCCCAACCCTCCCATTTTTGTCTCTGAGCTCATCGACCCTACATCTGCTAGTTGGATCAAGGAACAAGTGGAGGAGGTGTTCATGCCAATGGATGTCCCAGTCATCCTTGGGATCCCGCTTTGCACAAGAAACATCCCAGATTTCTGGAGTTGGAACTTTGAAAAGAAAGGAAATTTCACGGTGAAATCGGCATATAGAATGTTGGTGACTATAAAGCAGCGGAGGGAGGCATGGCTCGAAGGCAATGCTGGCCCCTCTAGGACGACTATAGAGGAGAAGTCATGGAAAAACTTGTGGAACACCAAGGTACGGGGAAAGGTCAGAGTGTTCTTGTGGCATTTGTCCAAGCAATTGATGCCCACAAACGATGTAAGAGCTCATAGGCACATGACAGACTCACCTGCTTGCGGTATATGCGGAGCGCCAGATTCATGGAGACATTCACTTGTGAACTGTACGATGTCACCATGCATTTGGGCCCTAGTCGGAGACGAGATGGCATAACAATTGATATCAACCACGGAGCCCAGCGCAAAGAAGTGGCTGTTCATATTGATGGAGCTTTTCTCACATGACATGTTTGTCAAACTTTCAGGTACATTATGGGCGATCTGGACAGCTCGCCAGAAGGCTATCCACGAAGGTATATTTCAAAGCCCTCATGCGACATACTCCTTCGTCAATAGCTATATTGAAGAAATTGGAATGATATCTGAAAGGGAAGAGACAAGAAAAACCGTACCTCCAATGCAAGGACGAGTGCTGAGACCAAGGGCACCACCGACGGGTTTTCACAAAATCCATGTGGATGCAGCAACCCGCCAAGGCAGAGGTGGAGCAGTTTCAGCTGTTTGCACAGATGATAATGGCAACTTCGTGGGCAGTTCAACGCTGGTAATAGTAGGGGTTCAGAATCTAGCAATACTTGAAGCCATCACGGTGAGAGAAGGCCTAGCACTTGCGGGAGATATGCATGTTCAGAACTGAAGGAAATATGCCCTAGAGGCAATAATAAAGTTATTATTTATTTCCTTATATCATGATAAATGTTTATTATTCATGCTAGAATTGTATTAACCGGAAACATAATACATGTGTGAATACATAGACAAACTTAGTGTCACTAGTATGCCTCTACTTGACTAGCTCAATAATCAAAGATGGTTATGTTTCCTAACCATGAACAAAGTGTTGTTATTTGATTAACGAGGTCACATCATTAGTTGAATGATCTGATTGACATGACCCATTCCATTAGCTTAGCACCCGATCGATTAGTATGTTGCTATTGCTTTCTTCATGACTTATACATGTTCCTATGACTATGAGATTATGCAACTCCCGTTTGCCGGAGGAACACTCTGTGTGCTACCAAACGTCACAACGTAACTGGGTGATTATAAAGGAGCTCTACAGGTGTCTCCAATGGTAGATGTTGGGTTGGCGTATTTCGAGAATAGGATTTGTCACTCCGATTGTCGGAGAGGTATCTCTGGGCCCTCTCGGTAATGCACATCACATAAGCCTTGCAAGCATTGCAACTAATGAGTTAGTTGCGGGATGATGTATTACGGAACGAGTAAAGAGACTTGCCAGTAACGAGATTGAACTAGGTATTGGATACCGACGATCGAATCTCGGGCAAGTAACATACCGATGACAAAGGGAACAACATATGTTGTTATGCGGTCTGACCGATAAAGATCTTCGTTGAATATGTAGGAGCCAATATGGGCATCCAGGTCCCGCTATTGGTTATTGACCGGAGATGTGTCTTAGTCATGTCTACATTATTCTCGAACCGTAGGGTCCGCACGCTTAATGTTACAATGACAGTTATTATGAGTTTATGCATTTTGATGTACCAAAGTTAGTTCGGAGTCCCGGATGTGATCACGGACATGACGAGGAGTCTCAAAATGGTCGAGACATAAATATTGATATATTGGAAGCCTATATTTGGACATCGGAAGTGTTCCGGGTGAAATCGGGATTTTACCGGAGTACCGGGAGGTTACCGGAACCCCCCGGGAGCCATATGGGCCTTAATGGGCTTTAGTGGAAAGGAGAAAGGGGCAGCCCAAGGTGGCTGCGCGCCTCCCCCCTCCCCTAGTCCTATTAGGACTAGGAGAGGTGGCCGGCCCCCCTCTCTCTCTCTTTCCCCCTCGGGGAATCCTAGTCCAGCTAGGATTGGGGGGGGGAGTCCTACTCCCGGTAGGAGTAGGACTCCTCCTGCGCCCTCCTCCTGGCCGGTGGCCCCCTCCCCCTTGGCTCCTTTATATACGGAGGCAGGGGGCACCTCTAGACACAGAAGTTGATCCACGTGATCGTTCCTTAGCCGTGTGCGGTGCCCCCTGCCACCATATTCCACCTCGGTCATATTGTTGTAGTGCTTAGGCGAAGCCCTGCATTGGTAGAACATCAAGATCGTCACCACGCCGTCGTGCTGACGGAACTCCTCCCCGACGCTTTGCTGGATCGGAGCCCGGGGATCGTCATCGAGCTGTACGTGTGCTAAGAACTCGGAGGTGCCGGAGTAACGGTGCTTGGATCGGTCGGATCGGGAAGACGTACGACTACTTCCTCTACATTGCGTCAACGCTTCCGAAGTCGGTCTGCGTGGGTACATAGACAACACTCTCCCATCTCGTTGCTATGCATCACCATGATCTTGCGTGTGCATAGGAAATTTTTTGAAATTACTACGAAACCCAACAGTGGCATCCGAGCCTAGGTTTTATGGTTTGATGTTATATGCACGAGTAGAACACAAGTGAGTTGTGGGCGATATAAGTCATACTGCCTACCAGCATGTCATACTTTGGTTCAGCGGTATTGTTGGACGAGACGACTCGGACCAACATTACGCGTATGTTTACGCGAGACCGGTTCCCCCGACGTGCTCTGCACATAGGTGGCTTGCGGGCGACTGTCTCTCCAACTTTAGTTGAACCGAGTATGGCTACGCCCGGTCCTTGTGAAGGTTAAAACGGAGTCTATTTGACAAACTATCGTTGTGGTTTTGATGCGTAGGTGAGATTGGTTCTTGCTTAAGCCCGTAGCAGCCACGTAAAACTTGCAACAACAAAGTAGAGGACGTCTAACTTGTTTTTGCAGGGCATGTTGTGATGTCATATGGTCAAGGCATGATGATGAATTTTATTGTATGAGATGATCATGTTTTGTAACCGAGTTATCGGCAACTGGCAGGAGCCATATGGTTGTCGCTTTATTGTATGCAATGCAATTGCGATGTAATGCTTTACTTTATCACTAAGCGGTAGCGATAGTCGTGGAAGCATAAGATTGGCGAGACGACAACGATGCTACGATGGAGATCAAGGTGTCACGCCGGTGACGATGGTGATCATGACGGTGCTTCGGAGATGGAGATCACAAGCACAAGATGATGATGACCATATCATATCACTTATATTGATTTCATGTGATGTTTATCCTTTTATGCATCTTATCTTGCTTTGATTGACGGTAGCATTATAAGATGATCTCTCACTAAATTATCAAGAAGTGTTCTCCCTGAGTATGCACCGTTGCCAAAGTTCGTCGTGCCCAGACACCATGTGATGATCGGGTGTGATAAGCTCTACGTCCATCTACAACGGGTGCAAGCCAGTTTTTGCACATGCAGAATACTCAGGTTAAACTTGATGAGCCTAGCATATGCAGATATGGCCTCGGAACACGGAGACCGAAAGGTCGAGCGTGAATCATATAGTAGATATGATCAACATAACGATGTTCACCATTGAAAACTACTCCATCTCACGTGATGATCGGTTATGGTTTAGTTGATTTGGATCACGTGATCACTTAGAGGATTAGAGGGATGTCTATCTAAGTGGGAGTTCTTAAGTAATTTGATTAATTGAACTTAAACTTATCATGAACTTTGTACCTAATAGTATCTTGCTTGTTTATGTTGATTGTAGATAGATGGCTCGTGCTGTTGTTCCGTTGAATTTTAATGCGTTCCTTGAGAAAGCAAAGTTGAAAGATGATGGTAGCAATTACACAAACTGGGTCCGTAACTTGAGGATTATCCTCATTGCTACTCAGAAGAATTACGTCCTGGAAGCACCGCTGGGTGCCAGGCCTGCTGCTGGAGCAACACCAGATGTTATGAACGTCTGGCAGAGCAAAGCTGATGACTACTCGATAGTTCAGTGTGCCATGCTTTACGGCTTAGAATCAGGACTTCAACGACGTTTTGAACGTCATGGAGCATATGAGATGTTCCAGGAGTTGAAGTTAATATTTCAAGCAAATGCCCGGATTGAGAGATATGAAGTCTCCAATAAGTTCTATAGCTGCAAGATGGAGGAGAACAGTTCTGTCAGTGAGCATATACTCAAAATGTCTGGGTATAATAATCACTTGATTCAGATGGGAGTTAATCTTCCAGATGATTGCGTCATTGACAGAATTCTCCAATCACTACCACCGAGCTACAAGAGCTTCGTGATGAACTATAATATGCAAGGGATGAACAAGACTATTCTCGAGCTCTTCGCAATGCTGAAAGCTGCGGAGGTGGAAATCAAGAAGGAGCATCAAGTGTTGATGGTTAACAAGACCACTAGTTTCAAGAAAAAGGGCAAAGGGAAGAAGAAGGGGAACTTCAAGAAGAACAACAAGCAAGTTGCTGCTCAGGAGAAGAAACCCAAGTCTGGACCTAAGCCTGAAACTGAGTGCTTCTACTGCAAGCAGACTGGTCACTGGAAGCGGAACCGCCCCAAGTATTTGGCGGATAAGAAGGATGGCAAGGTGAACAAAGGTATATGTGATATACATGTTATTGATGTGTACCTTACTAGAGCTCGTAGTAGCACCTGGGTATTTGATACTGGTTCAGTTGCTAATATTTGCAACTCGAAACAGGGACTACGGATTAAGCAAACACTGGCAAAGGACGAGGTGACGATGCGTGTGGGAAACGGTTCCAAAGTCGATGTGATCGCGGTCGGCACGCTACCTCTACATCTACCTTCGGGATTAATATTAGACCTAAATAATTGTTATTTGGTGCCAGCGTTGAGCATAAACATTATATCTGGATCTTGTTTGATGCGAGACGGTTATTCATTTAAATCAGAGAATAATGGTTGTTCTATTTATATGAGTAATATCTTTTATGGTCATGCACCTTTGAAGAGTGGTCTATTTTTGATGAATCTCGATAGTAGTAACACACATATTCATAATGTTGAAGCCAAAAGATGCAGAGTTGATAATGATAGTGCAACTTATTTGTGGCACTGCCGTTTAGGCCATATCGGTATAAAGCGCATGAAGAAACTCCATACTGATGGACTTTTGGAACCACTTGATTATGAATCACTTGGTACTTGCGAACCTTGCCTCATGGGCAAGATGACTAAAACGCCGTTCTCCGGTACTATGGAGAGAGCAACAGATTTATTGGAAATCATACATACCGATGTATGTGGTCCGATGAATATTGAGGCTCGTGGCGGATATCGTTATTTTCTCACCTTCACAGATGACTTAAGCAGATATGGGTATATCTACTTAATGAAACACAAGTCTGAAACATTTGAAAAGTTCAAAGAATTTTAGAGTGAAGTTGAAAATCATCGTAACAAGAAAATAAAGTCTCTACGATCTGATCGTGGAGGAGAATATTTGAGTTATGAGTTTGGTGTACATTTGAAACAATGCGGAATAGTTTCGCAACTCACGCCACCTGGAACACCACAGCGTAATGGTGTGTCCGAACGTCGTAATCGTACTTTAGTAGATATGGTGCGATCTATGATGTCTCTTACTGATTTACCGCTATCGTTTTGGGGTTATGCTTTAGAGACGGCCGCATTCACATTAAATAGGGCACCATCAAAATCCGTTGAGACGACGCCTTATGAACTATGGTTTGGCAAGAAACCAAAGTTGTCATTTCTTAAAGTTTGGGGCTGCGATGCTTATGTGAAAAAGCTTCAACCTGATAAGCTCGAGCCCAAATCGGAGAAATGTGTCTTCATAGGATACCTAAAGGAGACTGTTGGGTACACCTTCTATCACAGATCCGAAGGCAAGACATTCGTTGCTAAGAATGGATCCTTTCTAGAGAAGGAGTTTCTCTCGAAAGAAGTGAGTGGGAGGAAAGTAGAACTTGACGAGGTAACTATACCTGCTCCCTTATTGGAAAGTAGTACATCACAGAAAACTGTTTCTGCGACACCAAAACGAATTAGTGAGGAAGCTAATGATGATGATCATGAAACTTCAGGACAAGATACTACTGAACCTCATAGATCAACCAGAGCGAGATTCGCACCAGAGTGGTACGGTAATCCCGTTCTGGAAATCATGCTGCTAGATCATGATGAACCTACGAACTATGAAGAAGCGATGGTGAGCCCAGATTCCGCAAAATGGCTTGAAGCCATGAAATTTGAGATGGGATCCATGTATGAGAACAAAGTATGGACTTTGGTTGACTTGCCCGATGATCGGCAAGCAATTGAGAATAAATGGATCTTCAAGAAGAAGACTGACGCTGATGGTAATGTTACTGTCTACAAAGCTGGACTTGTCGCAAAAGGTTTTCGACAAGTTCAAGGGGTTGACTACGATGAGACTTTCTCACCCGTAGCGATGCTTAAGTCTGTCCGAATCATGTTAGCGATTGCCGCATTTTATGATTATGAAATTTGGCAGATGGATGTCAAAACTGCATTCCTGAATGGATTTCTGGAAGAAGAGTTGTATATGATGCAACCGGAAGGTTTTGTCGATCCAAAGGGAGTTAACAAAGTATGCAAACTCCAGCAATCCATTTATGGACTGGTGCAAGCCTCTCGGAGTTGGAATAAATGCTTTGATAGTGTGATCAAAGCATTTGGTTTTATACAGACTTTCGGAGAAGCCTGTATTTACAAGAAAGTGAGTGGGAGCTCTGTAGCATTTCTAATATTATATGTGGATGACATATTACTGATTGGAAATGATATAGAATTTCTGGATAGCATAAAGGGATACTTGAATAAGAGTTTTTCAATGAAAGACCTCGGTGAAGCTGCTTACATATTAGGCATAAAGATCTATAGAGATAGATCAAGGCGCTTAATTGGACTTTCACAAAGCACATACCTTGACAAGATTTTGAAGAAGTTCAAAATGGATCAAGCAAAGAAAGGGTTCTTGCCTGTGTTACAAGGTGTGAAGTTGAGTCAGACTCAATGCCCGACCACTGCAGAAGATAGAGAGAAAATGAAAGATGTTCCCTATGCTTCAGTAATAGGCTCTATCATGTATGCAATGCTGTGTACCAGACCTGATGTGTGCCTTGCTATAAGCTTAGCAGGGAGGTACCAAAGTAATCCAGGAGTGGATCACTGGACAGCGGTCAAGAACATCCTGAAATACCTGAAAAGGACTAAGGATATGTTTCTCGTATATGGAGGTGACAAAGAGCTCACCGTAAGAGGTTACTTTGATCCAAGCTTTGACACTGATCCGGACGATTCTAAATCGCAAACCGGATACGTGTTTACATTAAACGGTGGAGCTGTCAGTTGGTGCAGTTCTAAACAAAGCGTCGTAGCGGGATCTACATGTGAAGCGGAGTACATAGCTGCTTCGGAAGCAGCGAACGAAGGAGTCTGGATGAAGGAGTTCATATCCGATCTAGGTGTCATACCTAGTGCATCGGGTCCAATGAAAATCTTTTGTGACAATACTGGTGCAATTGCCTTGGCAAAGGAATCCAGATTTCACAAGAGAACCAAGCACATCAAGAGACGCTTCAATTCCATCCGGGATCTAGTCCAGGTGGGAGACATAGAGATTTGCAAGATACATACGGATCTGAATGTTGCAGACCCGTTGACTAAGCCTCTTCCACGAGCAAAACATGATCAGCACCAAGGCTCCATGGGTGTTAGAATCATTACATTATAATCTAGATTATTGACTCTAGTGCAAGTGGGAGACTGAAGGAAATATGCCCTAGAGGCAATAATAAAGTTATTATTTATTTCCTTATATCATGATAAATGTTTATTATTCATGCTAGAATTGTATTAACCGGAAACATAATACATGTGTGAATACATAGACAAACTTAGTGTCACTAGTATGCCTCTACTTGACTAGCTCGATAATCAAAGATGGTTATGTTTCCTAACCATGAACAAAGTGTTGTTATTTGATTAACGAGGTCACATCATTAGTTGAATGATCTGATTGACATGACCCATTCCATTAGCTTAGCACCCGATCGATTAGTATGTTGCAATTGCTTTCTTCATGACTTATACATGTTCCTATGACTATGAGATTATGCAACTCCCGTTTGCCGGAGGAACACTTTGTGTGCTACCAAACGTCACAATGTAACTGGGTGATTATAAAGGAGCTCTATAGGTGTCTCCAATGGTAGATGTTGGGTTGGCGTATTTTGAGAATAGGATTTGTCACTCCGATTGTCGGAGAGGTATCTCTGGCCTCTCGGTAATGCACATCACATAAGCCTTGCAAGCATTGCAACTAATGAGTTAGTTGCGGGATGATGTATTACGGAACGAGTAAAGAGACTTGCCAGTAACGAGATTGAACTAGGTATTGGATACCGACGATCGAATCTCGGGCAAGTAACATACCGATGACAAAGGGAACAACGTATGTTGTTATGCGGTCTGACCGATAAAGATCTTCGTTGAATATGTAGGAGCCAATATGGGCATCCAGGTCCCGCTATTGGTTATTGACCGGAGATGTGTCTCAGTCATGTCTACATTATTCTCGAACCATAGGGTCCGCACGCTTAACGTTACGATGACAATTATTATGAGTTTATGCATTTTGATGTACCGAAGTTAGTTCGGAGTCCTGGATGTGATCATGGACATGACGAGGAGTCTCAAAATGGTCGAGACATAAAGATTGATATATTGGAAGCCTATATTTGGACATCGGAAGTGTTCTGGGTGAAATCGGGATTTTACCGGAGTACCGGGAGGTTACCGGAACCCCCCGGGAGCCATATGGGCCTTAATGGGCTTTAGTGGAAAGGAGAAAGGGGCAGCCCAAGGTGGCCGCGCGCCTCCCCCCCTCCCCTAGTCCTATTAGGACTAGGAGAGGTGGCCGGCCCCCCTCTCTCTCTTTCCCCCTCGGGGAATCCTAGTCCAACTAGGATTGGGGGGGGGGGAGTCCTACTCCCGGTAGGAGTAGGACTCCTCCTGCGCCCTCCTCCTGGCCGGCGGCCCCCTCCCCCTTGGCTCCTTTATATACGGAGGCAGGGGGCACCTCTAGACACAGAAGTTGATCCACGTGATTGTTCCTTAGCCGTGTGCGGTGCCCCCTGCCACCATATTCCACCTCGGTCATATCGTTGTAGTGCTTAGGCGAAGTCCTACGTCGGTAGAACATCAAGATCGTCACCACACCGTCGTGCTGACGGAACTCCTCCCCGACGCTTTGCTGGATCGGAGCCCGGGGATCGTCATCTAGCTGTACGTGTGCTAAGAACTCGGAGGTGCCGGAGTAACGGTGCTTGGATCTGTCGGATCGGGAAGACGTACGACTACTTCCTCTACGTTGCGTCAACGCTTCCGAAGTCGGTCTGCGTGGGTACGTAGACAACACTCTCCCATCTCGTTGCTATGCATCACCATGATCTTGCGTGTGCGTAGGAATTTTTTTGAAATTACTACGAAACCCAACAAGAACATGGTAGTCTCTTCGGATTGCAAGCAAGTAGTTATGGATATAAAGAGCGATTCGGCAGGAAGATATGGAGCGATCATTAGGGAAATCAAGCTCTAAGCAGCACTTTTCAATTGTAATTTTATTTTTGAAAGTCGTAGGGTCAATGTAGAGTCTCATAAACTAGCCAAGCACTCTCTTACTTTTGGTCTGAGACGCCACTTTGGTTTGGCCAATCCCATGACCAGCGATGTTTCCCACACTCTGTGGTCTTTGATGAATAAAGCTTGGTTTTCCTAAAAAAATTAATAAGAAAAACCGAATCGACCCTCAAGGAAAAGAAAAACCGAGTTTGCTCGAAATCATTCATGAGCTAAAACGTACCAAGTCTAGAGGCGTCCTCCTTAAGTTAGATTTCGAGAAAGCATACGATTGTGTGAACTGGGAGTTCGTGCATGAGGTCCTCATCAAAAAGGGTTTTGATGTGGGCTTTGTCCATCGTATCATGCACCTCGTGAGTAGTGGACACACGGCGGTGACTATCAATGGTGAAATGGGCAACTTTTTTCGCAACAAATGCGGCCTTAGGCAGGGAGACCCTAGCTCTCCTTTGATCTTTAATTTTGTTGCGGACGCTTTGGCGGCTTTGATTAGCAAAGCCGGGGCTGCGGGGCATATCAAAGGGTTAATCTCTCACCTCATCCCCGGCGGCGTGACACATATGCAATACGCGGATGAGACGATGTTGTTATTCAAGCCAGACGACCATTGCATTGCAACAATTAAGTTGCTTCTGATTGCTTTTGAGATTCTTTCGAGTCTCAAGATTAATTTTCTCAAAAGCGAAGTGATCACCATAGGGATGGATGATCATGAAAGCTGGAGAGTCGCAAACTTGCTCAACTATAAGATTGGGAAGTTTCCGATCAAATACTTAGGGCTCCCGATAAACCACAAAAACTTGACTATTGCCGACTGGGCGCCACTATACGACAAAGTGGTGAATCGGGTTAGTCCGTGGAGAGGTAAGTTCATGTCCTCCGCTGCTAGGTTAATTTTGACCAATTCTAGCTTATCCTCCTTGCCTATCTTTACTATGGTCATGTTCCTCCTAGTAGACGGAGTGCATGCCAAACTTGACACGCCATGCGCCCGGTTCTTTTGGGAAGGAACTGGGACGAAACGCAAATACCACCTGGTTAAGTGGGCTGCGGTGTGTTGTCCAAAGAAGTTCGGTGGTCTGGGGATCACGAATTCGAAGCTCATGAACGTTGCACTACTCACCAAATGGTGGTGGCGCCTTGCCCAAAACGAGAAGGGTCTCTGGGCTGATATTCTCCGGGCTAAATACTTCCCGGGTGGGAACCTCTTTAAGGCCAAGCCCAAGGGTTTGTCCTTTTGGAATGGCATTCAAGCGGCAAGGCCTGCGTTTGCGGTTGGGGCCCAGTTTGCAGTCAACAACGGCAAGTCCACGCGCTTTTGGCTGGACTGCTGGAAGGGACAAACTCCGCTGTGGCAATCACACCCGCAGTTGTATCAACTTGCCATGGACACACACATTATGGTCGCTGACATCCTTAGAGTGCACCCCCGGCGATCTCCTTCTTCAGACCTCTGGAAGCGGGAGAGGCGACGGCTTGGGAGGAACTGGTGGCTGAGCTCGAGGGGTGGAGTCTCAGCCAGGATCACGATCAGATCGACTGGAAGCTTACGGCTTCTCGTAAATTCTCGGTGAAATCCTTATACGAGAAACTTACGGAGGGGAATGGGCTTGATATGTACAGAGGGCTATGGAAGGCTGGCATTCCCCTCAAGATCAAGATATTTTTGTGGCAAATATTTCGCAACCGGCTACCAACCTCGGATAATGTGGCCAAACGCAATGGGTCGGCGAACGGGACATGCGCCATCTGCGGTCTTGGAGAGGACGCTAACCACGTCTTCTTCAAGTGCCGTCTAGCTAGATTTGCGTGGAGCACGGTCAGGGATACCTTCAATCAGAACTGAAACCCGCAAAATAGCTCGGACCTTCTTGCATTGTTAATCGCACAGAGGGGTGCGAATGCACGAGTGGTGTGGCGCTGCGTTGGGGCGATGTTTTGGTCCATTTGGACTGTGAGGAACAAAATTACTATCGAACACAAGTTCCCTGCTCACCCAGCTGAGATTCTTTTCTAATGTCATATTTTCTTACAGGCTTGGGCGCCATTGGGGAAGCAGCGTGACGAGGGCCGCATGAATGAGATCATGGAGCAGATCAAGTTGTGCACGGCAAGAGCAAGACTTCAAGATCCGCACGCTTGAGCATTTTTTTTTTCCGAAACGGAGGCAAAAGAATTGCCTCATCGATTAATTAAGAAGAAGAGAATTGCCCAGTTAATTTACGGAAAACCGGGCTAAAACCAATACAATCATACCATAATTGGACTACTCACCAATCACGAGACCCCATGAGTACACCTGCAACCCACCAAACCCTCCCAACATACTACAAACATAGCTCTTGACGCTTGTACACCACGATTGAACCCAACAAGAACATCCCAACAAAAGATAGTGGACCACACCAAAACCACAATGACGACCCAACCCGTGAGGACGGCCAGTCGCGAGGATGAGCCGAGGGACCGAGAATCATCCACTAAGCAGCCGCGGGCACCTTACCTATGACGCCACTCTTCTTGCTTTTGCACCTTAGTGACTTCTCCTGCACTAAACCGGTCCGAGGGCAATCGCTCGCCTTCTTGCATTTGCCCTTGTAAGTCGATCCTGTCAGGAGGCAGGCAATTGCCCTTCCAGTTCCAGGAATAATAGCCTCCACACTAGCGAGCAAGTCACAAAGCTCTTTTGCAAAGAGAGCATTCGAAGTATCCGTCGGCGGCGGTGGAACGGGTGCCAAAATCACATGTGAGCGCCCAAGCGAGCTCACCTCACTCTGCTCACATGTCACAGTTGAATCATGTCCCTCACTCGTGGTTGCTTGCGTGTCCACCATCGTTTGCTCCATTGATAGAGGCAAATCAGAGCTCGCACATACCACTTGAAGCTCGGGCATCACCTGCAGCACCGGAGGCACAACCACGGCAATGGTCCCGCCCTCAGCGGTAGACAACACAGTGGGCAAGGCAGGCGAAGGTGACGAGTTGTCCACAGCTCTAGGGGAGAAACAACCATAGAGCTCCGCAACACTGCTCTCCACTGAGCCACCAACATCAACCTCACTGGGAGGACGTGGCGTAGGAGCGGATTGCAACACAGCCGAGACAAGAGAGAGCTTTCCCAGAGCAGCCTCTGCTCGCTCCAGAAAGCTCCCAACGCGCACCAGGAGCTCCGCCTGCGCTGCTATAGTGGACCGGAGCAGTACATCGGATGGGGTTCCCGACTCAACGTGAGTGGAAACGACCGATGCCCAGGACCTGCGGTGAAGCACCTTGGAGGGGAGCTGGGATTTCATCGGACCCTCACAAGAAGCTAGAGCTGCGCAATGCTCATTGCCAAGGCGAGACCGTGGCGGCATGGCAAGGCATGCAAGAGAGCTGAATGGACGCCAAGCATTGCGACACCCACGCGCCCAGTGGCCATTCTCCAAACAGCGGGAGCACCTCAAGGGATCTCTGCAATCAGCCGCACGATGCCCAGAAACAAGACATCTGCAACACCTACGAAAGAGCCAAGCCGGAATGGGACGAGGGGGCAATGCCAGAGTTGGTGAGGCCGGACAGCACCGACCGCGCCGAGGCAGCACCTCTTGCCATCCTTCACTCGCCTCCGTCTCCTGCATCACACAGGGTTCAGTCGGCGGAGCTGCTGAGACAGAGCTTGTGGCCGCCGGTAGTGTCAACGGGGCCAACTCCTCTTCCTCATCCTCAACATCCTCGTTAGCGAGGGGAGCCCAAGACACAGGCCGCCCCATGTCTAAGGCCACGGTTGCCATATCTGAAGGACATGGTGCGCACTGGAGCAGAGGTGAGTCGAGCTCCAGATGGAGACGGGCCACTGTCGGGGACGCGTCGGAGACGGGCGCTGTCGGGGACGAGTCGGAGACGAGTGCTTTGCGTCTAGTATCTACGTAGTTATGTTCTATCGTCGCCTTGGTGAACTATTAGTTTCTACTTTGCCGGGACTGCGTGCCCGCTGAAATTATGTTTTATGTTGATGTGGATTATGCCTGGTTGGATGCTGTCTTGTGGCTTTATTAATTTATAAAGCCGGACGCTTCGTGCGTCTATGTTCCAAAAAGAAAAACCGAGTTGAAAAAAGCACTTCCTCTTCTCCTCCCGTGCCTGCAGACGGAGACGGGATGGGTGGGCGTCGTGATCACGGGCAGTGTCCCGCCGAGGTTATTCTCCACCTCCGGCGGCTGGACGCTCTCCTCAAGGACCACGGCCTTGACCACACCGCCCACACGTAAGCACGCATGTTGCAAAATTTGCTGTTTGATTCACGATTCACTCCGGTACTTACTTATTCCGATCACCTCCAACTCAGGCTGGAGATGGAGGCGGGGCTGTTCTTCGAGGCGGCGCATCTGGAGCAACTGTGAGGCAAGGGCTCTGGGCCTCTACCCACCGCTACCTGCGGCGCTTCTCGGCGCTCTGGGGAGACGGGGACGGGGATGGCGCCGCCACCAAGTACGCCACCCTCCTCAGCAGCCTCTCCCACCATTCCATACTTGCCTGGCTGGCCTGCCGCGGCGACGAAGGCGGTCGCGCTGCCTCTTTCCTCAGGCCCTCCGATGAGGCCATCCGCAAGACCTGCCCCGAGGAAGCCCGACGCAAGGACATGTACTGCTCCATGACTTCCCAACAAGCCAGGTACTGTACCTACTTGTCTTCGCGGCATTGATTTGTACTCCTACGTAGTTTGTTCAGTCAGACGAATGGCGAACTTTCGCGTAATCCCAACTCGCCCTCCGTTAGATTTCGCTGGCTTAGGCCGAGAATGAGGTTTGTGCTTTGTAAACGCAGAGCATCCATGAACTGGGAGGATATAAAGCTCGAGACCTTGACGAGGGTGCAAGAGTTGGTTCGTCTGCGTCCCAACCTGGACCGCCTGCTGAAAAATCGATTGCCACGACACAAGCCCATGCCGCAGGATGTCATTCCTCTTGGGTATGCTTTTAACTGCTTAATTGTGGGCTCAAAGTAACATCGTTTTGATTTCTTTTGCAATTTGACCGCATTACTGACGAGCATAGGCAATGCTAGCGTATGGGGCTCTCGGAGATACCGGAGGAAGAGAGTCGACCATAAACCAGCACGTGATCTCGCGTATTTTGTTCTACACAAGAGGTACCAAACACAGGGTTTCTGTCTTTGTGTACTTTTTTTATCAAGAATATGCGATATCATCAACATTTACACAAATTCCTTTCTTCTGTGCAGGCTGCCCTCTAGTCATAAGATAAAATAGTCAGGTGAATGAGGTTTTTGTTCGTCTTTGATACGTGCAACCCAATCGATGTCGTTAGTTTGGTGCCAGACTGCCACCAATTCTTCGTGGCCAAAACTAGTTTGAAACCGGATCTTCTTTTTGTTATTATATAGTGTGTTAGTTACTGCTTCAAATGTAATACTACCCACTGTTTTATATTTGTGCTTCAAATGTAATGCTGCCCACAGTTTTTTCTTATAAATTATAATGCTGGTTTAGACGATCGATCTGACGGGCGTAAGTTCTATTAAGGAATGGAACCCGCTCTCTCGTTCGCCCCTCGCTCCTGCGGCGCGCCACTCCGGTGCCCACAGCCACCGCTGCCGCTCCCGCTGATGCAGCCTCTAGCGTGTCACCGCGGTTCCCCCCTGGGTTCCCATCGCCGCTGTTCTTGAGGCCTGAGCTCGTGGCTACGCTCTTGCCTCAGCTGGTGAACACACCTCCAGATCCACCGCGTCAGGATGCACCGCGCCAGGCTATTCCTCTGCTCGAGGCTCGTGTGGTCGCTTCCGAGGTGACCAGAGCGCCGAGTAAGGTGAGCTTTGCCTTCAATGTGCAGCTGCTGGAAGATTCACCACCTCCCCCGATTCATGGCGCTCACAGGCCCTGTCTCAAATCCGCCCCTGTCGCCTTCAAGTCCAAGACCATGACCAGGCGTGCCACACCCACCGTCTTCAATTCTTCACCCGGGCGTGCTGCGCGATGAGCTTCCTCGAGCCCTGCGCTGACTGATGGCGAGTCAAGGCTAATTACTGCGATGGATGAATGGCATTTGGTGCGACCGCCGCACTGGTGGAGGAAAGGCCGCTCCAACCACCGGAAGTTATTTTGCAGGGGAACGTCTTCCTATTCCCCCCCCCCCCCCCCCACCCACAAGGTCAGAAACAGACCTGGCCAAACGGGCCGGCCCGGCCCGGCACGGCACGGCCTGTGCTAATCGTGCCTGGCCCGGCACGGCCCCCCATGGCACGTTTAATAGCCGGGCCGGGCCGTGCCGGCCCACGGGCGCTGCTCCTTGGCCCAGGCACGGCCTGATTAGTAAACGGGCCGGCCCGATGGCCCGTTTAGCACGCTGGGCTGCACATTTTCAGCCTGCTGAGCTGGTTTTTAGGCCTATTGGGCTGTATTTTAGGTATATATATATATAAATCTAAAAAATATAAAAAAAATTAAACGGGCCGTGCCGTGCCGGCCCGCATGCCCAGGCTCCAGGCCCAGGCACGGCCCAAGGCGTGCCGCGTGCCGGGCACGGCCCGTTTAGCCCGTGCCGTGCCTGGCCCATGACGGGCCGTGCCGGCGTGCTCGCGGGCCGGCCTGTTTAGCCCGGCCCGTTTGGCCAGCTATAGTCAGAAAGGATTTGTCAAGCTTCAAGATCGGGAATGCCATCGCTGCCTCCTCAAAGGCCACTGTAGGGCGGACTGCCGCAACCCCTTCACCTGTCGCCGTAAGCCCCCCGACGGCCTGCTTCGCCTTCCTCAACGACCCCGACGTGCAGCATGCCTCACCATGGCCCGCGCGTCGGCGACCCGTCCCTGCGTCCCGAGGAGGGGAGCGTGGTGATCGTTTCCACGCCGGACATGGAAGCCAATGCGGCTACCTTGGCTTCCCTGGGCGCCTTCCTGTGGCTCGGCGGAAGCAGGCCCTTGGTGAGCGCGGTGGAGATCCAAGAAGCTATCGATGTGCAGTTTGGAGTCCAGGGCATCAAGGTGGTGCCTCACCACCCTGAAGATTTCTTTGCGCTCTTTGAGTTTCAGCATCACCGAGACAAGGTTACGGCTCCTGGGCGTTTTCGGCACAATGGCCTCGACATCCACACCTCAAACTGGCGGCTGGATGCCCACTCCGATGTGGTTCAAGCCAACTACCACATCCATCTCTGCATCGAGAGCATTCCGCTGAGTGCATCGTCAGAGTCTGTTGCGGCTCAAGTGCTTGGGCCGGATACGTTCGTCCACTACTTCGACATCGCCACCCTTCGTCAAGAAGACGCCTCCTGCCTCAAACTTTGGGCGTGGCCGGCGAACCCCTCGTCCATCCCCAAGGTTCAGAAGGTGACCATTGCTCCTCGTGTGGCCACAGGTGTTGGTGGCGCCCCGTCCACGGCCATAGGGCATCGTGGCATTTGCCGGCGCGCCATCGTGCACCTGGACAGGCTCGAAGATTACTCGCCCGACAACGCTGGCAACATACCTCGCGGCCCGCACACTGACCATTCACTTGGCGATATGGTGTGGTGGACGGAGAGACAAGGGCAAGAGATAGGCAAGAGCCGCCGCCTTGCCGCTGCGACGACGATGATCACCATCGCCGAGATGATTACAGAGACAGGGAAGACCGCCGGGGGTGAGACAATGATAGGACCAGGTCCTCCAACTCTTGGAGGGACCGTTTCTTCAGAAGCAGATCGCGGGCGCCTGAGCGACGTGCTGACGATGACCGTGGCCAGGACTCACGGCGGGAGGACCGTGGGCGCGACGACAGGCGCCGCGCGCGGAATGGCTCTCTGGAGCGCGCGGCTGGTGGAGGACCAACGGAAGGGAGGGGGCGCTCACTACCGCCTTCTCCGCGTACTACGTCCAGTGACGTGATCGAGATCCATTCATCTGGCCCAGGCTTGGGTTGGCTCTATGGTACTGGGCGTCTCATGACCAAAGTGCAACCTTCCATCATGCTAGAGAGCCACCAAGAGAGCAGCAGGCTGGACACGCTGGTGCAGGAGGCACCGGCTGCACCTGATTCATCCATGTGCCAGGCCACACCGTTGCTTTGTCAAGTTCCTACGATGCCTAGCTCTACTGTGCTGGTTCTGGAAGAGTTGGCCATGCCGGCTGCTACTGGCCAGGCAACGTCTAACTTTGCCCAGGCCACTCCTGAAGGAGATACAACTTCAACCCTCTCTCCTACTGCAACTGGTGATGATTGGAGCTGCCCTGAAGTGGCAACTGTGACGCCAAGCCCTCCTGCTATGCAACATGATTCCAACCTTGTTCTGGACTGCAACAATGATGCCATGTCTACTCCAATTCACATCTCCTCTTCAGGACATCAACTCGGAGCTGAGGCTACTGTGACGCCAAGCCCTCCTGCTATGCAGCATGATTCCAACCTTGCTCTGGACTGCAACAATGATGCCATGTCTACTCCAATTCACATCTCCTCTTCAGGGCATCAACTCGGAGCCGAGGCTACTCCTATGTTCATCCCCCGCATGCCGGCCCTGCTGTCGTCTCCATCGCCAGGCTCGAATCCTCCTAGGCCACCCAAGGCAAGACGCAAGACGTTGGCTGGCGTCACCAGGTTTCAGCTGCAGAGACAAAGCCCAAGGCTCCAGGCCAAGAACAGAAATGTGCCCATCGCCAAGCTTGCGTAGCAGCTCCTTTGTCATCGGCTGGGCATCGTTGCTGAAGGGGAGCAGGTCACGGAGGCGGCAATTACCAAGTTTGCTGAACTGTTCCATGGTCGTCTCCCTGACATTGCGATAGCTGCACTGCGGGCGCTGTTCAAGCTGGACTGTGACCTCTCGACGGCTGTCGAGGATGCCCTGGTGCTTCATGGTGGAGAAGGTGGGCCGGATGTGAGCGAGCAAGCCACCGGGGATGCTTGTTGCTCTATATGTTGTTGATGTAGTAGCCCAGTTTAACATGTTAGTAAACCTTAGTAGTTGGCCTGTAGTGAGGTTCTGTACGCCTATTTGTGGTTGCACTTGTGCGTCACTAGTGTTGGTCTTGGCGAGACTGCTTGTTCCCTTTCTTGTAACATCCAAGAACTACTATGTACCCTGTGTGTGTTATGATGTAGCCCTGGTTTCCAAATGTTAGAAAACAACCTCTCAATCCTCTGCTGGAATGTGCGTGGGCTCAATTGCCCAGATCGAAGAGCTGCTGTTCATCAGACCATTGCCTCTTCTTCTTGTCATTTGGTTTGCATCCAAGAGTCCAAACTTCAGACTGTTGATCCGTTTGTCGCTGCCTATCTAGGTGGTCAGCGCCTAAAGAACTTCACACAAAAGGAGGAATTGAACACATTGGTGCATTATTAATTGATTCGGAACATGAATTCAATTGAATTTAATGATTCTATTATAATTGGAAATTGGAGTTATCTTCTCACACAGTTCCTTTAAGAAGTATAGAGACAATGTAATTGTTGCCATCTGTGGCTTGTTCCATTGTTAAACAAAAGGTGGCTTGTTGATTTTATCCCTCGATACAAAATCAGATGCATGTAGGGATTAAACCCAATGTCCGAGTACGTGTTTGTGTGCGTAACCGAGTAGTAGAGGTATATGTTACCGAGTAGGTTAGCTAGTAGGCTCTCTTGCGTGTGTGTGTGTGTGTATATATATATATATATATACCCCTACCCCTTGTAACATCATCAGATCAAAGCAATACAAAGAAGTATTCAACAGGACCGACAAGGTCCTGTGACCATCACATCGATCAGTTTTTTTATGTCGCTAGTTACGCATGTTTCCGTCGAGAGAGTCGCTAGCTATACACGTACATACGACCAGAATCCATTAAGCCACCTGCTAGCTTGCTTGCTAGCTGGTTGTATGTACGTGGTGCTCCTGGGTGATTTGATCTAGGGATCAAAAGCCAACAATTGGTATCAGAGTCTCGACGATCTACGATGACGGACAGCGACGCTGAGTCAGTCAAGTTCGGCAACGACGGTTCTAAGGGGAACAAGTCCGGCAACGACGGTTCCAAGGCAAACAAGAACGGTGACAAGGTGAAGAAGGGCGGCAAGTCAGCGACTAGTGGTGGCGGAACGGGCGGCGCCAACGTACCGGCGCATCGCAACATCCCCATCCAGTACTCGATGCTCCCAGACGCCAACTACGGCGTGTGGGCAGTGAAGACGAAGATCATTCTTCGAACCCTACGAGTGTGGCAGGCCATCACGGACGACGACGTTGACGGGGAGTGCGACGAAGGTGCCATGGCCGCCATAGCCCAGTCTGTGCCAGATTCCATGCTGATGACATTAGCGGAGTTCGAGATAGCAAGAGAGGCGTGGAACGCACTCAAAGAGATGAGGATTGGAGAAGATCGCGTCATGAAGGCTCGGGCACAAGTGCTAAAGCGCCAATTTCACAAGTTGCAGATGGAGGAAACTGAATCGGTGAACGACTATGCCATGCGTCTGACTACTTTGGTGGGAGAGATCCACGCGCTTGGTGCAAAGCTCGAGGAAGCCGAGATTGTGGAGAAGTTTTTCAGTTCGGTGACTGATAAATTCACGTACATCATCGGCACGCTCGAGCAGCTTTACGACATTGATGACATGACCATAACGGAGGTGATCGGACGCTTGCGGACATGGGAAGAGAATGCTCATGGCTGTCGGAAAGACAAAGGAGGAGGTAGCGACCAACCTATGTACTCGCGCGCAGATTGGGAGGCCCCAAGTAGCAAAGGAAGGTGTGACGGTGGTGAAGGCTCAAGCAACGCGAAGCGCGGCGGACAAACCGGAAAAGGCAAAGGAAAAGGCAAGCCACAAAGTCGTGGTAAGGCGGACCGATCTAAAGAGCGGAAGCCACGAAACTTGGATATGCCCGAGGTCAAGTGCTATAACTGCAACGAGATGGGTCACTTTGCGAAGGATTGTACGGAGCCTAACAAGCGGGAGATCAAGGCAAATTTGGCAAAGCAGGAAGACGAACGTCCATGTCTTCTGATGGCCGAAGTTTGTGATCTCGTCCAAACAACGGTTGTGAAACCAAACCGGAAGGTGCTACTTCATGAGAAAAAGGTAACACCAAAGTTATCCAGAAGCCAGAACGTGTCGTGTTATCTAGACACAGGTGCCAGTAACCACATGACGTGGTGCAAGGAGAAGTTCCTGGAGCTGGAATATGATGTTCAAGGCTCGGTCAAGTTCCGTGATGGTTCAAATGTGAAGATTTGCGGGCAAGGTTCTGTCCTCTTCGAGGGTCTCACAGGAGAACATCGCATACTCACCGGAGTATACTACATCCCAAGGCTACGCAACAACATCATCTCTGTCAGGAAACTTGACGAGAATGGATGCAAGGTGGATATTGAGAACGGAGTGATGACGATCTTCGACAACCTCCGGAACGTGCTAGCCCGAGTAAATCGCACACGGAACAGGCTCTATATCCTCAACCTTGATCAGTCTCAACCAGAGTGTTGGCTCGCCAAGAGTGACGACGATTCATGGTTATGGCATGCTATATTTGGACACATCAACTTCTACACCTTGAAGAAGATGTCGAAGATGGAGATGGTATCGGGGATGCCGTTTATCGACCATGTTGATCGAGTATGTGATGGGTGCTTGGTTGGAAAACAACACCGCAGGCCATTCCCTGCTCAGTCTACCTATCGTGCAAGTGATGCACTCGAGCTGCTCCATGGTGATCTATGTGGCCCTATCACTCCAGCAACTCACGGAGGAAACACGTATTTCTTCCTACTGGTAGATGAATACTCGAGATATATGTGGGTCGTTCTCCTACGATCTAAAGATGGGGCATTTGAAGCATTTAAGAAGATGAAGACTGCAACGGAGATGGAACACAAGCTGAAGGTTCGCGCTCTAAGGACAGATCACAGCAGAGAGTTTACGTCGAACGAGTTCAACGACTACTGCGAGAAGATTGGCACAAAGAGGTTCCTCACGACACTTATACACCACAGCAGAACGGGGTTGTTGAAAGGCGCAATCGAACCGTCGTTGACATGGCGAAAAGTTTACTCAAGAGCAAGAACCTGCCATGGAATTTTTGGGGAGAAGCTGTCTCGACGGCGGTCCATGTTCTCAACCGGGCTCCAACAAAGGCAGTGATCGGCAAGACTCCGTATGAAGAAATTTACAGATAGAAGCCGAATGTGTCTCATCTACGGACGTTTGGGTGTGTGGCGCATGTGAAGACGGAGGAGCCGCATCTCTCAAAGCTTGTCGATCGCAGCACCAAGATGGTGTTCATCGGATACGAGAGAAGTTCCGGCACCCAGGCATACCGCTTCTACGATCCACGAACCAAGCGTCTACGGATTTCACGCGACGTCGTGTTTGAAGAAAACCAAGCGTGGAATTGGAGCGCAGCAGCCGACGATGCTCCAAACAGTAACATATTCACAGTTGAATTTCCAACTGATGATGATGCAGGGGAGGACTTCCAGGTGGCTGGCAAGGTGCCCAACCAAGGTGACCACAATGGTAGTGATCATCGTGGTGCCGACACCGACGACGATGCGCATGGGTCGCAAGGTGATAGCGACAACGACGCGCAAGACACGGGTAGAGATTCGGCAACGACATCGACAATGAGGCGCATAGTGATGATGACAATCAAGATGATGGTCACGATCACGACGACTACGCCGACGATGCGGATGCCAACGACCCAGCATCTACCATGCCCGAGACTCAACCGTCTTCCTCAAGTGCATCGACGCCGACACAATTTGTGTCGCCTCCTTTGCAAGTCACAACGGATTCTTCCGGGCCTCGTTGCTACAAGACCCTCAAGAAAGTCTACAAGTACGCAAAGCCAGTTACGCTCGAGTACTCCGATTTGTGTTTACTCGGAGTTGAGGAGCCGGTGGACTTCGTAGAGGCGAGCAAAAGTTCAAGTTGGATGCACGCCATGGATGAGGAGATGAAGGCGATCGAGAGCAATGGCATGTGGACTTTGGTAACCCGACCTCCGAACCAAAAGGCAATAGGTTTGAAGTGGGTTTACAAGTTAAAGAAGGACACGAAGGGTGCCACTGTGAAGTACAAGGCAAGATTCGTCGCAAAGGGCTACATACAACGTCAAGGAGTTGACTATGAGGAGGTGTTTTGCACCGGTTGCTCGAATCGAGACGGCGAGAGTGCTCCTAGCTTTGGCAGCACAAGAGGATTGGAAGGTTCATCATATGGATGTGAAATCCGCTTTCCTCAACGGCGACCTCAAAGAAGAAGTGTACATGGAACAACCCCTCGGCTACGAGAAGAAGGGCGAAGAAGGGAAGGCTTACAAGCTCAAGAAGGCACTTTACGGGTTGAAGCAAGCGCCAAGAGCTTCGAACGCAAAGTTAGACCGAAGTTTGATCTCGCTCGGGTTCAAGAGATGCCCCCTCGAGCACGCGGTCTATACAAAGAACTTCAAAGGATCAAACCTGCTAGTTGGAGTTTATGTCGACGATCTGATTATCACCGGAGATAGCGCGCAAGAAATTGAACGTTTCAAGGCGCAGATGAAGAAGAAGTTTAGTATGAGCGATCTGGGATTACTCAGCTATTACTTGGGCATCGAAGTGAAGCAAAGCTCCGGGAAGATTTCCCTATGTCAATCGGCTTATGCAGTCAAGTTATTGGAAAAGTGTGGCATGACAGATTGCTGACAGAAGCTCCAATGGACCAACGACACAAGTTGAGCAAGCGTAGCTCAAATCCGCCGGTGGACACCACAATGTATCGAAGCGTTGTGGGCAGCCTAAGATATTTGGTGCATATCCGACCTGACTTGGCTTATTCAGTCGGGATCATGAGTCGTTTCATGGAGAATTCGACAACCGAACACATGAGCGCGGTCAAGAAAATCTTGCGCTATGTGAAAGGCACTATTAATCTTGGCTGCACGTACCGAAAGGGAAAGGAAGGATTGATCCTTCGTGGATACTCAGATAGCGACATGGCAGGTGATGTGGATGACTGGAAAAGCACAACGGGCATGATATTCTACCTTGGCCCAAATCCTATCAACTGGAACTCTCAGAAGCAAAAGGTGGTTGCGCTGTCTTCATGCGAGGCAGAATACATAGCGGCAAGCACGACGGCTTGTCAAGCAGTGTGGCTGAGAAGACTCCTAGCTGATCTTGCAAAGCGGGAGGTGCAGAAGGTGTCATTGAAGATCGACAACCAAGCTGCAATCTCATTGTGCAAGAATTCGGTTCATCACGAAAGGAGCAAGCACATAGATACCCGGTTTCACCACATCCGAGAATGCATTGAGGAAGGGATGATCAAGGTTTAGCATGTGAACACAAAGGATCGGCTTGTCGATATTCTTAAGAAGTCTCTCGGACGACAGAAGTTCTTAGAGATGCGAGAAAGGATCGGCGTCCAAACTATACAGTAAGGACATCGTGTTTAGGAGGTGAATGTAGGGATTAAACCCAATGTCCGAGTACGTGTTTGTGTGCGTAACCGAGTAGTACAGGTATATGTTACCGAGTAGGTTAGCTAGTAGGCTCTCTTGTGCACATATATATATATATATATATATATATATATATATATATATATATATATATATATATATATATATACCCCTACTCCTTGTAGGATCATCAGATCAAAGCAATACAAAGAAGTATTCAACAGGACCGACAAGGTCCTGTGGCCATCACATCGATCAGTTTTTCTGTGTCGCTAGTTACGCAAGTTTCCGTCGAGAGAGTCGCTGGCTATACATGTATATATGGCCAGAATCCGTTAAGTTGCCTGCTAGCTTGCTTGCTAGCTGGTTGTACGTACGTGGTGCTCCTGGGTGATTTGATCTAGGGATCAAAAGCCAATAATGCATGCTCCTTTTTTTCACTGCGTCCTTTTTTCTGGACAGAAATGTGGGATAAGTAATGATACATGTTCGTGGGCAGGTGTGAAGTATTCTGACTCTGAAGATCCTTGCTATACTCAAAATGGTCAGCAAAACTTAATTCAGGAAAGGATACAGACTGGCCAAGATCAAATGGAGAGTTTGATGAAGTAAGTTCTATGAAATGATGAGTAAGGTTTTATAAGTACAAAAAAAATTCTCATGGTCACGTAGCAATAGTAGGAATGCTTAAAATCTCTGATGGAAAGTGTTAGCAGGATATGACTTCGTGGATGTGTGTTTTTCCCCCTAGTGATATAGTTATATGATATACATGGATAAGTACCCAAAATATGAAGAGTAAAGATAGATGACGAGAGTATTCACGACATAATGTTTTCCAAATCAAAAT
This sequence comes from Triticum aestivum, assembly GCF_018294505.1. Taxonomy (NCBI): domain Eukaryota; kingdom Viridiplantae; phylum Streptophyta; class Magnoliopsida; order Poales; family Poaceae; genus Triticum; species Triticum aestivum. The sequence goes on from NC_057806.1 coordinate 124,759,709, forward strand.
TCACTTAATCATAATCTTACTAGGCTGCACTTCAGATGTGCGCATGAATATACATTCCTACAACATAAATAGGACGCATATTCAGTTATTCAGGTCCATGGTGTTAGTTAACAGCTGCTGAAGTTAGTTTCAGTTTCGTCAGAAGTAGTTGTTCATTTTTTCTCTGTCAGTTTAGACAGTAGTTTGCTTTCTTCAGAAATAAGCCGAGCTGCGACTCGGACGTAGTTTGTTAGCTGAAACCGCGGCACTGACCTGATCGTGGGATGGCACGAGGGAGATGGTCATGGCCGCATCACGGGCGACGCGCGGGGAGCGCTGGGATGGCAGCGCTCATGACCCAGACGTGCCCTAATCTTTCATTTCCTGTTAGCTTTGTAATAGCGAGAATAAGAAGAAGAATAGAGAGCAGAAAAACTGCAAGGTTGAACGCGGCACAAAAACATCATCGTCTTCCTCTGTCTCTCTTGTGAGCTCGAGTGCTAGGTGTGAAAAAGTGGCATCAGAGCCGCGTTTGCTAGGATCCTGTGATGGCAGGTGATGATGGCAAGAAGAAGGCGGGGGACGCCGACGACGATGGCAGCAAAGGCTCGCCAAAGTCCGCAGCCGGCCAAGGGCGCGAGCTGGCGGTGGCGAGGCAGTTCGCTCCGGTCGTGCCGGGTCACGCCAACGTGCCACCATTGACCCGCACGAACTACGCCGAGTGGAGCCTCCTCATGGAGGTCGGGATGCAGGCAAGAGGGATGTGTCGCGCGATCCTGGGCGTGGAGGATCTGGATGACGAGTACGGGTACCGCAACGACAAGGGCGCAATGGAATTCATCCTCCGATCAGTGCCCCCGAGATGCTGCCCATGCTGCGCAAGCACCAGACCTCCCAGGAGCTGCGGGAGGCGATCCGCGCCATGCGCGCGGGCTCCGTGCGCGTCCGAGACGCGAAGGCCCAGACCTTGCGGGGGGAGTTCGATCAACTACGCCACAAACCCGGTGAGTCCATTGACGATCTGGCCATGCGCCTCACAGGGCTATGCGCGCGCCTCAGCGAGCTCGGTGACGCGATTTGCGACAAGCGCGTGATCCAGAAGTGGCTGCGAATCGTGCCCAAGCGGTACTCGCAGCTCGCGGTCTCCATCGACAACCTGGTCGACCTGGACACGACCTGGATCGAGGAGATCATCGGTCGTTTCAAGGCGGCCGAGGAGCGGTACAAGCTAGACGCCGAGGAGGAGGGCGGTAGCAAGCTCCTGCTCACTCTGGAGGAGTGGAACGCGCGGATCGGGCGCGGTGATCATGGCGGGTCCTCCAGTAGGGGGGGGCAACGGTGGCAAGAAAGGGCGCGGAAAGGGCCACGACGACCGCAGCAAGGGCGCCGCCCGCCCTGGCGGCGGAAAAGCTGGACCCAAGCGCTCCAGCAACTGCCGCTACTGCGGTATTAGCGGCCACTGGGCTCGCGAGTGCCGCAAGAAGATGAAGGACGAGGGCGGCGGCGAGGCGCACCTCGCGACGGCAGAGGATGAGGATCCTGCGCTCCTCATGGCACAGGTGACACCGCTGCTTGACGAGGCCGAGTTGGACGCGCGCAGCGATCAGCTCGTGCATCTCCATGAGGAGGGCGCTGAGGTCAGCCTCGAGGCCGCCGGCGACACCAAGGAACCACTTTGGCATCTGGACACCGGCGCGTCAAACCACATGACGGGCAACTCCACCGTCTTCTCGGAGCTGGATCGCCACGTCGTCAGCACGGTGCATTTCAGTGACGGGTCGGTGGTCGAGATCGAGGGGCGCGGGACGGTGGTTTTCGTCGCTCACAGAGGGCGTCACCGCGTGCTTTCAAAGGTATACTACATACCTCGACTGCGTACCTCGATCATCTCCGTCGGACAGCTGGATGAGGCGGGCTGCACCGCTCTGGTGCGGAGCGGCATGATGGTGGTGCGCGATCGTCAGGAGAACATCGTCGCCAAGGTGTACAGATCGAGGAACCACCTCTACACCGTCGAGCTGGAGATCACGCGGCCCGTGTGTTTAACGGCCATGGCCGGTGAGGACATGTGGCGCTGGCACGCGCGCTACGGCCACCTGAACTTCGACACGCTCCGGAAGCTGGCCCAGGACGGCATGGTGCGCGGCATGCCTCTGGTCGAGCACGTCGATCAGGTCTGCGATAGCTGCCTTGTCGGCAAGCAGCTCCGCGCCCCGTTCCCCACGGAGGCGAACTACCGAGCCGGCGATCACCTGGATTTGGTCCACGGTGATCTGTGCGGCCCAATCTCGCAGCCGATGCATGGAGGGAAAAGGTATTTTTTGTTGCTCGTGGATGACATGTCACGCTACATGTGGATTGTGCTCCTAAGCAGGAAAGACGAGGCACCCACGGCGATCAAGCGCTGGCAGGCCGGCGTCGAGGTGGAGACCTGCGCGCGCTCCGAACTAACAGGGGCGGCGAGTTCACCTCAACAGTGTTCGGGGAGTACTGCGCTGGCCGTGGAGTACGCCGACAGCTCACTGCCCCGTACTCGCCACAGCAAAACGGCATCGTAGAGCGCCGGAACCAGACCGTCGTCGGGATGGCACGGTGTCTTCTGAAGGTGAAAGGAGTGCCGAACAAGTTCTGGGGGGAGGCGGTGAGCACCGCCGTCCACCTGCTGAACTGCGCGCCCACGAAGGCGGTGCGCGGCATGATGCCATATGAAGCATGGCACGGCGACAAGCCGGCAGTGAGCTACTTCCGCACGTTTGGGTGCGTCGCACACACCAAGGTGACACGGCCAGGCCTCAAGAAACTGGAGGACCGCAGCCCGCGCACTGTCTTCATCGGGTTCGCGCCCACGATGGCCCTGACACAGCAGCCGGAGCAGGCAAGGGCAACATCTGCGACCCCGGCGAGTCCAGATACGCTGGTGCGTGCCCACACTCCGTCTGTGAGTGCGTCGCCTACGTCCGCGGTGTGCGGAGACATGCCAGTACACGCCCACACTCCTGAACCTGTGGTGTACAAGGGAAAGGGCGTGGGGGACGGGTACGTCTCACCTCCTCCTAGAGCCACGCTGGACACCGTTTTGGGCACCCGTGAGGCGCCACGTTGCTACCGCGCAGTCGACACCGTCCTTGAGGAAGCTGAGCCTGTGACCCTAGATCCAGCCGAGCTCCTTCTTGTGGCCAGAGAGGAGCTAAACACGTTCAAGGAGGCGGAGCCGCACGCAGCCTGGCGGGCGGCCATGCTGGACGAGCTTCTGTCCATCGATGAGAATAAGACGTGGACGCTCGCCACGCCCCCCGCCGGCAAGCAAGCCATCGGGCTCAAGTGGGTTTTCAAACTAAAGAAGAACTCCGCCGACGAGGTCATCAAGCATAAGGCAAGGCTTGTCACGAAGGGATATGCGCAGCGGCCGGGCGTGGACTACGACGAGGTGTTCGCTCCGGTCGTGCGGCTTGAGTCTGTGTGGCTACTGCTTGCAATCGCTGCACAGGCAGGCTGGGAAGTGCATCATCTGGACATCAAATCCGCCTTCCTCAATGGAGACCTATAGGAGGAGGTATACATCATGCAGCCGCCTGGTTTTGAGTGCCCTGGCGAGGAAGATAAGGTGCTCCGTCTGTCCAAAGTGTTGTACGGGCTCTGTCAGGCGCCGCGCGCTTGGAACATCAAGCTGGATGACATGCTGGTGTCGCTCAGGTTTCAGAAGAGCCCATCGGAGCACGCCGTGTACATGAGGTGCAGTGGCGACGAGCGGCTGCTTCTGGGCGTCTACGTCGACGATCTTGTCGTCACTGGGTCAAGCATGGAGGCCATCACGCAGTTCAAGCATCAGATGCAGTCCGTCTTCTCCATGAGCGACCTCGGACTGCTGAGCTACTACCTCGGCATCGAGGTGCACCAGGGAGATGACGCGATCACCCTCAAGCAGGCAAGTTATGCAGCCAAGATCGTGGACAAGGCCGGACTAACGGGCTGCAATTCAGTTTACATTCCAATGGAACCACGCCTGAAGCTGAGCAAGGAAAGCTCGAGCCCGCCAGTGGATAGAAAGCTCTACCGCAGCATCGTCGGCAGTCTTCGCTACCTGGTGCACTCACGGCCGGACATTTCATTTGCGATCGGTTTTGTCAGCAGGTTCATGGAAGCGCCCACAACAAAGCACCGGGCGGCGGTGAAGCAGCTGCTGCGGTACGTTGCAGGCACTCTAAACTATGGGTGCAGATACGAGAAAGGTGAGCCGGAGCCGCAACTAGTTGGTTACAGTGATGCAGATTTTGCCGGCAATGTTGATGACAGGAAGAGCACCTCTGGAACGGTGTTTGTGTTCGGCAAGAGTGTGACAAGTTGGCAGTCTCAGAAGCAGAAGGTGATCGCCCTTTCATCATGCGAGGCCGAGTACATGGCGGCGACCACAGCCGCGTGCACAGGAGTCTGGCTCTGGAGAATGCTTGGTGATCTGCTGGGAGACCCGGGGATTGCAACACCACTGCTCATCAACAACAAATCAGCGATCCAACTTTACAAGAATCCTGTCTTTCATGACAGAACGAAGCACATCAAGACACGATTTCATTTCATTCGTGAATGTGTGCAAGATGGAAGGATCACCGTCGACTACATCCACACCGGCGAGCAACTGGCTGACATCATGACCAAGGCTCTGGCTCGGGTGAAGTTTCAGGAGCTGCGGGAGAAGTTGGGCATGGTCGACATCAGCAGCTGATTAAGGGGGAGAATTTCAGTTAACAGCTGCTGAAGTTAGTTTCAATTTCGTCAGAAGTAGCTGTTCGTTTTTTCTTTGTCAGTTTAGACAGTAGTTTGCTTTCTTCAGAAATAAGCCGAGCTGCGACTCGGACGTAGTTTGTTAGCTGAAACCGCGGCCCTGACCTGATCGTGCGATGGCACGAGGGAGATGGTCATGGCCGCATCACGGGCGACACTCGGGGAGCGCTGGGATGGCAGCGCTCACGACCCAGGCGTGCCCTAATCTTTCGTTTTCTATTAGCTTTGTAATAGCGAGAATAAGAAGAAGAATAGAGAGCAGAAAAGCTACGAGGTTGAACGCGGCACAAAAACATCATCTTCTTCCTCTGTCTCTGTCTTGTGAGCTCGAGTGCTAGGTCTGACACATGGGAACTTGAACCTACTTTGTTTATGTTGTGGATGTATGAAAAGGAAGGCACATGATTCTCATGGTCCACAACTCCGGTGAGCCCAACATTAGAAATATAGAAAACCACATTCAAAAGTTTCAAAAAAATGTGAAAAAATAATTCCACATAGGTATGTGTAAAAATTCACTAAGAGAATTTGTCATCTGTGCTATCGGAAGATTGGGAGGGAGATTGTTTCGATATTAGCAAACATGGCAGTTTAGTAATGTCACTCTTTCCTGATAATAGCCAGTGTGAACTGTCATAGTTAAGATTGGAAGGCAGATTGTTTTGATATTAGCAAACACACTTAATGTTTTAAATAGCGGGCTTTGGAAAATAGCAACGGGCCACCAAATCAGCTATAGCGGGCTATAAAGACGGCCATTTAGCGACACCATGCTGAAAAGGCTATAGCGGGCTATAGCGGAGGCTATAGTCGACTATTTAAAACTATACAGTACATGACAGTTTAGTAATGACGCTCTTTCCTGATAATATCTAGAAGTAACAACAAATAGTTGATAGATTGAACTTGCATTGTCTCTACAATTCTGGTTAGGTTCTCTTTAGAAAACTCTAGTGTGAGATGAGATCAGAGCGGGACCAAATAGCCAGTTATATGGGCCATGGCTATCTTTAATACTCCAGAAGTGGATATTAAGATGATTTGTGATTTGTAGCAGGAACTGAAGGAGAATGATTTTATCAGATCAGACGAAATATTGAAGAAGGAAACGCAGGATCAATATTGGATCTGAGCCATTGAACTTTTCAAGACTCGTGGACATACAAGTCTAGCAAGGGGAGGACTCAGTCTGGTATTTTTTTTGAATTTTCACGAGGGGGGGGGGGAGAATCCCCCACCTGAATATATTGATCACGGTGGGCTAAAATCCCAAATAGTTACAAAGCACCAACTTTACACGAGGAAGGGGTAGGGGGGGGGGGGGAAATCATAGAGGTAACGGCGAGAGCGCATGCATCCATCCCTCCGCGTGCGATCGGCGAGCTTCAGTCAGCCGATCACCTAGAGGACCGCGTCCTCCCTACATCAGCAAAGCAGGCAGGCAAGGGGCGGCGGCAGGCGTTGAAAGACTACCGCGTTCCGGTGTTTCCAGAGCTGCCAGCAGCACAACATGGCGAACTCAACCTCCGACTCGACGCCTTCCGCCACCGCAGCAGCAAGAGCGCCAAGCTTGTAGACCATAACACCATCGACAATGACCTGGACATGCCTCCAGAATGCCATTGCGAACGGGTAGGAGAAGAGCATGTGGTCAGCAGTTTCTAGAGCAGCAGAGCAGAGTGGACATCCGGCATCTTCAGCATCGACAATGTGTTTCCGAAGCAGGACGTCCCTCGTGTGGATGCGTCGTTGCACCAACAGCCAATAGAAAAACTTCACTCGCGACGAAGCACGTGCCTCCCAGATCATGTGGGCGAAGCCGGCGGCCACCTCGCCAAACCGCAGGAACCTGTATGCGGAGCTGGATGACAGGGCGCCTTTGGGCGCAGCGGCGTGAAGAAGCCTTCTCTCATCTCCCCCCACCCGTGCTGGTAATGCGGTCAGGAGCGCATCGACCACCGTAAGTTTGCGCTCGCCCACCCTTGTCAGCCGGGACACCAGGCAGCGAGCGAGGCCGCACGCGCGCACGTGTCCGACCGTCACCTCCGCGTCCAGGGCGTGGAAGAAGAGAGTCGGGTACGCGAAAATAACATGTGCTCCCCTCCCCGACGTCGACGACGGAGATGGCACGGTAGAGTGGGAGCAATTTCACGATCGCGGTCCGGTGCTCACCAAGGGCCAGCTCACTGCGAGCAAGGAGGGAGCGGCCACCAGCCCCGCCCCATATCCAGGCTGCCCACCTAGAGTCCGGGGTCGTGTGTAGGCGATGAAGCATCTTCAGCAGTAGGCACAAGTTTTGTGTCGCCAGGTCACGGACTCCTAGCCTGCCTTCGCTCTTCGCCCGGCACACCCGCTCCCACGCAACCAGGCATTGGGCGCCCGAGGCCCGTTCGGCGACATTCCAAAGAAAGGCGCGGCGCAGCCCGTCTAGCGCGCGCACCACGGCTAGCGGCAGCAGCAACGCCGCCATGGCATACGTAGGAAGCGCGTCCAGGACGGTGTTGATGAGCACCAGACGCCTTGCAGGGGAGAGAAGGCGAGCCGCCCAGCCGGCGAGATACTTGTCCACTTTCGCAATCAGCGGGAGGAAATCCGCGAAGCGCAGTTTCTCCCATGAGAGAGGGAGGCCGAGGTACGTTTGCGGGAACGATCCCGTGGCGCAGCCCAGAGCGGCCACCACCCAGGCCAGATCCTCCTCCTCCACATGCACCGGCACCCGGGTACTTTTGGTGAAGTTGATGATCAGCCCCGTGGCGGCGGCGAACTGGTCGAGAATCTGCCGGAGACGGACCGCGCCACCCTCGGTTGCCCGCGCGATGATCAGCGTGTCATCGGCGTACTGCAACACCACCGCAGGCGCGTCCAGAAGGAGAGGGTGGCGTAGCACCTCATCCTGACGGATGAGCCACTGGAGCACGTCAGCGACGAGGAGGAAGAGGTAGGGGAGATGGGGTCCCCCTGCCTGAGGCCGCAGCGCACCTGGAACCACCGCCCCGGCACCCCGTTCAACAGGACCGCCGAGCTCAAGGAGTGGAAGAGGGCATCCATCCAGTCGCACCAGAGCGACGGGAACCCCCGGACCTCCATCGCAGCGCGCAAGCTCACCCAGTTGATGGAGTCGAACGCCTTGGCGAAGTCAAGTTTGAGGACCATCGTGGGGGCTCGGCGACGATGGCAGCACTGCACCATTTCCGTGGCATAGATGAAGTTTTCAGAGATGCTTCTCCCCCGCACAAAGCCTGACTAATCTTCGTCGATCAGGAGAGGGATTTGCTGTTGAAGCCATGAGGTAAGCCCTCGGCACAGGATCTTGATGTCGCCGTTTTGGAGCGAGACGGGGCGGAAGGAGGCAGGGGATGGCACACCACTCCCTTTGGGCAGCAGGGCGATGTAGGCTCGATTGATCCCATCGAGGCGGGCGACGCCCTCATGGAACTCATCGAAGAGACGAATAAGATTCGCCGCCACCACGCCCCATGCCACCTGGTAGAACGCAGGGCCCAGCCCATCTGGACCGGGGCACTGGTGCGGTCCAGGGCGTCCACCGCCGCCTTGATCTCGGCCCGCTCAAAGGGGGCCACAAGAGCAGGCCTGTCCGCCGCGGGGGCACTAGCGTAAAGGGCCGCCAGATCAAAATGCCAGACGGGCTCCCTGGGCCGGCCCAGTAGCGCCACGTAGAAAGCACGCAGGGCCACGACCTTCCCTGCATGGTCGGTCACCCGCACCCCTTCAACTTCCAGGACCGCAACGTGGTTGCGGCGTCGATGTTGCGATGTGGAGGCGTGGAAGAACTTGGTGTTCTCGTCCCCGTCACACACCGCACGGCATTTGCCACGTTGCCGCCAATCCGCACACTGCCGTCAAACAGAAGCGGTGAGAGCAAGGCAGGCGTCGCGGCGAAGAGCGCCCTCATCTGTGGAGAGAGCACGGTTTTCTTCCAGGAAGAAAAAGAGGTCAATAATAAAACGACAATCATTATTGAAAGTGGGAATGAACTGGTGCTATTTTTTCCAAACCTTGGCAGCAAACCAGAATGCTTTCTTCCTAGCCGCGAGGATCCCGCCCTCACCCGTAGCACGCACCAGAGTAGACCAGGATGGGAGAGTAGTAGGGAGGAAGGCCGGGTCCTGGAGCCAGGCCGTTTCAAAGAAAAACCGCGAGGGGTCGGGTTCTTGGTCGAGGCCGAGACTAAGAGGGGCACATGATCAGAAGTGACGCGTGGGAGGGAAGTGAGACAGGAGTCAGGGAACACGTCATTCCACGCATTGTCGAAGAACGCTCAATCGAGTCGGGCAAGGATGGGGGGGGGGGTCCTGCCGATTGGTCCAAGTGAAGGAGCGGTCTGAAAGATGCAGCTCATGCAGAGCAAGGGCATTCACAAGGGAGTTGAAACGAGCAGCGCGACCGGCATCAAAGTTCCCCCCTGTCTTCTCGCTGGGATGGCGCAAGAGATTGAAATCCCCCACAATGAGCCAGGACCCGAGGACCCTGGGAGGGATCGTGAGCATGTCCTCAACGAAAATTTCGGTAAAAGAGTGGTCAGAGGGGGCATACACGTTAGTTAGGGTAACGGTCACCCCCGAGGAAGAGCATGTGAGAGTGACGGAGATGGAGTAGCTAGACTCGAAGGAGGAGACGAGCGAGAAGGAGGAAGGATCCCACGTGGTGAAAATGCCGCCACGGCTCCCGTCCACATTTTTGGCAACAAACTGCGCGAGGTGCTGGGGGAGGAAAGACACAGCTTTACGGGCGTCAAGACGGGCAAGCTTAGACTCTTGGATGCAAACAAAGCTGGGATTAGAGGAACATAGCAAGTTCTTAACTACATCACACTTATCCCGATCGCCCAAAGCCTGGACATTCCAGGAGAGCGCGCGGATTGAGCGAAAAGCGGCACTATCCATTACAACATTCAACACCCGAACGCAGAGAGAGGGGAGACATGATAACACGAAAGGAAACATAGACAGTACACCGGACACGAGGGGAAGGACGACGACCACGGGGGGGGGGCACACCGGTGTGCATTCTCGTTCTCGGAGACGGGCTACACATCGGCATCAGCATACACCGGGGTAGCAGGAATGGATGCGGCAACACGAAGATCGGACACAGGCTTCATGCCCATGGGAGCGATCACGGTGTCTAGGATCTTGTCCTTCAGAACCTTCGACTTGAGCCTAGGAGAGCAGCCAGAGAGCGCATCCTTCAGGGCTCGCAGCTTGATGGCTTTCGCCTCCACGCTAACCCAGGCCGACACCTCCATTTTGGCCAGGCGCTCGCTGTGCCGCTGCTCCAGGGGGCGCCAGCGGCAATAGCCGCGGTCTCATCGCCGCCCTCCATGTCCTCTAGCTCAACCAGGGTCACTCCAGAGAGCGAGCTCCCGAAGTCGGAGAAGAGCTGCGAGCCCGAGAACGGCGCGATGGCGCGGGGAGGGGATGGGGTAAGGCAGCCCGCCCCATGCTCAAGAGCGGTCCATGGGAGCGGCGGCGCTCCCAGGACACGAAGGACAGAGGCGAGTTGCCGCCCGCCCTGGCGTCCCCTACCGTGCACAGCAGACGGCGCCGCACCACCCCCACGCCCGCGCCCCAGAGGTAGGCCATGGAGGACGGGGTGGTTGTGGGCAAACGACGGCGGAGGGGGGGGGGTGGAAGAAAGGGATGTAGACACCATCGCGGGAAAGGGAGTCAGCAGCATCCCAGACCCGTACAGGCCAAACGGAGACCACGCGGGCACCCCAGCGTCTGCCTAGAGGCCAGACGTCGCAGGGCACGTCGCGCGGGCTACGAAGGCGGACAACCACCCTGACCGTAGCCAACTCCCGAGTAGCAAGGATGAGTGGGTCGATCTCGAGCACTTTGGCAAAGGGAGCGAACGCCGCAGCGATGCCGACAGGGTTGAGGAATTCGGCGGAGAAGCCAGTCGCCGCCAGGAGAGCGCAGGGGCCAACATGAAAGTCAACCCGCCCATACGCCTCCTCCCGATGGAGGTCAATGCAGGCGCCCTCGTGCCGAAATGGCCGGCGCCCCATCGCTTCCTCGCGGTCCGCAGCAGAGGCGAACCTGAGGTACATGGCACCACCGGAGGAGGGCATCGTCTCCGGGAGGATGTGGCCGATGAAGCGAAGGAGGGCGGCTTGGACGGCCGCGGTGTCATTGTGGAAGGCATTTGGCGGCTCAATGGTGACCACGGCCAACCGCATCGCCGCATCACTGTCCCCCTCCGGCATGAAGACTTCGATGGAGTCCGGGCGCTGCGACTCGGTGGCAATGGAGTCATCGGAGGAGCGGGAGGAGAAAGACGACCCCGACAACTCAAGGGGGGAGGCCTCTCCATCCAACCCAGCGCCATCAACCGCAGAGGCCGGGGCAGGTGCCGGGGCGCCCACGGGCTGCAGCTGCCCGGCTGAGGGTGCCCACTGACTGGGGAGGAAGGCACTGGAGACGGAGGCGGGGAGGACACCACCTCAGACATGGAGATATCATGGAAACACGGCCTGTCGTTGGCCCCCGTCTCCAGAGCAGCGAAGGAGCCCCCCTCCTCCAAGGCGAGGTCGGGCATGGCAGCAGCCAGACTAGCCAGATGCATGGTGGTGCGAAGGCGAGCCGAGGGGTAAGGGGTGTGAGGGAGTCCTGGATTAGGGGGTCTCCGGACAGCCGGACTATATCCTTTGGCCAGACTGTTGGACTATGAAGATACGAGATTGAAGACTTCGTCCCGTGTCCGGATGGGACTCTACTTGGCGTGGAAGGCAAGCTAGGCAATACGGATATGTATATCTCCTCCTTTGTAACCGACCTTGTGTAACCCTAACCTCTTCCGGTGTCTATATGAACCGGGGGGTTTTAGTCCGTAGGACAACATACAATCATACCATAGGCTAGCTTCTAGGGTTTAGCCTCTCCGATCTCGTGGTAGATCAACTCTTGTATTACTCATATCATCAAGAACAATCAAGCAGGACGTAGGGTTTACCTCCATCAAGAGGGCCCGAACCTGGGTAAAACATCGTGTCCCCTGCCTCCTGTTACCATCCGCCTTAGACGCACAGTTCGGGACCCCCTACCCAAGATCCACCGGTTTTGACACTGACATTGGTGCTTTCATTGAGAGTTCCTCTGTGTCGTCATCATTAGGCTTGATGGCTCCTTCAATCATCGATAGCGATGCAGTTCAGGGTGAGACTTTTCTCCCTGGACAGATCTTTGTGTTCGGCGGCTTCGCACTGCGGGCCAACTCGCTTGGCCATCTGGAGAAGATCGAGAGTTACGCCCCTGGCCACCAGGTCAGGTTTGGAAGCTTAAACTACACGGCCGATATCCACAGAGACTTGATCTTCGACGGATTCGAGCCCCTGCCTAGTGCGCCACACGGCCACGATGAGCATGATTTAGCTCTGCCATCGGACTGTGTTCAGGAGATCGCGCCGGCAACCACTCTGACCCTCAATTCAGAGCCAGATGCACCATCCATGGACGAGTGGATAGACCCCGCCACGGAGGCCGCACTCTCATCAGCGATCGAGCCGAGTATCGACCTTACCCTTCATGGGAGCCGTGACGCCGAACTACCGGATTCTTCCCCGGCCACGGACTCTGAACGGCCTGTGCCCGTGCCTATCGAGTCCGACTGGGCGCCGATCATGGAGTTTACCTCTGCGGATATCTTTCAGCACTCGCCCGTCGGCGACATACTGAACTCATTAAGGTCTCTCTCCTTATCAGGAGAGTCCTGGCCGAACTATGTCCAGCAGGATTGGGATGCAGATGACAAAGAAATTCGTCGCCCACCCACCACCCACTTAGTAGCCATTGTCGATGATTTGACCGACATGCTCGACTTCGACTCAGAAGACATCGACGGCATGGACGATGATGTAGGAGGCGAACAAGAACCACTTCCCACAGGGCACTGGACAGCCACCTCATCATATGACATATATATGGTGGACACACCCAAAGAAGGCAATGGCGACGGGGCAGCGGAGAATGACCCCTCCAAGAAGCAACCCAAGCGCCGACGTCAGCGGCGCAGCTCTAAGTCTCGCCAAAGCAAAAGCGGTGACACCGGCACAAGAGATAATAGCACTTCGGACAGTGCCGAAGACGACAACAATCCCCTCCAGCAAGATTTAGGGCAGGAGGATGGAGAAGCCAGCCCTCCCAAGAGAGCGGCAGATGGAGAGGCGGAGGATGATAATTACATGCCTCCCTCCGAAGACGAGGCAAGCCTCGACGATGACGAATTCGTCGTGCCTGAGGATGCCGTCAAACAGGAGCGCTTCAAGCGCCGGCTTATAGCCACGACAAATAGCCTTAAGAAAAAGAAACAGCAGCTTCAAGCTGATCAAGATTTGCTAGCTGACAGATGGAATGAAGTCCTTGCGACTAAGGAATATAAACTCGAACGCCCCTCCAAGAGTTACCCAAAGCGCAGGTTGTACCTCGACTGGAGGAGGAAGCACCAAAACCTACATCTCCAGCGTATGACGCGGCTGATCGGCCACCTCGTGGCCACGACAAAGAGGCATTCCAGCCAAAAGTTCAGCCCGCACCCCGACGCCACTCAAATAAAAATGTCAAGACATGGGGAAATACACCAGGCCTGCCAGACGTATTTGAGGACAAAGCAAAAGACGCAAGATCGATCTACGGATCGCGAGGGTGCGCCACTATGTGAGACGATAACCGTCACGCCGGATACAGTAAAAGTAAGTCCAGCCGGGCCGAACACAGCGGACAAGACTCATCTGAGCTGCGTCGTGATATAGCCCAGTACAGAGGCGCCGCACACCCCCTATGCTTCACAGACGAAGTAATGGATCATCAAATCCCAGAGGGTTTCAAACCCGTAAATATAGAATCATACGACAGCACAACAGATCCTGCGGTATGGATCGAGGACTTCCTCCTGCACATCCACATGGCTCGCGGCGACGATCTACACGCCATCAAATACCTCCCACTTAAACTCAAAGGACCAGCTCGGCATTGGCTCAACAGCCTACTAGCAGAATCCATTGGCTGTTGGGAAGATCTGGAAGCCGCATTCCTTGACAACTTCCAGGGAACTTATGTGCGACCACCAGATGCCGGATTCCTAACAAAGAAAAATCAAATCGTCGACTGTCCGGATGCAGAGGCCCTAGCAGCTTTTAAGCACAATATCCACGATGAGTGGCTCGCCCGGCACCTTGGCCAGGAAAAGCCGAAATCTGTGGCAGCCCTCGCGACACTTATGACCCGCTTTTGCGCGGGAGAAGACAGCTGGCTGGCTCGCAACAATAATATATCAAAGAACAATGGTACTTTGGATACCAAGGATGGCAATGGCAGGTCACGTTGCAACAAGCACAAGCGCCGCATTAACATCGACAATACCGAGGATACGACAGTCAATGCCGGATTCAGAGGCTCTAAACCCGGTCAGCGGAAAAAGCCATTCAAAAGAAGCACTCCGGGCCCGTCCACTTTGGACCGTATACTCGATCGATCGTGTCAAATACACGGCACCCCTGACAAGCCAGCCAACCACACCAACATGGATTGTTGGGTGTTCAAGTAGGCCGGCAAGTTAAATGCTGAAAACAAAGATAAGGGGTCACTCATTGATGACGAGGAGGAGCCCCGGCCGTCAAACACTGGAGGATAGAAGAGGTTCCCCCCACAAGTGCGGACGGTGAACATGATATACGCAACCCACATCCCCAAAAGGGAGCGGAAGCATGCGTTAAGGGACGTATATGCGTTGGAGCCAGTCGCCCCAAAGTTCAACCCATGGTCCTCCTGTCCGTTCACCTTCGATCGTCGGGACCACCCCACTAGTATCCATCATGGCGGATTCGCCGCACTGGTCCTAGACCCAATCATTAACGGATTTCACCTCACTCGAGTCCTTATGGATGGCGGCAGCAGCCTGAACCTGCTTTATCAGGACATAGTGCGCAAAATGGGTATAGACCCCTAAAGGATCAAACCCACAAAAACGACCTTCAAAGGCGTCATACCAGGTGTAGAGGCCCATTGCAAAGACTCAGTCACACTGGAAGTGGTCTTCAGATCCCCGGATAACTTCTGAAGCAAGGAGTTAATCTTCGATATAGTCCTGTTCCGCAGCGGCTATCATGCACTGCTCGGGCGAACCACATTCGCAAGATTCAACGCAGTACCACACTATGCATATCTCAAGCTCAAGATGCCAGGACCTCGGGGGGTCATCACAGTCAATGGAAACATAGAGCGCTCTCTCCATATGGAGGAGCACACTGCGGCCCTCGCAGCAGAAGCGCAAAGTAGCCTCTTAAGGCAATCCACCAGTTCGGCGATTCAAGACCCGGACACCTTCAAGCGCACCCGGAGTAATAGGCAACAAGACCGCCTGGCACGTTCCGAGCTCGCATAGCAATGCGCCCCCAGTACCAGCCAAACGGCGAAATCTGTGCCACACGTACATAATTACGCATTAAAAATACCATGGGCACAGGTGGGGAGGGGGCACGACTACGGCACGCCCCAAGACGCGGCTCAACCGCACTAGGGGCTTCCCGCTTTGTTATATTTCTCTCTTTCAGGACTTTAATCTCTGGAAACCCCGTCCGGCAGTACGGTTGCCGGACACACGATGCAACAACCAAGGAGGCAGAAAGCTACGTCGCACCACGGAACTCCCAGGTGGTCTCTGACAACGAGTGAAATACCTGCTTTAAATACCATTCCTCAGTTTGCCCTTGGAGGGGACATGTCAAATAGTCCTACTTTTTGCTTATCGCACTACTTGTATCATTCTGCTTTAACGCACCTTTTTGAATAAACATTGCATAACACTAGCCTATTATCACATTCTCTATTCTTCTTTTTTTATACATATATATATATATATATATGTTCATTCATGACATCCAGCACCCGTACACTCTGGTACGGCCAATACGCCAGGGGCTTAAGCATACCCCACAATACGGCGTGAGAAGTCTGAACACTTTCGACAGTGCGGCACCCCGAACTTATAGCATTATATGCATCAGCTCCGAATCATGTCTTGGGTCAATAGTTGGGTTTGCCCGGCTCCCATGTTTTGGTACCTTACATTCCGCTATATCTGCTAAGGTAGCACTGGGAGAACTACTGCGATTGTGCCCCGGTTCAGCAGGGCTAAGCACCTCAATAGAGAAAGCTAAAACTGACTGTCATGATAAGGCGAGAGCTGGTCGCTGTTCGAGAGGTTTTGAGTCCCTAAAGACTTATGCCTCTTAGAGTGAGGAGGCGGCTCTGTCCGGCTTAAGGCATGTATAGCGCCCCGAATTCGGCCTTCCGAATACTAGGGGTGTGGGAGTCCTGGATTAGGGGGTCTCCGGATAGCCGGACTATCTCCATTGGCTAGACTGTTAGACTATGAAGATACAAGATTGAAGACTTCATCTCGTGTCCGGATGGGACTCTACTTGGTGTGGAAGGAAAGCTAGGCAATAAGTATATGGATATCTGCTCCTTTGTAACCGACCTTGTGTAACCCTAAGCCTCTCCGGTGTCTATATAAACCGAAGCGTTTTAGTCCGCAGGACAACAATCACAACATACAATCATACCACAGGCTAGCTTCTAGGGTTTAGCCTCTCTGATCTCGTGGTAGATCTACTCTTGTAACACCCATATCATCAATATTAATCAAGCAGGACGTAGGGTTTTACCTCCATCAAGAGGGCCCGAACCTGGGTAAAACTTCGTGCCCCTTGCCTCCTGTTACCATCTGGCCTAGACGCACAGTTCGGGACCCCCAACCCGAGATCCGCCGGTTTTGACACCGACATTGGTGCTTTCATTGAGAGTTACTCTGTGTCGTCGCCGTTAGGCTTGATGGCTCCTACTATCATCAATAGCGATGCGGTCCAGGGTGAGACTTTTCTCCCCGGACAGATCTTCGTGTTCGGCGGCTTTGCACTGTGGGCTAATTCGCTTGGCCATCTGGAGCAGATTGAAAGCTACGCCCCTGGCCATCAAGTCAGATTTGGAAGCTTGAATTACACGGCCAACATCCGTGGGGACTTGATCTTCGATGGATTCGAGCCACAGCCGAGCGTGCCGCACTGTCGCGATGGGTACGACCTAGCTCTGCCACCGGACTGTACTCCAGAGGCCGCACCTGCATCAGCTCCGACCCTTAGCTCGGAGCCAACTGCGCCAATCGAGGACGGGTGGCTACACACCACCTCAGGGGATGCAGTCTCGACGGTGATCGAGCCAAACACCAGCATAATCCTCTGCATGGCCCGTGACTCCAAGGTGTCGGACTCTCTTCCAGACCATGAACCATCCGCGCCCCTGCCAATCGAATCCGATTGGGCGCCGATCATGGAATTCACCGCCGCGGATATCTTTCAGCACTCGCGCTTCGGCGACATTCTGAATTCACTAAGGTCTCTCTCTTTGTCAGGAGAGCCCTGGCTGGATTATGGCCAACAGGATTCGGATGCGGACGACGAAGGAATTCGACGCCCACCCACCACCCACTTCGTAGCCACTGTCGATGATTTAATGGACATGCTCGACTTCGGCTCCGAAGACATCGATGGTATGGACGACGATGTAGGAGACGAATATGAACCAGCACCTATAGGGCACTGGACAGCCACCTCGTTGTATGACATATACATGGTGGATACACCCAATGAATGCAATGGCGGCGAGATAGCGGAGGATGACCCCTCCAAGATGAAGGAAATATGCCCTAGAGGCAATAATAAAGTTATTATTTATTTCCTTATATCATGATAAATGTTTATTATTCATGCTAGAATTGTATTAACCGGAAACATAATACTTGTGTGAATACATAGACAAACAAAGTGTCACTAGTATGCCTCTACTTGACTAGCTCGTTAATCGAAGATGGTTATGTTTCCTAACCATAAACAAAAGAGTTGTTATTTGATTAACGGGATCACATCATTAGGAGAATGATGTGATTGACATGACCCATTCCATTAGCTTAGCACCCGATCATTTAGTATGTTGCTATTGCTTTCTTCATGACTTATACATGTTCCTATGACTATGAGATTATGCAACTTCCGTTTGCCGGAGGAACACTTTGTGTGCTACCAAACATCACAACATAACTGGGTGATTATAAAGGAGCTCTACAGGTGTCTCCAAAGGTACATGTTGGGTTGGCGTATTTCGAGATTAGGATTTGTCACTCCGATTGTCGGAGAGGTATCTCTGGGCCCTCTCGGTAATGCACATCACATAAGCCTTGCAAGCATTACAACTAATAAGTTAGTTGTGAGATGATGTATTACGAAACGAGTAAAGACTTGCTGGTAATCAGATTGAACTAGGTATTGGATACCGACGATCGAATCTCGGGCAAGTAACATACCGATGACAAAGGGAACAACATATGTTGTTATGCGGTCTGACCGATAAAGATCTTCGTAGAATATGTAGGAGCCAATATGGGCATCCAGGTCCCGCTATTGGTTATTGACCGGAGATTTGTCTCAGTCATGTCTACATTGTTCTCGAACCGTAGGGTCCGCACGCTTAACGTTACGATGACAGTTATTATGAGTTTATGCATTTTGATGTACCAAAGTTAGTTCGGAGTCCCGGATGTGATCACGGACATGACGAGGAGTCTCGAAATGGTCGAGACATAAAGATTGATATATTGGATGGCTATATTCGGACATCGGAAGGGTTCCGGGGAAGTTTCGGATAAAACCGGAGCACCGGGGGGTTACCGGAACCCCCCAGGGGGTTAATGGGCCTTATGGGCCTAATGTGGAGAAGAGGAAGGGGCTGCCAGGGCAGGCCGCGCGCCCCCTCTCCCCCTAGTCTGAATTGGACAAGGAGGGAGGGGCGGCGCCCCCCCTTTTCTTCTCTCCCTCCACCTCTCCTAGTTGGACAAGGAACGGGATGGGAGTCCTACTCCCGGAAGGAGTAGGACTCCTCCTGCGCGCCTCCTCTAAGCCGGCCGCACCCCCCCCTTGGATCCTTTATATACGGAGGCAGGGGGCACCCTAGGACATAAGTTGATCTTCGTGATCGTTCCTTAGCCGTGTGCGGTGCCCCCTTCCACCATATTCCACCTCGGTCATATCGTAGTAGTGCTTAGGCGAACCCCTGCGTCGGTAGAACATCATCATCGTCACCACGCTATTGTGCTGACGAAACTCATCCCCGAAGCTTTGCTGGATCGGAGCCCGGGGAACATCATCGAGCTGTACGTGTGCCAAGAACTCGGAGGTGCCGGAGTAACGGTGCTTGGATCGGTCGGATTGGAAGACGTACGACTATTTCCTCTATGTTGCGTCAACGCTTCCATTGCGGTCTACAAGGGTACATAGACAACACTCTCCCCTCTCGTTGCTATGCATCATCATGATCTTGCGTGTGCGTAGGAATTTTTTTGAAATTACTACGAAACCCAACAGTGGCATCCGAGCCTAGGTTTTATATGTTGATGTTATATGCACGAGTAGAACACAAGTGAGTTGTGGGCGATATAAGTCATACTACTTACCAGCATGTCATACTTTGGTTCGGCGGTATTGTTGGACGAAGCGGCCCGGACCGACATTACGCATACGCTTACGCGAGACCGGTTCTCCCGACGTGCTTTGCACATAGGTGGCTTGCGGGTGAAAGTTTCTCCAACTTTAGTTGAACCAAGTGTGGCTATGCCCGGTCCTTGCGAAGGTTAAAACATCACCAACTTGACAAACTATCGTTGTGGTTTTGATGCGTAGGTAAGATTGGTTCTTGCTTAAGCCCGTAGCAGCCACGTAAAACTTGCAACAACAAAGTAGAGGACGTCTAACTTGTTTTTGCAGGGCATGTTGTGATGTGATATGGTCAAGACATGATGCTAAATTTTATTGTATGAGATGATCATGTTTTGTAACCGAGTTATCGGCAACTGGCAGGAGCCATATGGTTGTCGCTTTATTGTATGCAATGCAATCACACTGTAATGCTTTACTTTATCACTAAACGGTAGCGATAGTCGTGGAAGCACAAGCTTGGTGAGACGACAACGATGCTACGATGGAGATCAAGGTGTCGCGCCGGTGACGATGGTGATCACGACGGTGCTTCAGAGATGGAGATCACAAGCACAAGATGATGATGGCCATATCATATCACTTATATTGATTGCATGTGATGTTTATCTTTTATGCATCTTATCTTGCTTTGATTGACGGTAGCATTATAAGATGATCTCTCACTAAATTATCAAGAAGTGTTCTCCCTGAGTATGCACCGTTGCAAAAGTTCTTCGTGCTGAGACACCACGTGATGATCGGGTGTGATAGGCTCTACGTTCAAATACAACGGGTGCAAAACAGTTTCACACGCGGAATACTCAGGTTATACTTGACGAGCCAAGCATATACAGATATGGCCTCGGAACACGGGGACCGAAAGGTCGAGCGTGAATCATATAGTAGATATGATCAACATAGTGATGTTCACCAATGAAACTACTCCATCTCACGTGATGATCGGACATGGTTTAGTTGATTTGGATCACGTGATCACTTAGAGGATTAGAGGGATGTCTATCTAAGTGGGAGTTCTTAAGTAATATGATTAATTGAACTTAAATTTATCATGAACTTAGTCCTGGTAGTATTTTGCAAATTATGTTGTAGATCAATAGCTCGCGTTGTTGCTTCCCTGTGTTTATTTTGATATGTTCCAAGAGAAAATTGTGTTGAAAGATGTTAGTAGCAATGATGCGGATTGGATCCATGATCTGAGGTTTATCCTCATTGCTGCACAGAAGAATTATGTCCTTGATGCACCGCTAGGTGACGGAACTATGGCAGGAGCAGATGCAGACGTTATGAACGTTTGGCTAGCTCAATATGATGACTACTTGATAGTTTAGTGCACCATGCTTAATGGCTTAGAATCGGGACTTCAAAGATGTTTTGAACGTCATGGAGCATATGAGATGTTCCAGGAGTTGAAGTTAATATTTCAAGCAAATACCCTAGTTGAGAGATATGAAGTCTCCAACAAGTTCTATAGCTAAAAGATGGAGGAGAATCGCTCAACTAGTGAGCATGTGCTCAGATTGTCTGAGTACTACAATCGCTTGAATCAAGTGGGAGTTAATCTTCCAGATAAGATAGTGATTGACAGAATTCTCTAGTCACCATCACCAAGTTAGTAGAACTTCATGATGAACTATGATATGCAAGGGATAACGGAAACGATTCCCAAGCTCTTCGTAATGCGGAAATTGACGAAGGTAGAAATCGAGAAAAACATCAAGTGTTGATGGTAGACAAGACCACTAGTTTCAAGAAAAGGGCAGAGGGAAGAAGGGGAACTTCAAGAAGAACAGCAAGCATGTTGCTGCTCAAGTGAAGAAGCCCAAGTCTGGTCCTAAGCCTGAGACTAAGTGTTTCTACTGCAAAGGGACTGGTCACTGGAGGCGGAACTACCCCAAGTGATTGGCAGATAAGAAGGACGGCAAAGTGAACACATGTATATTTGATATACATGTTATTGATGTGTACTTTACTAGTGTTTATAGCAACCCCTCAGTATTTGATACTAGTTCAGTTGCTAAGATTAGTAACTCGAAACGGGAGTTGCAGAATAAACAGAGACTAGTTAAGGGTGAAGTGACGATGTGTGTTGGAAGTGGTTCCAAGATTGATAAGATCATCATCGCACACTCCCTATACTTTCGGGATTATTGTTGAACCTGAATAAGTGTTATTTGGTGTTTGCGTTGAGCATGAATATGATTTGATCATGTTTATTGTAATACGGTTATTCATTTAAGTAAGAGAATAAATTGTTGTTCTGTTTACATGAATAAAACCTTATATGGTTACACACCCAATGAAAATAGTTCGTTGGATCTCAATCGTAGTGATACACATAATCATAATATTGAAACCAAAAGATGCAAAGTTAATAATGATAAGTGCAACTTATTTGTGGCACTGCCGTTTAGGTCATATTGGTGTAAAGCGCATGAAGAAACTCCAGGCTGATGGGATTTTGGAATCACTTGATTATGAATCACTTGATGCTTGCGAACCATGCCACATGGGCAAGATGACTAAGACTCCGTTCTCCGGAGCGAGCAACTGACTTATTGGAAATAATACATACTGATGTATGCGGTCCGATGAGTGTTAAGGCTCACGGCAAGTATCATTATTTTTTGAACTTCACAGATGTTTTGAGCAGATATGGGTATATCTACTTGATGAAACATAAGTCTGAAACATTTGAAAAGTTCAAAGAATTTCAGAGTGAAGTGGAAAATCATCGTGACAAGAAAATAAAGTTTCTATGATTTGATCACGGAGACAAATATTTGAGTTACGAGTTTGGTCTTCAATTAAAACAATGTGGAATAGTTTCACAAACTCATGCCACATGGAACACCACAGCATAATGGTGTGTCCGAACGTCATAACCATACTTTATTGGATATAGTGCAATCTATGATGTCTCTTACCGATCTACCACTATCGTTTTGGGGTTATGCATTAGAGACAGCTGCATTCACGTTAAATAGGGCACCATCTAAATCCGTTGAGACGACACCATATGAACTATGGTTTGGCAAGAAACCTAAGCTGTCATTTCTTAAAGTTTGGGACTGCGATGCTTATGTGAAAAAGTTTCAACATGATAAGCTCGAACCCAAATTGGAGAAATAAATCTTCATAGGATATCCAAAGGAAACTATTGGATACACCTTCTATCACAGATCCGAAGGCAAGACTTTTGTTGCTAAGTTCGGAAACTTTCTGGAGAAGGAGTTTCTCTCGAAAAAAGTGAGTGGGAGGAAAGTAGAACTTGACGAGGTAACTGTACCTGCTCCCTTATTGGAAAGTAGTGCATCACAGAAAACTATTTCTATGACACCTACACCAGTTAGTGAGAAAGCTAATGATAATGATCATGAAACTTCAGAACAAGATACTACTGAACCTCGTAGATCAACCAGAGTAAGATCCGCGCCAGAGTGGTACGGTAATCCTGTTCTGGAAGTCATGCTACTAGATCATGATGAACCTACGAACTATGAAGAAGCGATGGTGAGCCCAGATTCCGCAAAGTGGCTTGAAGCCATGAAATCTGAGATGGGATCCATGTATGAGAACAAAGTATGGACTTTGGTTGACTTGCCCGATGATTGGCAAGAAATTGAGAATAAATGGATCTTCAAGAAGAAGACTGATGCTGACGGTAATATTACTGGCTACAAAGCTCGACTTGTCGCAAAAGGTTTTCGGCAAGTTCAAGGGATTGACTACGATGAGACCTTCTCACCCGTAGCGATGCTTAAGTCTGTCCGAATCATGTTAGCAATTGCCGCATTTTATGATTATGAAATTTGGCAGATGGATGTCAAAACTGCATTCCTGAATGGATTTCTGGAAGAAGAGTTGTATATGATGCAACCAGAAGGTTTTGTCGATCCAAAGGGAGCTAACAAAGTGTGCAAGCTCCAGCTATCCATTTATGGACTGGTGCAAGCCTCTCGGAGTTGGAATAAACGTTTTGATAGTGTGATCAAAGCATTTGGTTTTATACAGACTTTTGGAGAAGCATGTATTTACAAGAAAGTGAGTGGGAGCTCTATAGCATTTCTGATATTATATGTGGATGACATATTACTAATTGGAAATGATGTAGGATTTCTGGATAGCATAAAGGGATACTTGAATAAGAGTTTTTCAATGAAAGACCTCGGTGAAGTTGCTTACATATTAGGCATTAAGATCTTTAGAGATAGATCAAGACGCTTAATTGGACTTTCACAAACCACATACCTTGACAAGATTTTGAAGTAGTCCAAAATGGAACAGTCAAAGAAAGAGTTCTTGCCTGTGTTGCAAGGTGTGAAATTGAGTAAGACTCAAAGCCCGACCACGGCAGAAGATAGAAATAGAATAAAAGTCATTCCCTATGCCTCAGCCATAGGTTCTATAAAGTATGCCATGCTGTGTACCAGATCTATTGTATACCCTACACTGTGTTAAGCAAGGGAGTACAATAGTGATCTAAGAGTAGATCACTGGACAGCGGTCAAAATTATCCTTAGTGGAATAAGGAAATTATGGAGGTGACAAAAAGGTTCGTCGTAAAAAGTTACGTCGATGCAAGTTTTGACACAGATCTGGATGACTCTAAGTCTCGATCTAGATACATATTGAAAGAGGGAGCAATAAGCTAGAGTAGCTCCGTGCAGAGCATTGTTGACATAGAAATTCGCAAAATACTTACGGATCTGAATATGACAGACCCGTTGACTAAAGTTATCTCACAAGCAAAATATGATCACACCTTAGTACTCTTTGGGTGTTAATCGCATAGCGATGTGAACTAGATTACTGACTCTAGTAAACCCTTTGTGTGTTGATCACCTATCGATGTGAACTATGGGTGATAATCACATGGTGATGTGAACTATTGCTGTTAAATCACATGTCGATGTGAACTAGATTATTGACTCTAGTGCAAGTGGGAGACAGAAGGAAATATGCCCTAGAGGCAATAATAAAGTTATTATTTATTTCCTTATATCATGATAAATGTTTATTATTCATGCTAGAGTTGTATTAACCGGAAACATAATACTTGTGTGAATACATAGACAAACAAAGTGTCACTAGTATGCCTCTACTTGACTAGCTCGTTAATCGAAGATGGTTATGTTTCCTAACCATAAACAAAAGAGTTGTTATTTGATTAACGGGATCACATCATTAGGAGAATGATGTGATTGACATGACCCATTCCATTAGCTTAGCACCCGATCGTTTAGTATGTTGCTATTGCTTTCTTCATGACTTATACATGTTCCTATGACTATGAGATTATGCAATTCCCGTTTGCCGGAGGAACACTTTGTGTGCTACCAAACGTCACAACGTAACTGGGTGATTATAAAGGAGCTCTACAGGTGTCTCCAAAGGTACATGTTGGGTTGGCGTATTTCGAGATTAGGATTTGTCACTCCGATTGTCGGAGAGGTATCTCTGGGCCCTCTCGGTAATGCACATCACATAAGCCTTGCAAGCATTACAACTAATAAGTTAGTTGTGAGATGATGTATTACGGAACGAGTAAAGAGACTTGCCGGTAACGAGATTGAACTAGGTATTGGATACCGACGATTGAATCTCGGGCAAGTAACATACCGATGACAAAGGGAACAACGTATGTTGTTATGCGGTCTGACCAATAAAGATCTTCGTAGAATATGTAGGAGCCAATATGGGCATCCAGGTCCCACTATTGGTTATTGACCGGAGACTTGTCTCAGTCATGTCTACATTGTTCTCGAACCGTAGGGTCCGTACGCTTAACATTACGATGACAGTTATTATGAGTTTATGCATTTTGATGTACCGAAGTTAGTTCGGAGTCCCGGATGTGATCGAGGACATGACGAGGAGTCTCGAAATGGTCAAGACATAAAGATTGATATATTGGATGACTATATTCGGACACCGGAAGGGTTCCGGGGAAGTTTCAGATAAAACCGGAGCACCGGGGGGTTACCGGAACCCCCCGGGGGGTTAATGGGCCTTATGGGCCTAATGTGGAGAAGAGGAAGGGGCTGCCAGGGCAGGCCGCGCGCCCCCTCTCCCCCTAGTCCGAATTGGACAAGGAGGGAGGGGCGGCGCCCCCCCTTTTCTTCTCTCCCTCCACCTCTCCTAGTTGGACAAGGAACGGGATGGGAGTCCTACTCCCGGTAGGAGTAGGACTCCTCCTGCGCGCCTCCTCTAAGCCGGCCGCACCCCCCTTGGATCCTTTATATACGGAGGCAGGGGGGCACCCTAGGACATAGGTTGATCTTCGTGATCATTCCTTAGCCGTGTGCGGTGCCCCCTTCCACCATATTCCACCTCGGTCATATCGTAGTAGTGCTTAGGCGAAGCCCTGCGTCGGTAGAACATCATCATCGTCAGCACACCGTTGTGCTGACGAAACTCATCCCCGAAGCTTTGCTGGATCGGAGCCCGGGGAACGTCATCGAGCTGTACGTGTGCCAAGAACTCGGAGGTGCCGGAGTAACGGTGCTTGGATCGGTCGGATCGGAAGACGTATGACTATTTCCTCTATGTTGCGTCAATGCTTCTGTTGCGGTCTACAAGGGTACATAGACAACACTCTCCCCTCTCGTGGCTATGCATCATCATGATCTTGCGTGTGCGTAGGAATTTTTTTGAAATTACTACGAAACCCAACACAAGAAGCAACCCAAGCGCCGATGTCAGCGGCGCCGCTCTAAGTCCCGCCAAAGCAAAAGTGGTGATACCGGCACAGGAGATAATAACACTTCGGATAGCACCGAAGACAACAACAATCCCCTCCAGCAAGATTTAGAGCAGGAGGATGAAGGAGCCAGCTCTCCTGAGAGAGCGGCTGGCGGAGAGGAGGAAAATGACAATTACATGCCCCCCTCCGGAGATGAGGCAAGCCTCGGTGACGATGAATTCGCCGTACCAGATGATCCCATCGAACAAGAGCGCTTCAAGCATAGGCTTATGGCCCCGGCAAATAGCCTGAAGAAAAAGCAGTAGCAGCTTCAAGCTGATCAAGATCTGCTAGGTGACAAATGGACTGAAGTCCTTGCGGCCGAGGAATATAAACTCGAGCGTCCCTCCAAGAGTTATCCAAGGCGTAGGTTACTACCCCGACTGGAGGAAGAAGCATATGAAACGGCTGATCAGCCACCTCGTGGCCGCGATAGAGAGGCATTCCAGCCAAAAGCTCAACCTCCACCCCAACGCCATCCAAATAAAAAGGCATGGGGAGATACGCCAGACCTGCGAGACATATTGGAGGACAAAGCAAAGCATTCAAGATCGATCTACGGATCACGAGGGCGCACCACTCTACGAGACGATAAACGTCACGCCGGATATAGTAAAAGCAAATCCGGCCGGGCCGAACACAGCGGGCAAGACCCATTCGAGCTGCGTCACGATATAGCCCAATACAGAGGCGCCGCACACCCCTTATGCTTCACAGACGAAGTAATGGAACATCAATTCCCAGAAGGTTTCAAACCTATAAACATTGAATCATACGACGGCACTACAAACCCCGTGGTATGGATTGAGGACTTCCTCCTCCACATCCACATGGCCCGCGGTGATGACTTACATGCCATCAAGTACCTCCCACTAAAACTCAAAGGACCAGCGTGGCATTGGCTTAATAGCTTGCCAGCGGACTCCATTAGCTGTTGGGAAGATCTGGAAGCCGCATTCCTTGACAACTTTCAGGGCACTTATGTGCGACCACTAGACGTCGATGACTTGAGCCACATAATTCAGCAGCTAGAAGAGTCGGCCAGGCAATTCTGGACTCGGTTCCTTACAAAGAAAAATCAAATCGTCGACTGTCCGGATGCGGCGGCCTTAGCGGCTTTCAAGCACAACATCCGAGACGAGTGGCTAGCCCGACACCTTGGTCAGGAAAAGCCGAAATCTATGGCAGCCCTCACGACGCTCATGACTCGCTTTTGTGCGGGAGAAGACAACTGGTTGGCTCGCAGTAATAACATATCAAAGAACCATGGTACCTCAGATAGCAAGGACGACAATAGCAGGTCATGTCGCAACAAGCATAAGCGCCGCATTAACGGCGAAAGTACTGAGGATACGACAGTCAATGCCGGATTCAAAGGCCCTAAACCCGGTTAGCGGGAAAAGCCATTCAAACAAAGTACGCCGGGTCCATCTAGCTTGGACCGTATACTCGATCGCTCATGTCAAATACACGGCACCCCAGACAAGCCAGCCAATCACACCAATAGGGATTGTTGGGTGTTCAAGCAGGCCGACAAGTTAATTGCCGAAAATAAGGACAAGGGGCCGCATAGCGGTGACGAGGAAGAACCCCGGCAGCCGCACACTAGAGGACAGAAGAGGTTTCCCCCGCAAGTGCGGACGGTGAACATGATATACGCAACCCACATCCCCAAGAGGGAGCGGAAGCGTGCGCTCAGGGACGTATATGCGTTGGAGCCAGTCGTCCCAAAGTTCAACCCTTGGTCCTCCTGTCTGATCACCTTCGATCTGAGGGACCACCCCACTAGTATCCGTCATGGCGGATTCGCCGCACTGGTCCTAGTCCCAATCATCGACGGATTTCACCTCACTCGAGTCCTTATGGACAGCGGCAACAGCCTGAACTTGCTTTATCAGGACATAGTGCGCAAAATGGGTATAGACCCCTCAAGGATCAAACCCACAAAAACGACCTTTAAGGGCGTCATTCCAGGCATAGAGGCCCACTGCACAGGCTCAATTACACTGGAAGTGGTCTTCGGATCTCCGGATAACTTCCGAAGCGAAGAGTTAATCTTCGATATAGTCCCGTTCTGCAGTGGTTATCACGCGCTGCTCGGACGAACCACATTTTCTAGATTCAATGCGGTACCACATTATGCATACCTCAAGCTCAAAATGCCAGGACCTCGTGGAGTTATTACAGTCAATGGAAACACAGAGCGCTCCCTCCGAACAGAGGAGCACACCGCGGCCCTTGCAGCAGAAGCGCAAAGCAGCCTCTCAAGGCAATCTACCAGTTCGGCGTTTCAAAGCACGGACACCTTCAAGCGCGCTCGCGGCAATCGGCAAACAGACCGCCTGGCGCGATGTAAGCTCGCGTAGCAATACGGTGGCCACCCCAACCCCAGCCCAACGACGATATTTGTGCCACGCGTACATAATTACACATTAAAAATACCATGGGCACAGGTGGGGAGGGGGGGCACAACTGCGGCACGCCCGAAAATGCGGCCTAAACCGCACTAGGGGCTTCCCGTTTGGTTATTTTTCTTCTTCTTTCAGGACTTTAATCTCTGGAAACACTGTCCGGCCGCTCTATTGCCGAACCCATGATACAGCAACCAAGGAGGCAGACAACTATGGAATTCCCAGGTGAATTACAGATTTCATATCATTCCTCAGCTTGCCCTTGGAAGGGACATAGTCCTACTCTTTTGCTGATTGCACTATCTGTATCACTCTGCTTTAATGCAATTTTTCAATATACAGTGCATGACATTACGACCATTATTGCATTTTTGTTATATATATATATATGTGTGTGTGTGTGTGTGTGTGTGTGTGTGTGTTCATTAACGACGCCTTGCAACCGTACACTCTGGTACGGCCAATGCACCAGGGGCTTACGTACCCACCATATGGTGTGAAAAGTCCGAACACTTCCACAAGTGCGGCACCCCGAACTTATAGCATTATATGCATCAGCTCCGAATCATGTCTTTG
This sequence comes from Triticum aestivum, assembly GCF_018294505.1. Classification (NCBI taxonomy): domain Eukaryota; kingdom Viridiplantae; phylum Streptophyta; class Magnoliopsida; order Poales; family Poaceae; genus Triticum; species Triticum aestivum. The sequence continues at coordinate 124,788,762 of NC_057806.1, forward strand.
GTCAAATGTTGGGTTTGCCCGGCTCCTATGTTTTGGTACCTTACGTTCCACTCTATTGGCTAAGGTAGCGCTAGGATAACTACTGCGATTGTGCCCCGGTTCTACCGGGCCGAGCACCTCAGTAGAGAAAGCTAAAACTGACTATCATGATAAGGCGAGAGACTGGTCGTTGTTCGGCGAGGTTTTTCGAGTCCCTAAAGACTTATGCCGCTTAGGGCGAGGGGCCGGCTCCGTCCGGCTTACAGGCGTGTATCGCGCCCCGAATTCGGCCTTCTGAATACCAGGGGCTTCGCCGAAATTTAAAATTATAGAATTGTATGGCTAAGTGAGAGTGATAAAGCATTATTAGTACGGTTGCCTTGTTCGTTGTGCTGAGCACCTCCCTCGAAGGAACCAAACATGGGAACAAGAGTGCTCAGGTTTATCCCGAACACCCCAGCACTCGTGGCATGGGGGCAGAAGCCGAGGACTAGCCATCTCTCAGATTGGATAAACAGCCAAACAGAAGGTAATATTTTAAATTCACACAAGCGTTGCATAGCGAATACGATACAAGTTTTCATACATACATGACAAAATGAAAAAGTCTCATTCAAATATTACATTTTGCGAACACTCATCCGCGATAAGACGGGCGCCCGGCAGAACACCCTCGTAGTACATCTCGGGGTGGCGGTGCTCCTTGCCCTCCGGCGGCCCCTCCTTGATCAGCTTCACGGCGTCTAGCTTGACCCACTGCGTTTTTACACGGGCGAAGGCCCGACGTGCACCTTCAATGCAGACGGATCGCTTGACGACCTCCAGCCGTGGGCAGGCATCCACAAGCCGCCTCACCAGGCCGAAGAAGCTGTTCGGAAGGGCATCGCCAGGCCACAACCGGACTATGAAGCCCTTCATGGCCTGATCGGCCGCCTTATGTAGCTCGACCATCTGCTTCAGCTGGTCGCTCATTGGCACCGGATGTTCGGCCTCAGCATACTAAGACCAGAACAGCTTCTTCGTCGAGCTCCCGTCTCCGGCCTGGTAAAATTGTGCGGCATCGGACACACTGCGGGGCAAATCTGCGAATGCTCCTGAAGAGCTCCGGATCCGGGTAAGTAATCGATAATTTACTTTTACATGTTTGCTTTGCATATAGAAAGCCTTACCCGCCGCTATCTTCTTCATCGCGTCGATCTCCTGAAGGGCCTTCTAGGCCTCGGCCTTGGCACTCTTCGCGCTCTCACGGGCCGTGGCAAGCTTAGACTCTCGCGTCTTCAAGTCAAGCTCCAATGCCTCGTACTTTGTCACGAGAGCCTGGAGCTCTTGCTGCACCTTGCCCACCCGAGCCTCGTGCCTCTCTCGCTCGGTGCGCTCCTGGGCCACCTTCTCCTCGGCCTAGGACAGCGCTTGCTTCAGGGTCTCCACCTCGGTCGTGGCCCCTGGCAAACATACAATGATCCTATCATTTAGCAATCATGTCCTTTTTCTCATCTATAGACGGGGTATTACTTACCCTTGTTCTCCTCGAGCTGCCTCTTAGCAAGGCCGAGCTCTTTCCGAGACCCCTTGAGGGCCTCCTTCAGTACGGCGACCTCCGCAGTTAGTGCGGCGGACGCCAGTAACGAAGCCTGCATATGCATATTGACATACTTATATTAGACTCCTGCGATATTATTTGATCCTCTGTTCGGCTTTTCTTTGTGAAAACCGAACAAAGCATCAGGGGCTACTGTCTATGCGATAACATTTCTACTACATTTTAAAACACTTACCTCGAAGCCCGTTAGAAGGCTAGCACAGGCTTCAGTCAATCCGCTCTTGGCGGACTGAACCTTCTGGATCACCGCACTCATGATAGTGCGGTGCTCCTCCTCGATGGAAGCGCTGCGAAGAACTTCCAACATATTGTCCGGTGCCTCTGGATGGACAGAGGTCACCGGCACAGGCGTCTCACCCCTCTTAGAAGGAGATAGCATGCCCGATCCCGGAACCGCTAGAGGTTCCGGCGTGGTGTTCGGCTGAGGGCCGAACTCGGAGCTCTCAGGGGCCCCGTCCCCTCTGCTCCCGGAGTCTGGAAGGTCACCTTGAGGCGCCTCCAGGACTGTCTCCCCTCGATCATGTGCCTCTTGGAACAACACCTCGGCATCATCGGCAGGATGAGGGGAGGTGGCAGTCTGGACTGGATCGCTATCCATGTCCAACGAACCTAGGGAGCCGTCCGATGATACCTCGATATTGGCTCGTGGCGGCCTGCGTAATTATGTTCGGTGATTAGGGAAAGCAATGCGACAAAGGAATCCTATGGGTTACTTTGGTATCCGAATACTTACGATCTCCCCTGGGCTTGGCCCTGGGCAACCACTCGTCTTCACTTTCGTCGGCAGCGGTGGAGCTGTCCGGAAGGAGAGTCCTTCCCTTCTTGGACCCTCCGGCCTCCCCAGTTGGGGCGGCCTTCCTTTTCTTTTCTCCCCTAGTCGGTGGAGGAGCCTCTTCTTCCTCTTCCTCATCTTCGGGGGAAGAGTGCGCCGCAGAGTCATCAGACGGTGAGTCCGACGACGCCTGGCATTGGGAACTCTTTCAAGCTCCCTTGGCCTTCTTGGTCTTCTCCGGCACCTTATGAGGGGCCGGAGTCAGCATCTTCGTCAGAAGAGCGTCTGTGGGGCCTTCGGGCAAGGGAGCCGGACAGTCGATCTGTCCGGCCATCTTCTGCCAGTCCTGTCAAAATTACGGGGGTTTAGATCCCGCATAGAGTCAATCTATATAGAAATAAGTATCCTGTGAAAGGAAAAACAACTTACCACGCTGGCTTGGCGCTTCAAGCTGAATCCGCGATCCTCAGTAAGAGGGGGAGGGACCTCAGCGCTCTTGAATAGCACCCTCCAGGCATCTTCATGAGTCGTGTCGAAGAGACTATTCAGAGTTCGGTGCTGTGCCGGATTGAACTCCCACAAAGTGAACTCCCGTTGTTGGCACGGGAGTATCCGGCGGACGAGCAGAACCTGGACTATGTTGACGAGCTTGAGCTTCTTGTCCACCATGTTTTGAATACATGACTGGAGTCCGGTCAGCTCTTTTGAATTACTCCAGGACAGGCCCATCTCCTTCCAGGAGGTGAGCCGCATGGGGGTGCCAGATCGGAACTCGGGGGCCGCTACCCATGCGGGGTCACGTGGCTCGGTGATGTAGAACCACCCCGATTGCCACCCCTTTATGGTTTCTGCAAAGGAGCCCTAGAGCCATGTTATGTTGGGCATCTTGCCCACCATGTCGCCTCCGCACTCCGCTTGGCAGCCGCCCACCACCTTCAGCTTGACGTTGAAGGTCTTCAGCCATAGGCTGAAGTGGGGCTTGACGCGGAGAAAGGCCTCGCACACGATGATAAACGCTGAGATGTTGAGGATGAAGTTCGGGGCCAGATCGTGGAAATCCAGGCCGTAATAGAACATGAGCCCCCGGAAAAGGGATGAAGAGGGAATCCCAGTCCGCGGAAGAAATGGGTGAGGAATACAACCCTCTCATGGGGCCTGGGGGTGGGGATGAGTTGTCCCTCATCTGGGAGCCGGTGCGCGATGTCGTCAGGCAGGTATCCGGCTCTCCTCAGTTTCTTGACGTCTCCCTCAGTAACGGAGGAGACCATCCACTTGCCTCCCGCTCCAGACATAGTTGGAGAAGGTTGAGATAGAAGTGAGGACTTGGGCGCTAGAGCTCGAGTGTGCAGGAGCGGATGAGCAAAGGAGGAAGAAGGCGTGGATAGAAAGGTGAATCCTTATCCCTTTATATGGGCGGACAAAACTAAGCATCCCCACTTGCCTGGTAAAACTCGCTTATCCCCCAAGCGTCGTAATTGATGGCGCGGTTGGGTTACCCACGCCCGTATTGATGAGAATCCCATAATAAGGGGACACGATCTCTGCTTTGACAAGACGTGTTGAAAAACTGCCTCGCATTATGTGCGGGGCTGGTTAAAAGAAACGGTTCGAATAATCACCGGGCCATGGCGTAACATCATGGTGCCAAAACAAGCTAGTAGATTAGATCTGCGAAAACATTATTCTCTCTACGGTGGAATGTGGAACTTATTTTGCAGGGTCGGACACTATCCTCGTATTCAACTTCTTCTGTGATGTATTCGGAGAAGGAACCCACCTTGAAATGCCGAAGACAACTGCGCGCCGGACTCGTCATCATTGAAGCCTGGTTCAGGGGCTACTGTGGGAGTCCTGGATTAGGGGGTCTCCGGATAGCCGGACTATCTCCATTGGCCAGAATGTTAGACTATGAAGATACAAGATTGAAGACTTCGTCTCGTGTCCGGATGGGACTCTACTTGGCGTGGAAGGCAAGCTAGGCAATACGTATATGGATATCTCCTCCTTTGTAACCGACCTTGTGTAACCCTAACCCTCTCCGGTGTCTATATAAACCGAAGGGTTTTAGTCCGTAGGACAACAATCACAACATACAATCATACCATAGGCTAGCTTCTAGGGTTTAGCCTCTCTGATCTCGTGGTAGATCTACTCTTGTAACACCCATATCATCAATATTAATCAAGCAGGACGTAGGGTTTTACCTCCATCAAGAGGGCCCGAACCTGGGTAAAACTTCGTGTCCCTTGCCTCATGTTACCATCCGGCCTAGACGCACAGTTCGGGACCCCCTACCCGAGATCCGCCGGTTTTGACACCGACAAGGGGCTTCGCCATAATTTAAAATTTTAGAATTTTATGGCTAAGTGAGAGTGATAAAGCATTATAGTCCGGTTGCCTTGTTCGTTGTGCTGAGCACCTCCCTCGAAGGACCCAACAATGGGAAAAAGAGTGCTCAGGTTTATCCCGAACACCCCAGCACTCGTGGCATGGGGGCAGGAGCCGACGACTGGCCATCTCTCAGATTTGACAAACAGCCGCACAGAAGGTAATATTTTAAATTCAAACAAGCGTTGCATAGTGCATATGAACAAGTTTTCATAATACAGGATCACACGAGCAAGTTCATTCAAAAATTACATCTTTTGCACACTCGTCCACCACAAGACAGGCACCCTTCAGGACAACCTCATAATACATTTCCGGGTGGCGATGCTCCTTGCCCTGCGGTGGCCCCTCCTTCACCAGCTTCTCAGCGTCCATCTTGGCCTAGTGCACCTTTGCACGGGCAAAAGCCCGGCGGGCACCTTCTATACAGACAGACCGCTTGATGACTTCCAGCCGTGGGCAGGCATCCACAAGCCACCTCACTAGCCCGAAGTAGCTGTTGGGAAGGGAGTCGCCAGGCCACTTCCGGACTATAAAGCCCTTCATGGCCTGTTTGGCCGCCTTGTGCAGCTCGACCAGTTGCTTCAGCTGGTCGCTCATAGGCATCGGGTGTTCGGTCCCAGTATACTGAGACCAGAACAGCTTCTCCGGCGAGCTCCCCTCCTCGGCCTGGTAAAATTTCGCGGCATCCGACACGCTGCGGGGAAAATCTACGAATGCTCTTGGAGAGCTCCGGACTCGGGTAAGTAACAAGTAATTTACTTTCACATGCTTGCTTTGCATATTGAATGCCTTACCCGCCGCTATCCTCCTCATTGCCTCAATCTCCTAGAGGGCCTTTTGGGCTTCGGCCTTGGCATGCTTTGTGCTCTCGAGGGCCGCGGCAAGCTCGGACTCTCGCGTCTTCGAGTCAAGCTCCAAAGCCTCGTGCTTCTTCACGAGAGCTTGGAGCTCTTGCTGCACCTCGCCCACCCATGCCTCTTGTTTCTCCCGCTCGCTGCGCTCCTTGGCCGCTTTGTCCTCTACCTCGGACATCGCTTGCTTCAGGGTCGCCACTTCGGTCATGGCCCCTGGCACATTCATGATGATCCTGCCATTTTGCAACCACATTTTCTTTTTTATATATAGACAAGGTATTACTTACCTTTGTTCTCCTCGAGCTGCCTCTTGGCAAGGCCGAGCTCTTTCTCGGACCCCTCGAGGTCCTGCTTTAGTGCGGCGACGTCCGCAGTCAGTGCGGCAGAGGTCAGCAGCGAAGCCTGCATACGTATATAGACATACTTATCTTAGACTCCTGCATATATTATTTGATCCTCTATTCGGCTTTTCTTTGTGAACACCAAACAGAGCATCAGGGGCTACTGTCTATGTGGTAATATTTTTCCTATATTTTAAATACTTACCTCAAAGCCTGTTAGAAGGCTGGCACATGCTTCGGTCAGTCCGCTCTTGGCGGACTGAACCTTCTTGATCACCGCACTCATAATAGTGCGGTGCTCTTCGTCGATGGAAGCACCACGAAGCGCTCCCAGCAGGTTGTCCGATGCCTTTGGATGGACACAGGTCACCGGCACGGACGTCTTGCCCCTTTTGGAAGGGGGGCGCCTGCCCGAGTCCGGAACCACTGGAGGTTCCGGCGCGGTGTTCGGCTGAGAGCCGAACTTGGAGCCCCCGGGAGCCTTGCTCCCTTTGCTCCTGGAGTCCGGAAGGTCGCCTTGAGGCGCCTCCAGGACTGTCTTCCCCGGCTCAGTGCCCCCTGAGACAGTACCTCGGCATTGTCCGTAGGGTAAGGAGAGGTGGTAGTTGGAAGTGTATCACTATTCATGTCCGACAAGTCCAAGGAACCGTCTGACGATGATACATCAATACGGGCTTGGGGTGGGCTGCGTAATCATATTCGACGTTAGGAGAAGCAGTGCGGCAAAGGTATGTTATGAGTTACTCTAGTATCCGAATACTTACGACTTCGCCAGGGGCTTGGCCCTGAGCAGCCACTCATCTTCGCCGTTGGCAGCGGTGGTGGAACAGTCCGGAAGGAGAGTCCTTCCCTTCTTGGAACTTCGGCCTCTCTGATTAGGGCTGCCTTCCTTTTCTTGTCTCCCCCGGCTGGAGGGGGATAGTCTTCGTCTTCCTTCTCCTCGTTTTCGTGGGAGGAGTGCGTCTCGGAGTTATCGGGCGATGAGTCCGATACCACCTGGTGTCGGGAACTCTTTCGGGTTCCCTTGGCCTTCTTCTTGGTCTTATCCGACACCTCATAAGGAGCTGGAGTCCGCATCTCCGTCAGGAGAGCGTCTGCAGGGTCTTCGGGCAGAGGGGGCAGACAGTTGATCTGCTCCGATGTCTCCACCCAGTCCTGTCAAAGGCATGGGAGCTCAGACCCTGCACATGATTAAGCTATGGGAAATAAACACCCTATCAGATGTAGAGAACTTACCGAATTCGTAGAACGCTTCGCGCTTAGCCCGCGGTCCTCGGTAAGAGAAGGAGGGACCTCGAGGCCTTTGAACAACACCCTCCAGACGTCTTTATGCATCGTGTCGAAGAGCTCGCTTAGAGTCTGGTGCCGGGCCGGGTCGAACTCCCATAAATTGAAATCCCATTGTTGACACGGGAGGATCCGAAGGAAGAGCATGACCTGGAGTATGTTGACAAGCTTAAGTTTCTTGCTTATCATGTTCCAGATACACTTCTGGAGTCCGTCCAGCTCCACCGATGAACCCCAGGACAGGCCCTTCTCCTTCCAGGAAGCGAGCCGCATGGGGATTCCGGATCGAAACTCGGGGGCCGCCACCCAGTTGGTGTCTCGTGGCTCGGTGATGTAGAACCACCCCGATTGCCACCCCTTTATGGTCTCCACGAAGGAGCCCTCGAGCCATATAACATTGGGCATTTTGCTCACCATGGCTCCGCCTCATTCCGCTTGTTGGCCGCCCACCACCTTCGAGTTGATATTGAAGGTCTTCAGCCACAGGCCGAAGTGGGGCCGGATGCGGAGGAAAGCCTCGCACACGATGATGAACGTCGAGATGTTGAGGATGAAATTCGGGGCCAGATCATGAAAGTCCAGCCCATAATAGAACATGAGGCCGCGGACGAATGGATGGAGGGGAAACCTCAGTCCACGGACGAAGTGGGGGAGGAAAACCACCCTTTCATGAGGTTTCGGGGTAGGGACGACCTGCCCCGCGGCTGGCAGCCGGTGCGCGATATCCGCGGCTAAGTATCCGGCTCCATGTAACTTTTTGATGTGCCCCTCCATGACGGAGGAGGCCATCCACTTGCCTCCCGCTCCGAACATGTTTGGAGAGAGTTGAGGAGGAGGCTGCAGACTTGGGTGCTGGAGCTCAAGTGCGCAAGAATGGATGAGCAAGCAGGAAGAAGGCGTGGGTAGAAAAAGGTGAGATCTTATCCCTTTATAAGGGCGGACTAAACTATGCGCCCCCACTAGCCTGGTAAAACTTGCTTATCCCCCAAGCACCGTAATTGATGGCGCGGTTGGGTTACCCACGTCTGTATTGATGAGAATCCCGTAATAAGGGGAACACGAACTCTGCTTTGACAAGACGTGTCAAGAAACCGCCAAGCGTTATGTGCGGGGGCTGGTTAAAAAACGGTTCGAATAATTATCGGGCCATGGCGTGATGTCGTGCTGCCAAAACGTGTCAGCAGATTAGATTTGTGGAAATATTATTCTCTCTATGGTGGTATGTGGAACTTATTTTGCAGGGTCGGACACTATCCTTGTATTCAAATTCTTCCGTGGTGTATTCGGAGGAGGAACCCGCCTTGCAATGCCGAAGACAACACTGCGCGCTGGACTCGTCATCATTGAAGCCTGGTTCAGGGGCTACCGAGGGAGTCCTGGATTAGGGGGTCTCCGGACAGCCGGACTATATCCTTTGGCCGGACTGTTGGACTATGAAGATACGAGATTGAAGACTTCGTCCCGTGTCCGGATGGGACTCTACTTGGCGTGGAAGGCAAGCTAGGCAATACGGATATGTATATCTCCTCCTTTGTAACCGGCCTTGTGTAACCCTAACCCCTTCTGGTGTCTATATAAACCGGGGGGTTTTAGTCCGTAGGACAACATACAATCATACCATAGGCTAGCTTCTAGGGTTTAGCCTCTCCGATCTCGTGGTATATCAACTCTTGTACTACTCATATTATCAAGAATAAAGCAAGCAGGACGTAGGGTTTTACCTCCATCAAGAGGGCCCGAACCTGGGTAAAACATCGTGTCCCCTGCCTCCTATTACCATCCGCCTTAGACGCACAGTTCGGGACCCCCTACCCGAGATCCGCCGGTTTTGACACCGACAGGGTGGGAGCCCGACGAGCCGGGGGGGCGGAGGCGGCTGTGGGGGACTACGGCGGACAAGGGATGCAATAGAGGCTGGAGGAGCGGGTAGCGAGCGGCGAGAGGCCATGGCGCAGCGAGGCGAGCCGGCGCGGTGCCCGGAGATCCTACAGCACGGACCGCGAACGGGGTCACGACAGTCGCGCACGTGGTGGACCTCAGAGAGGCAACAAAAACAGCCAGAGCACGAGAGCAGCGGGATGAGGCGAGGGTTTTTGTTTCTTGGTTTTGGTGGAGGAGGCGAGAGGAGAGCCTCTCTGTACGTTCCAGCGGAAGCGGCGGATGGCGAAGTAAACGTTGTGGACCCCGGCGCCGCGAGGTAGTCAACTTCAAGGCAGTCAATGCCGGGGTGATAGCCGGAGACGACAGCCGCGATGTCGCTGGGATGGGCGGCAGGGGCCGTCGGCTAAGCGGGGACACGATCCCCCGTGGTCCCACCAGACGCGCGTGGCGAATCAGAGGTCGAAACGTCGACCGGGGGGAGGGGGAGCAAACCAGCGCCATTAAGCCTGGACGTGACTGGACACCAGGTAGGCATGAGGCCGCGCCCCCTACGATGCCGCTCCCTCGCATTGACACCATAGGGATGGGATTTGAATTTAGGGCTAGCCGCCCGCGCCCTAGCCTTCCTCGCGGCCGAACGTGCCCCAAACAAGGATACATGGAGAGATAGGTTGACCACGGTCATGAGCCCGGGACCAACGGCGGCGACGAACTACGCTACGGCAGCAATAGCCACACAGACGGAGAAGATGAGGTCGGCCACCTGGGTGGCGACGAGGATCTCGTTGGGGTCACAGAAGAAGTAGGAAAGAAAACCGGCAACCCTTTCCGCCGAGAAACACGCCGCCGGGAACGGCACGACCACCCAGAGGACCCCCGGCGAGACAGAGCCGAGGTGAGCGGAGGAAACACCGGAGAGGAAAGACGATTGAACACGGGCGTGGAAGGCGATACATGGACGCAGAACGCTGGTGGTGCGGGTGCAGGGGTCGTCGTCGCCGGCAGGGAACGACACAGGTCCACCGCCAATTGCGGAGCCAGCAGCAGCGGCCCTGGAGGTGGTGGAGACTACTAGGTTGGAAGGGGGGAGGAGGCGGAGTCGCTCGCCGGGGGCGGCGTGGGCGCCTACGAGGCGCCCCGTGGGTCGCCCTTAGAGTCGCAACTCACCATCTCCAATCTACAAAAAATCCCTAGTCCGGTACTTGCCTCGGTCAATATATCACCTCCGGTGATAGGCTTTGTATGATACCTATTCTATCAATGTACATTGTTAAAAAAAGTGAGGTGGTGCTGATGGTTTGACCTGGAGCTCTTGTTCTCAACACTATGAGGCATGAGTGACAAGCATGACTTTATTCAAGGTGATGTTGTGTGTTGCGTTCTAATGGATCACGCATAGGGCATAGTTCTATAAGAAAAATGGAAGAGGTTCCAAATCAATCAGCTAAATTGGGTAAGGACGTTAAACACTGCAATAATTGCACTTTGTCCCTCAATGGGTTACACATAACTGGACATTATTCTCTCAAAATGGACTGGGTAAATATATCGAAACGGAGTTGTTCTCGAAATACGAGAGTATGTTAGGGAAAGGAACGCAATAAGAATCAGTCAGCAGATCGATAATTAAAAAAAGGAAAACATCAGTCATCAGATCTGGGAGCCCATCCTAGCGTGGAGAGGAGCAACCCAGATACTATTTGGCGCCTTAAGGGAGCCCATCCTAGAGTGGAGAAGATTAATGGAACATGTAGTTTCATTACTTCGCACTGGAGAGTAACTAATCATCGAGTACTCCTTCGGGGCCGTTTTCCCTCACGCTAGGGTTCTTTTCCTCTCGGGGCGATCGGACCCGCCTCCATTGAGAACTGCTCTTCCCTGCCTCCGCCAAGATCCCTGGACTCCTCCCTTGGATCGGGACGCCGCGGCGCTAGCTGGTCAAGGGTAGGGCTAGGGGAGGAGGGGTCTAGGGTTTCCTGCAAGGCCCGCGCCTTTTTCCGATCGGGCTAGGGTTTCGAGAATTCATGGCATCTGATAGAGTTTCGGGGTCGGCCGCGAAGGGGTCTACGGAGCCAGACAATGTGGCAGCACTGATGGAAGAACTAGGTCTCAGGGAAGAGGACCTTGATGATGTGGTTTTCGATGAGAAGGAGGCCCCAGCTGAGGCGGCGCGATGGATAGCGCTCGTCAGGGTCCACTCCACCAAAACCTACAGCCAGTATTGGTTCTTCAAGAACATGCGAGCAGCATGGGACCTCACCCAGGAAGTTCAGTTCAAACCATTGGAAGGTAACCTGTCTACGGTGCAGTTTTCATGCCTGGGCGATTGGGAAAGAGTAACACGTGATGGTCTGTGGCACTTCCGGGGGGACGTTGTGATCCTAAAACCGTACGATGGCTTGGCAAAGCTGTCTATGTTGGAAATATGCCCTAGAGGCAATAATAAAATGGTTATTATTATATTTCTTTATTCATGATAATTGTCTGTTGTTCATGCTATAATTGTGTTATCCGGAAATCGTAATACATGTGTGAATACATAGACCACAACACGTCCCTAGTGAGCCTCTAGTTGACTAGCTCGTTATTCAAAAGATAGTCATGGTTTCCTGACTATGGACATTGGATGTCATTGATAACGGGATCACATCATTAGGAGAATGATGTGATGGACAAGACCCAATCCTAAGCATAGCTCAAAGATCGTGTAGTTCGTTTGCTGTAGCTTTTCTGAATGTCAAGTATCATTTCCTTAGACCATGAGATTGTGCAATTCCTGTATACCATAGGAGTGCCTTGGGTGTGCCAAACGTCCCAACGTAACTGGGTGACTATAAAGGTACACTACAGGTATCTCTGAAAGTGTCTGTTGGGTTGGCACGAATCGAGACTGGGATTTGTCACTCCGTATGACGGAGAGGTATGTCTGGGCCCACTCGGTAATGCATCATCATAATGAGCTCAATGTGACCAAGTGGTTGATCACGGGATCATGCATTACGGTACGAGTTAAGTGACTTGCCGGTAACGAGATTGAACGAGGTATTGGGATACCGATGATCGAGTCTCGGGCAAGTAACGTACCGATTGGCAAAGGGAATTGTATACGGATTGATTGAATCCTCGACATCGTGGTTCATCCGATGAGATCATCATGGAGAATGTGGGAGCCAACATGGGTATCCAGATCCCGTTGTTGGTTATTGATCGAAGAGGCTTCTCGGTCATGTCTGCATGTCTCTCGAACCCGTAGGGTCTACACACTTAAGGTTCGGTGACGCTAGGGTTGTAGAGATATTAGTATGTAGTAACCCGAAAGTTGTTCGGAGTCCCTGATGAGATCCCGGACGTCACGAGGAGTTCTGGAATGGTCCGGAGGTAAAGATTTATATATAGGAAGTCCAGTTTCGGCCATCGGGAAGGTTTCAGGGGTCGCCGGTATTGTACCGGGACCACCGGAAGGGTCCCGGGGGTCCACCGGGTGGGGCCACCTATCCCGGAGGGCCCCATGGGCTGAAGTGGGAGGGGAACCAGCCCCTGGTGGGCTGGTGTGCCCCCCTTGGCCTCCCCTGCTCCTAGGGTTGGGAAACCCTAGGGGTGGGGCGCCCCCCACTTGGCTTGGGGGGGAAGCCACCCCTTGGCCGCCGCCCCCCTTGGAGATCCATCTCCTAGGGCTGCCCCCCCAAGGCCCCTATATAAAGAGGGGGAGGGAGGGCAGCCGCACCCCTTTCTCTTGGCGCCTCCCTCTCCCTTCGTAACACCTCTCCTCCCCGCTTGCGCTTGGCGAAGCCCTGCCGGGATCCTGCTGCATCCACCACCACGCCGTCGTGCTGCTGGATCTTCATCAACCTCTCCTTCCCCCTTGCTGGATCAAGAAGGAGGAGACGTCTTCCCAACCGTACGTGTGTTGAATGCGGAGGTGTTGTCCGTTCGGCACTTGGTCATCAGTGAGTTGGATCACGACGAGTATGACTCCATCAACCCCGTTCTCTTGAACGCTTCCGCGCGCGATCTACAAGGGTATGTAGATGCACTCCTCTCTCCCTCGTTGCTAGATGACTCCATAGATTGATCTTGGTGATGCGTAGAAAGTTTTAAAATTCTGCTACGTTCCCCAACAATGGGATCATGAGCTAGGTCTATGCGTAGTTTCTATGCACGAGTAGAACACAAAGCAGTTGTGGGCGTCGATATTGTCAATTATCTTGCCGTTACTAGTCTTATCTCGATTCAGCGGCATTGTGGGATGAACCGGCCCGGACCGACCTTACACGTACGCTTACGTGAGACTGGTTCCACCGACTGACATGCACTTGTTGCATAAGGTGGCTGGCGGGTGTCTGTCTCTCCCACTTTAGTCGGATCGGATTCGATGAACAGGGTCCTTATGAAGGGTAAATAGAAATTGGCAATTCATGTTGTGGTTTTGGCGTAGGTAAGAAACGTTCTTGCTAGAAACCTATAGCAGCCACGTAAAAACTTGGAACAACAATTAGAGGACGTCTAACTTGTTTTTGCAGCAAGTGTTTTGTGATGTGATATGGCCAAAGGATGTGATGAATGATATATGTGATGTATGAGATGATCATGTTCTTGTAATCGGAATCACGACTTGCATGTCGATGAGTATGAAAACCGGCAGGAGCCATAGGAGTTGTCTTAATTTATTTGTGACCTGTGTGTCAACATATAACGTCATGTAATTACTTTACTTTATTGCTAAACCGTTAGCCATAGTAGTAGAAGTAATAGTTGACGAGACAACTTCAAGAAGACACGATGATGGAGATCATGATGATAGAGATCATGGTGTCATGCCGGTGACAACGATGATCATGGAGCCCCGAAGATGGAGATCAAAAGGAGCAAATGATATTGGCCATATCATGTCACTATTTGATTGCATGTGATGTTTATCATGTTTTACATCTTATTTGCTTAGAACGACGGTAGCTTAAATAAGATGATCCCTCATAATAATTTCAAGAAAGTGTTCCCCCTAACTGTGCACCGTTGTGAAGGTTTGTTGTTTCGAAGCACCACGTGATGATCGGGTGTGATAAGGTAATTGTACCTTCTCCCTTATTGGAAAGTAGTTCATCACAGAAATCTGTTCCTGTGACTACTACACCAATTAGTGAGGAAGCTAATGATAATGATCATGTAACTTCAGGTCAAGTTACTACCGAATCTCGTAGGTTAACAAGAGTGAGATCCGCACCAGAGTGGTACGGTAATCCTGTTCTGGAAGTCATGTTACTAGACCATGACGAACTTGCGAACTATGAGGAAGCGATGATGAGCCCAGATTCCGCGAAATGGTTTGAGGCCATGAAATCTGAGATATGATCCATGTATGAGAACAAAGTATGGACTTTGATGGATTTTCCCGATGATCGGCAAGCCATAGAAAATAAATGGATCTTCAAGAGGAAGACGGACGCTGATAGTAGTGTTACTATCTACAAAGCTAGATTTTCAAGAGGAAGATGGACGCTGATAGGAGAGAGAGAAGGGCAGCCAGGGTGGGCCGCGCGCCTCCTCCCCCTGGTCCGAATTGGACTAGGAGAGGGGGGCGGCGCCCCCCTTTCCTTCTCCCTCCCCACTTCCTTCCCCCTCCTAGTAGGAGTCCTACTCCTACTAGGAGGAGGACTCCTCCTTGGCGCGCCTATAGGGCCGGCCGGCCTCCTCCCCTTGCTCCTTTATATACAGGGGCAGGGGGCACCCCTAGACACACAAGTTGATCCACGTGATCATATTCTTAGCCATGTGCGGTGCCCCCTTCCACCATAATCCTCGATAATATTGTAGCGGTGCTTAGGTGAAGCCCTGCGACGGTAGTACATCAAGATCGTCACCACGCCGTCGTGCTGACGGAACTCTTCCCTGACACTTTGCTGGATCGGAGTCCGGGGATCGTCATCGAGCTGAACGTGTGCTAAAACTCCGAGGTGCCGTAGTTTCGGTGCTTGATCGGTCGGGCCATGAAGACGTACGACTACATCAACCGCGTTGTGCTAATGCTTCCGCTGTCGGTCTACAAGGGTACATAGATCGCACTCTCCCCTCTCGTTGCTATGCATCACCATGATCTTGCGTGTGCGTAGGAATTTTTTTGAAATTACTACGTTCCCCAACACTTGGCAAGGGCAATAGCTCCAGTGTTGTCACAGAAGAGAGTCATCGGGCCCGACGCATTGGGTATGACTCCTAGGTCGGTAATGAACTCCTTCACCCAGACTGCTTCTTGTGCTGCCTCCGAGGCTGCCATGTACTCCGCTTCACATGTAGATCCCGCCACAACGCTTTGCTTGCAACTGCACCAGCTTACTGCCCCACCATTCAAAATATACACGTATCCGGTTTGTGACTTAGAGTCATCTAGATCTGTATTTTAAGCTAGCATCGACGTAACCCTTTACGACGAGCTCTTCGTCACCTCCATAAACGAGAAACATATCCTTAGTCCTTTTCGGGTACTTCAAGATATTCTTGACCGCTATCCAGTGTTCCATGCCGGGATTACTTTGGTACCTTCCTACCAAACTTACGGCAAGGTTTACATCAGGTCTGGTACACAGCATAGCATACATGATAGACCCTATGGCCGAGGCACAGGGGACGACACTCATCTTTTCTCTATCTT
Organism: Triticum aestivum; assembly: GCF_018294505.1. Lineage (NCBI taxonomy): Eukaryota > Viridiplantae > Streptophyta > Magnoliopsida > Poales > Poaceae > Triticum > Triticum aestivum. The sequence continues at coordinate 124,804,513 of NC_057806.1, forward strand.
CTGCCGTGGTCGGGCATTGAGCCGTGCTCAATCTCGTACCTTGCAATACAGGCAAGAACCCCTTCTTTGACTGATCCATTTTGAACTTTTTCAATATCTTGTCAAGGTACGTACACTGTGAAAGACCAATGAGGCGTCTCGATCTATCTCTATAGATCTTGATGCCTAATATATAAGCAGCTTCTCCAAGACCCTTCATTGAAAAACACTTGTTCAAGTAGGCCTTTATGCTTTCCAAGAATTCTATATCATTTCCCATCAACAACATGTCATCCACATACAATATGAGAAATGCTACAGAGCTCCCACTCACTTTCTTGTAAATGCAGGCTTCTCCATAAGTCTGCGTAAACCCAAACGCTTTGATCATCTCATCAAAATGAATGTTCCAACTCCGAGATGCTTGCACCAGCCCATAAATCGAGCGTTGGAGCTTGCACACCTTGTCAGCATTCTTAGGATCGACAAAACCTTCTGGCTGCATCATATACAATTCTTCCTTAAGGAAACCATTAAGGAATGTCGTTTTGACGTCCATTTGCCATATCTCATAATCATAGAATGCGGCAATTGCTAACATGATTCAGACGGACTTCAGCTTCGCTACGGGTGAGAAAGTCTCATCATAGTCAACCCCTTGAACTTGTCGATAACCCTTAGCGACAAGCCGAGCTTTATAGATGGTTACGTTACCATCCGCGTCTGTCTTCTTCTTAAAGATCCATTTATTTTCTATGGCTCGCCGATCATCGGGCAAGTCAGTCAAAGTCCATTGTAACATCCAAATTTTCAATTTGGAATGTTATACATTAGGTCATCATGCATATCATATTTTATTTTGCTTTTGGTTTTGATCCTAGAAAATCCTAAGCAACTCAAGGACCCATGGAGAGAGTTGGGGATTTCGTTATTTACATATTTGAGTTTTTTCAAATTATGTAAACAGGATCATTTGATTTTATTTATTTTATCATCAATTATTTCTATTACAAAAATATGAAAGAGGGAATAAAATGACTTTCCCAAAATATAGAAATATTGAGGATTTAATAAAAAAAACGCGAAACCGACTGTGGGTCGTACCCGAGCGGGACTCCGCCCGGGGCGCCTTTATATAGCGAGGCACCGGTGCCCCAGGCCCATAGCCGCGCCGCACCGAAACCCTAGCCCGTAGCCAGCCGCCGCCTTCGCCGCCGCCGCCCGTCGCCGCCGCCGCCGCCGCCACCGCCGCCGCTGGAGTTGCGCGCCGCCCGAGGTTCGCCGCTGCCTCGTTTTCCGTGTTGTAAAACAAATTCTGTTCGTCGTTTTTCTTTTTCGTCGGATTTTCGCGGTTATTTTTCTGATCGCGATTTCTGATCCGATTTTCGTTTTAGTATAACTTTTCGCTCGTTTATCGGAATCAGGCGATTCAAGCGCCTGGAGTTTCGTCTCGAAACCCTCTTTCCGAATAATCAACTTAAACATGTTTTTGTTACTGTAAAATTTGCCTTAGATCCAGATTACTAGAATGAAGTTGTTTCTTTCGCCGTTTGTTTTCTTTTGCTTCGTTCGATTTGATTCTTTTTGCAAACCAGGGTTCTTAGGTTGAACTTTCTGGTTAGATCTTCTATTTGCGTTTTACCTGTCCATTAGATGAGTACTTATTTTATGCTTGTTTGTTTGTCCGCGATAGAATACCCGGAGTGCGCCGCCTGTTACGTTGAATCTCTAGGTTTCGCGGATCATCAACAAGGCAAGTAACACTTTGATCATACCTTTTTCTACAACCCAGTTTTATTGCATTAGATCAATCCTCACACATTGCATGAATAGGATCTAATTAAATTGTGGGATGGGAAGTAGATGAGGTAGTACCTATTACCTGTTTATTATCAAACCGTTGGGAGTTACTTCTACGTTTGCTTATTATACCATGCTATGCTAGTAGACGTGGATTGGGTGAGTGAAATCCATGACAGATGTGAGATTGTTAATTAATGGTTTATCTAAGGTGGCAACCTAACACACATCTGGGTGGATTGAGGCACCTGGTTTCCAGGACTTGCCTGTTTTCTTTTGGACCGCCACCCAGGCTCAAAGGGATCATGAGATTATTCATACTAGAAACTTTTGTGTGCAGCCACAAGCCATTATGGGCTCTGGCATAGTTGACTAAGTTGTGCGAACTCTTACAGTGGTAGACTATCAGATGTAGGGGATGTAGGTGGTACGGTCTACCCGATCGTAAGGTGCTAGCGCTTCTGAAAGACTATGTCTCGGTCATCCGTCTTCTCAAACACCATGTAGTGCGAGAAAACAAACGGAGGCGATCGAGTCTTGTGGGGAAAAGTGTGCAAACCTCTGCAGAGTGTAATAAACTAATCATGATTAGCCGTGTCCCCGGTTATGGACATCTTGAGTATCTAGTACCTGGATTATCATGTGAATCTCAACATGTTACTCTAAATTAATTTTGTTGGGTCAATGATGTTACTTTAATTGGGATTGAGAATGCTGTCAACCATTCTCAATGTTTAACAACCACCATGATAGTAATTAAATTTATTCCTTTGAAGTAGGGAAAAATTGGCTTTACGCAAAAACTGTAACCATAGAGCTTTCCACCAGCCAAATATGCATATAGTATAGTTGTTGCATTCCATTACTCTCTATGTGTTACCTTGCCAACATATTCCATGCGCTGACCCGTTTTCGGGCTGCAACGTTAATGTTGCAGACTTTTCAGACGACGATTAAGGAGTTTTTGGTCGTGGTTCTATACTCAGTGATGCTGTTGGAGTTGATGGACTCACTTATCTTCCAAGCCTTCCGCTGTTATCGTTATTAGATGGCCTTAAGCCATATTTATTGTAATAAGTTCTCTTTTGAGACACTCGATGTAATAAGTGTGTGATTGCTACTCTGCTATAAATCCTTCGAGTACTATGTGGTGTCAGCATTACTGATCCAGGGATGACACCGGAGCACAGAGATCAGACTGTTTGAGGTCTGGTCGCTACAGAGATGGTATCAGAGCACACGCTGACTGTAGGACACGACCACTAAGCTAAAGACCTAGATCACTACTCACTCTCTTCTCTTCTGACTTCTCATCTTTTCTACTCTTTAGGATGGCGGATGCAAGGAACAAGTTCACACAACCAGACAAAGATACACCCTTTGGACGCCATTGAAGGAAGTCACTAGATACCTGAACATAGGAGTACCAAGCTTCATGGGAACCTACAACGCCACTTTACCTGAAGAAGAGCGCTGGATGATTCAAGTTCAAGTTCCAGGAAGGACGTTCATGCCAGTCACTGAGCCCATAGAGTTTTCTTTTGATGCACCAACTTGGAGTCTAGGAAAGAGCATGGCAGCTCACATCGCCATGGGACGCATTGGAGAAGTTTACCGCAAGGATCTCAAGGATACTATCTATCAGATTTGTGGGCGCCGAGATGAACACTGGGAGATGATCAGCACCAGGAAGGATAGATCAATAGCAGCTTTTATTCAGGAGTTAAACCAGCACATTCGACAATAGGAGAATCAGATGTGCGCCGACATGATAGATCTGAAGAAGGCTAAGACTAGAATCAAGGAACTGGAGGAAGAACTCAAGGCTACACGTGAAGATTATGAAGAAGAAATTGAAGTATTGGTGGAGAAGAATGACGATCTGATCAAGAAGATTGGAATATTTATGGGAGGCCCGACACCAGTAGATGAAGACAAAGAACCCAAGGAGATTAGCCCGGAAGACTACATCATCATTGACGGCACCAACTCGGAACAAGATAGTAGTGATGATGATTGTGTTGATGAAGCAGGAGCAGATATCATGGAGTCTACAATTGTAGAATATTTCTAGTAGACCACCCCATCAGTAGTAGTAGTCCACCATGTAAATATAGTAGTCCGAGCACTCTTGCGATAGTTAGTCCGATTGTATGCCTTTGTTTGATTGAATGAAGTGAATTGTTTGCTTTTGCCTCATGAGCATATGGGTAGTGTTTTCTCTTTAGACCCCTCTATTCTTATATCTCATCTTTTCTAAACCCTCAGATGCCCCCGAGACGTGACCCCGGATTTGCCTTTCCGCTGGAGCTCACCCAGTTGATCCAGCAGCAGAACACCTTGATGCAGTTGCTAGTTCAGAACCAGAATCAGGGAAACAACAACAACAACCCACCACCACCACCTGTTGACCACTTAGCCCGTTTTCTTAGGCTGAATCCGCCGGTGTTTTCCAGTAGCACCGAGCCGATAGTAGCAGATGATTGGCTCCGCAAGATAGCTAGGGAGTTGACCACAGCAGGATGCACAGATGTGGAGAAGGTTAAGTTTGCCGCACATCAGTTAGAAGGACCCGCAGAATCTTGGTGGGAGAATTTCACAGCCAGTTTCCTAGTCGACACTGTCACATGGGACCAGTTTCAGCAGGCTTTTCGCACTGCCCATGTTTCAGCAGGAGCAATGGCCATGAAGAAGCGTGAGTTTCGTAACTTGCGCCAAGGAGGACGGACAGTTGGCCAGTATGTGGAGGAGTTTAGTAAGCTAGCACGTTATTCAAGGAAATATGCCCTAGAGGCAATAATAAAGTTATTATTTATTTCCTTATATCATGATAAATGTTTATTATTCATGCTAGAATTGTATTAACCGGAAACATAATACATGTGTGAATACATAGACAAACAGAGTGTCACTAGTATGCCTCTACTTGACTAGCTCGATAATCAAAGATGGTTATGTTTCCTAACCATGAACAAAGTGTTGTTATTTGATTAACGAGGTCACATCATTAGTTGAATGATCTGATTGACATGACCCATTCCATTAGCTTAGCACCCGATCATTTAGTATGTTGCTATTGCTTTCTTCATGACTTATACATGTTCCTATGACTATGAGATTATGCAACTCCCGTTTGCCGGAGGAACACTTTGTGTGCTACCAAACGTCACAACGTAACTGGGTGATTATAAAGGAGCTCTACAGGTGTCTCCAATGGTAGATGTTGGGTTGGCGTATTTCGAGAATAGGATTTGTCACTCCGATTGTTGGAGAGGTATCTCTGGGCCCTCTCGGTAATGCACATCACATAAGCCTTGCAAGCATTGAAACTAATGAGTTAGTTGCAGGATGATGTATTATGGAACGAGTAAAGAGACTTTCCGGTAACGAGATTGAACTAGGTATTGGATACCGACGATCGAATCTCGGGCAAGTAACATACCGATGACAAAGGGAACAACGTATGTTGTTATGCGGTCTGACCGATAAAGATCTTCGTAGAATATGTAGGAGCCAATATGGGCATCTAGGTCCCGCTATTAGTTATTGACCGGAGACGTGTCTCGGTCATGTCTACATTGTTCTCGAACCCGTAGGGTCCGCATGCTTAAGGTTTCGATGACGGTTATATTATGGGTTTATGAGTTTTGATGTACCGAAGGAGTTCGGAGTCCCGGATGAGATCGGGCACATGACGAGGAGTCTCGAAATGGTCGAGACATAAAGATTGATATATTGGAAGCCTATATTTGGACATCGGAAGTGTTCCGGGTGAAATCGGGATTTTACCGGAGTACCGGGAGGTTACCGGAACCCCCCGGGAGCCATATGGGCCTTAATGGGCTTTAGTGGAAAGGAGAAAGGGGCAGCCCAAGGTGGCCGCGCGCCTCCCCCCTCGCCTAGTCCTATTAGGACTAGGAGAGGTGGCCGGCCCCCCTCTCTCTCTTTCCCCCTCGGCGAGTCCTAGTCCAACTAGGATTGGGGGGGGAGTCCTACTCCCGGTAGGAGTAGGACTCCTCCTGCGCCCTCCTCCTGGCCGGCGGCCCCCTCCCCCTTGGCTCCTTTATATACGGAGGCAGGGGGCACCTCTAGACACAGAAGTTGATCCACGTGATTGTTCCTTAGCCGTGTGCGGTGCCCCCTGCCACCATATTCCACCTCGGTCATATCGTTGTAGTGCTTAGGCGAAGCCCTGCATCGGTAGAACATCAAGATCATCACCACGCCGTCGTGTTGACGGAACTCCTCCCCGACGCTTTGCTGGATCGGAGCCCGGGGATCGTCATCGAGCTGTACGTGTGCTAAGAACTCGGAGGTGCCGGAGTAACGGTGCTTGGATCGGTCGGATCGGGAAGACGTACGACTACTTTCTCTACGTTGCGTCAACGCTTCCGCAGTTGGTCTGAGTGGGTACGTAGACAACACTCTCCCATCTTGTTGCTATGCATCGCCATGATCTTGCGTGTGCGTAGGAAATTTTTTGAAATTACTGCGTTCCCCAACAGTGGCATCCGAGCCTAGGTTTTTATATGTTGATGTTATATGCACGAGTAGAACACAAGTGAGTTGTGGGCGATATAAGTCATACTGCCTACCAGCATGTCATACTTTGGTTCGGCGGTATTGTTGGATGAAGCGGCCCAGACCGACATGACGCGTACGCTTAGGCGAGACTGGTTCTCCCGACATGCTTTGCACAGAGGTGGCTTGTGGGTGACAGTTTCTCCAACTTTAGTTGAACCGAGTATGGCTACGCCCGGTCCTTGCGAAGGTTAAAACGGAGTCTATTTGACAAACTATCGTTGTGGTTTTGGTGCGTAGGTGAGATTGATTCTTGCTTAAGCCCGTAGCAGCCACGTAAAACTTGCAACAACAAAGTAGAGGACGTCTAACTTGTTTTTGCAGGGCATGTTGTGATGTGATATGGTCAAGGCATGATGATGAATTTTATTGTATGAGATGATCATGTTTTGTAACCGAGTTATCGGCAACTGGCAGGAGCCATATGGTTGTCGCTTTATTGTATGCAATGCAATCGCGATGTAATGCTTTACTTTATCACTAAGCGGTAGCAATAGTCGTGGAAGCATAAGATTGGCGAGACGACAACGATGCTACGATGGAGATCAAGGTGTCGCGCCGGTGACGATGGTGATCATGACGGTGCTTCAGAGATGGAGATCACAAGCACAAGATGATGATGGCCATATCATATCACTTATATTGATTGCATGTGATGTTTATCCTTTTATGCATCTTATCTTGCTTTCATTGACGGTAGCATTATAAGATGATCTCTCACTAAATTATCAAGAAGTGTTCTCCCTGAGTATGCACCGTTGCCAAAGTTCGTCGTGCCCAGACACCACGTGATGATCGGGTGTGATAAGCTCTACGTCCATCTACAACGGGTGCAAGCCAGTTTTGCACACGCAGAATACTCGGGTTATACTTGACGAGCCTAGCATATGCAGATATGGCCTCGGAACACGGAGACCGAAAGGTCGAGCGTGAATCATATAGTATATATGATCAACATAGTGATGTTCACCAATGAAACTACTCCATCTCACGTGATGATCGGACATGGTTTAGTTGATTTGGATCACGTGATCACTTAGAGGATTAGAGGGATGTCTATCTAAGTGGGAGTTCTTAAGTAATATGATTAATTGAACTTAAATTTATCATGAACTTAGTCCTGGTAGTATTTTGCAAATTATGTTGTAGATCAATAGCTCGCGTTGTAGCTTCCCTGTGTTTTTTGATATGTTCCTAGAGAAAATTGTGTTGAAAGATGTTAGTAGCAATGATGCGGATTGGATCCGTGATCTGAGGTTTATCCTCATTGCCGCACAGAAGAATTATGTCCTTGATGCACCGCTAGGTGACAAACTTATTGCAGGAGCAGATGCAGACGTTATGAACGTTTGGCTAGCTCAATATGATGACTACTTGATAGTTTAGTGCACCATGCTTAACGGCTTAGAATCGAGACTTCAAAGACGTTTTGAACGTCATGGAGCATATGAGATGTTCCAGGAGTTGAAGTTAATATTTCAAGCAAATACCCGAGTTGAGAGATATGAAGTCTCCAACAAGTTCTATAGCTAAAAGATGGAGGAGAATCGCTCAACTAGTGAGCATGTGCTCAGATTGTCTGAGTACTACAATCGCTTGAATCAAGTGGGAGCTAATCTTCCAGATAAGATAGTGATTGACAGAATTCTCTAGTCACCATCACCAAGTTAGTAGAACTTCGTGGTGAACTATGATATGCAAGGGATAACGGAAACGATTCCCAAGCTCTTCGTAATGCGGAAATTGACGAAGGTAGAAATCGAGAAAAACATCAAGTGTTGATGGTAGACAAGACCACTAGTTTCAAGAAAAGGGCAGAGGGAAGAAGGGGAACTTCAAGAAGAACAGCAAGCAAGTTGCTGCTCAAGTGAAGAAGCCCAAGTCTGGTCCTAAGCCTGAGACTAAGTGTTTCTACTGCAAAGGGACTGGTCACTGGAAGCGGAACTACCCCAAGTGATTGGCAGATAAGAAGGATGGCAAAGTGAACATAAGTATATTTGATATACATGTTATTGATGTGTACTTTACTAGTGTTTATAGCAACCCCTTAGTATTTGATACTAGTTCAGTTGCTAAGATTAGTAACTCGAAACGGGAGTTGCAGAATAAACAGAGACTAGTTAAGGGTGAAGTGACGATGTGTGTTGGAAGTGGTTCCAAGATTGATATGATCATCATCGCACACTCCCTATACTTTCGGGATTAGTGTTGAACCTAAATAAGTGTTATTTGGTTTTTGCGTTGAGCATGAATATGATTTGATCATGTTTATTGCAATACGGTTATTCATTAAAGTCAGAGAATAATTGTTGTTCTGTTTACATGAATAAAACCTTCGATGGTCATACACCCAATGAAACAAGTTCATTGGATCTCGATCGTAGTGATACACATATTCATAATATTGAAACCAAAAGATGCAAAGTTAATAATGATAGTGCAACTTATTTGTGGCACTGCCATTTAGGTCATATTGGTGTAAAGCGCATGAAGAAACTCCATGCTGATGGGCTTTTGGAATCACTTGATTATGAATCACTTGGTGCTTGCGAACCATGCCTTATGGGCAAGATGACTAAAGACTCCGTTCTCCGGAACAATGGAGTGAGCAACTGACTTATTGGAAATAATACATACTGATGTATGTGATCCAATGAGTGTTGAAGCTCGCGGCGGGTATCGTTATTTTCTGACCTTCACATATGATTTGAGCAGATATGGGTATATCTGCTTGATGAAACATAAGTCTGAAACATTTGAAAAGTTCAAAGAATTTCAGAGTGAAGTGGAAAATCATTGTGACAAGAAAATAAAAGTTTCTACAATATGATCGCAGAGGTAAAATATTTGAGTTATGAGTTTGGCCTTCAATTAAAACAATGTGAAATAGTTTCACTACTCACGCCACCTGGAACACCATAGTGTAATGGTGTGTCCGAACGTCATAAACGTACTTTATTAGATATAGTGCGATCTATGATGTCTCTTACCGATCTACCACTATCGTTTTGGGGTTATGCATTAAAGACAGCTGCATTCACGTTTAAAAGGGCACCATCTAAGTCCGTTGAGACGACACAATCTGAACTGTGGTTTGGCAAGAAACCAAAGTTGTCGTTTCTTAAAGTTTGGGACTGCGATGCTTATGTGAAAAAGTTTCAACATGATAAGCTCGAACCCAAATCGGAGAAGTAAATCTTCATAGGATATCCAAAGGAAACTATTGGATACACCTTCTATCACAGATCCGAAGGCAAGACTTTTGTTGCTAAATTCGGAGTTTTTCTAGAGAAGGAGTTTCTCTCGAAAGCAGTGAGTGGGAGGAAAGTAGAACTTGATGAGGTAACTGTACCTGCTCCCTTATTGGAAAGTAGTTCATCACATAAATCTGTTCCTGTGACTACTACACCAATCAGTGAGGAAGCTAATGATGATGATCATGTAACTTCAGATCAAGTTACTACCAAATCTCGTAGGTAAACCAGAGTGAGATCCACACCAGAGTGGCACGGTAATCCTATTCTGAAGTCATGTTACTAGACCATGACGAATTTGCGAACTATGAGGAAGCAATGATGAGCCCAGATTCCGCGAAATGGTTTGAGGCCATGAAATCTGAGATATGATCCATGTATGAGAACAAAGTATGGACTTTGATGGATTTGCCCGATGATCGGCAAGCCATAGAAAATAAATGGATCTTCAAGAGGAAGACGGATGCTGATAGTAGTGTTACTATCTACAAAGCTAGAATTGTCGCAAAAGGTTTTTGACAAGTTCAAGGTGTTGACTATGATGAGATTTTCTCACTCGTATCTATACTTAAGTCTGCCCGAATCATGTTAGCAATTGCCGCATTTTATGAAACCTGGCAAATGGATAAACAAAACTGCATTCCTTAATAGATTTATTAAAGAAGAGTTGTATATGATACAACCAGAAGGTTTTGTCAATCCTAAAGATGCTAACAAAATATGCAAGCTCCAGCGATCCATCTATGGACTGGTGCAAGCATCTCGGAGTTGGAATATACGCTTTGATAAGTTGATCAAAGCATATAAGTTTTATACAGACTTGCGGTGAAGCCTGTATTTACAAGAAAGTGAGTGGGAGCACTACATCATTTCTGATAAGTATATGTGTATGACATATTGTAGATCGGAAATAATGTAGAATTATTCTGCAAAGCATAAAGGAGTGTTTGAAAGGAGTTTTTCAAAGAAAGACCTCAGTGAAGCTGCTTACATATTGAGCATCAAGATCTATAGAGATAGATCAAGACGCTTGATAAGTTTTTTCAATAAGTACAAACCTTGACAAGATTTTGAAGTAGTTCAAAATGGAGCAGTCAAAGAAAGAGTTCTTGCCTGTGTTACAAGGTGTGAAGTTGAGTAAGACTCAAAGCCCGACCACGGCAGAAGATAGAAAGAGAATGAATGTCATTCCCTATGCCTTGGTCATAGGTTCTATAAAGTATGCCATGCTGTGTACCAGATCTATTGTATTCCCTACCACTGAGTTTGGCAAGGGAGTATAATAGTGATCTAGGAATAGATCAATGGACATCGGTCAAAATTATCCTTACTGGAATAAGGACATGTTTCTTGATTACGGAGGTGACAAAAGGTTCGTCGTAAAGGGTTACGTCGATGCAAGTTTTCACACTGATCCAGATGATTCTAAGTCTCAATCTGGATACATATTGAAAGTGGGAGCAATTAGCTAGAGTAGCTCCATGCAGAGCATTGTTGACATAGAAATTTGCAAAATACTTGCGGATCTGAATGTGACAGACCCGTTGACTAAACTTCTCTCACAAGCAAAACATGATCACTTTTTGGGTCTTAATCACATAGCGATGTGAACTAGATTATTGAATCTAGTAAACCCTTTGGGTGTTAGTCACATGGAGATGTGAACCAATCACATAAAGATGTGAACTATTGATGTTAAATCACATGGCGATGTGATCTAGATTATTGACTCTAGTGCAAGTGGGAGACTGAAGGAAATATGCCCTAGAGGCAATAATAAAGTTATTATTTATTTCCTTATATCATGATAAATCTTTATTATTCATGCTAGAATTGTATTAACCGGAAACATAATACATGTGTGAATACATAGACAAACAGAGTGTCACTAGTATGCCTCTACTTGACTAGCTCGATAATCAAAGATGGTTATGTTTCCTAACCATGAACAAAGTGTTGTTATTTGATTAACGAGGTCACATCATTAGTTGAATGATCTGATTGACATGACCCATTCCATTAGCTTAGCACCCGATCGTTTAATATGTTGCTATTGCTTTCTTCATGACTTATACATGTTCCTATGACTATGAGATTATGCAACTCCCATTTGCCGGAGGAACACTTTATGTGCTACCAAACGTCACAACGTAACTGGGTGATTATAAAGGAGCTCTACAGGTGTCTCCAATGGTAGATGTTGGGTTGGCGTATTTCGAGAATAGGATTTGTCACTCCGATTGTCGGAGAGGTATCTCTGGGCCCTCTCAGTAATGCACATCACATAAGCCTTGCAAGCATTGAAACTAATGAGTTAGTTGCGGGATGATGTATTAAGGAACGAGTAAAGAGACTTGCCGGTAACGAGATTGAACTAGGTATTGGATACCGACGATCGAATCTCGGGCAAGTAACATACCGATGACAAAGGGAACAACGTATGTTGTTATGCGGTCTGACCAATAAAGATCTTCGTAGAATATGTAGGAGCCAATATGGGCATCCAGGTCCCGCTATTAGTTATTGACCGAAGACGTGTCTCGGTCATGTCTACATTGTTCTCGAACCCGTAGGGTCCGCACGCTTAAGGTTTCGATGACAGTTATATTATGGGTTTATGAGTTTTGATGTACCGAAGGAGTTCGGAGTCCCGGATGAGATCGGGGACATGACGAGGAGTCTCGAAATGGTCAAGACATAAAGATTGATATACTGGAAGCCTATATTTGGACATCGGAAGTGTTCCGGGTGAAATCGGGATTTTACCAGAGTACCGGGAGGTTACCGGAACCCCCCGGGAGCCATATGGGCCTTAATGGGATTTAGTGGAAAGGAGAAAGGGGCAGCCCAAGGTGGCCGCGCGCCTCCCCCCTCCCCTAGTCCGATTAGGACTAGGAGAGGTGGCCGGCCCCCCTCTCTCTCTCTTTCCCCCTCGGGGAATCCTAGTCCAACTAGGATTGGGGGGGGACTCCTACTCCCGGTAGGAGTAAGACTCCTCCTGCGCCCTCCTCCTGGCCAGCGACCCCCTCCCCCTTGGCTCCTTTATATACGGAGGTAGGGGCACCTCTAGACACAGAAGTTGATCCACATGATCGTTCCTTAGCCGTGTGCGGTGCCCCCTGCCACCATATTCCACCTTGGTCATATTGTTGTAGTGCTTAGGCGAAGCCCTGCGTCGGTAGAACATCAAGATCGTCACCACGCCGTCGTGCTGACGGAACTCCTCCCCGACGCTTTGCTGGATCGGAGCCCGGGGATCGTCATCGAGCTGTACGTGTGCTAAGAACTCGGAGGTGCCGGAGTAATGGTGCTTGGATCGGTCGGATCGGGAAGACGTACGACTACTTCCTCTACGTAGCGTCAACGCTTCCGCAGTCGGTCTGCGTGGGTACGTAGACAACACTCTCCCATCTCATTGCTATGCATCACCATGATCTTGCGTGTGCGTAGGAAATTTTTTGAAATTACTATGAAACCCAACAGTTATGCCCCAGATGACGTTGCTACGGATGCAGCTAAGCAGGAGAAATTCCTGGAAGGACTGAATGATGAGTTGAGTATGCAGTTGATGGTAGCCACCTTCAACAACTACCAGGAGTTGGTAGATCGTGCTCTTATGATTGAAGGGAAGCAATAGCAAATTGAGAACCGCAATAGGAAGTATGGACAAGGAAAGTATAATTCAGGAACTCAGTAGAAGCCACGTTTTACCCCTAGACCGGGAGCACATTTTCAACATACCCATGGAGTAGGTAGCTCGCACAATCACAATGGCACCAAGAATGGTAATGGGAATGGAGGAAGTAATGGATAGAACCGCAACACCCCATCAACCCCAGCCAAGAAGGACCTAAGCCAAGTCACCTGTTTCAAGTGTTCCAAGACCGGACACTATGCCAATGAATGTCCTGAAGGCCAAAATGGCAATGGAAGTTCTGGGAAGAAGCTGAACCCTTTCAACAGGGGACAGGTGAACCACGTTAATGTGGAGGAGGTTGAAGCTCAGCCCGATGCAGTAATAGGTAAGTTTTGGTTAAGTCATTTACTGCACTCGTTCTTTTTGATACTGGCGCATCGCATTCATACATCTCAAGGGGATTTGTGGATAAGTATAACCTACCAACCCAAACCCTTAGGTCACCCATGTTAGTAACCTCGCCCGGAGCAGAATATGTGGCTAGTCTATGGTGTGATCGGTTACCATTAAGGATTGGTAACTATGTTTTTCCCTCAGACCTAATAGTATTGGAATCTCAAGGATTGGATGTGATATTAGGCATGGATTGGTTATCAAAGTATAAAGGGAATATTGAGTGTGCTAGTAAGTCAATTTTGCTTACCACACCAGAAGGGAGAAGGATCAAGTATGTATCCCGGCATGTGCCAAAGAGGACCCAAGTAAATTGCCTAACATGAGTTGTGCAGGAGGAAGTACCAGTGGTAAAGGATTTTCCTGATGTATTTCCCGAAGAGTTGCCAGGCATGCCACCGGATAGAGACATTGAGTTTTTGATTGAGCTTTTGCCAGGCACTAGGCCAATATCGAAGAGACCATATAGGATGCCAGCAAAGGATTTGGTGGAAATTAAGAAGCAGATTAAGGAGTTACTGGATAAGGGATACATTCGCCCAAGTTCTTTGCCTTGGGGATCGCCAGTACTTCTAGTGGAGAAGAAGGATGGATCGTTAAGGATGGTTGTTGATTATCGAGGATTGAACGAAGTAACGGTCAAGAACAAGTACCCACTACCAATGATCAACGATCTGTTTGATCGGTTGCAAGGAGCTAAAGTGTTTTCCAAGATCGATTTTCGATCAGGATACCATCAGTTGAAGATTCGAGAACAGGATATTCCGAAGACAGCTTTTACCACCAGGTATGGGCTGTATGAGTATACAGTTATGTCATTTGGACTGACTAACGCGCCTGCCTATTTTATGAACATGATGAACAAAGTGTTTATGGAGTTTTTGGATAAGTTCGCCGTAGTGTTCATTGATGATATCCTGGTTTATTCGAAGAATGAAGAGGAGCATAAGGAGCATTTGCGTTTGGTACTTGGAAAGCTCAGAGAACATCAATTATATGCCAAGTTCAGCAAATGTGAGTTTTGGTTGAAGGAAGTAGGATTCCTCGGACATGTTATATCTGGAGAAGGTATAGCACTAGATCCCGCTAAAGTTGAAACCGTGACCAAGTGGGAAGCACCAACAACAGTTGGAGAGATCCGGAGTTTCCTTGGACTCGCAGGATACTACCGGAGATTTATTGAGAATTTCTCAAAGATTGCAAAGCCTATGATGGAGTTGTTGAAGAAGGATACTAAGTTCAAATGGACTGAGTAGTGTGAGGCTAGTTTCCAGGAGTTGAAGAAATGTTTGGTGACCTCACCAGTGTTGATTTTGCCAGACCAAACCAAGGATTATGAGGTGTATTGCAACGCTTCACGTCGAGGACTTGGAGCAGTGCTTATGCAGAAAGGAAGAGTTGTTTCGTATGCTTCACGACAACTGAAGCATCACGAATTGAATTATGCCACGCATGATTTGGAGTTAGCATCCGTAGTGCATGCATTGAAGACATGGAGGCATTTCCTCATTGGAAATCATTGTGAGGTGTACACGGATCATAAGAGTTTGAAGTACATTTTCACGCAGAAGGAGTTGAACCTCAGACAAAGGAGATGGTTGGAGCTTATCAAGGATTATGATATTAAATTGCATTATCATCTCGGGAAGGCTAATGTAGTAGCTGATGCGTTAAGCCGTAAGAGCCATGTCAATACGTTAATAACAGGAGAAATACCCAAGGAGTTAGCAGAAAATCTTCGTGAACTATGTGTGGAAATAGTTCCGAGAGGCTATGTAGCAGCGTTGGAAATTCAGTCAACCTTGATGGACAAAATCAGAGAATCTCAGAAAACTGACAAAGAGATTGCCCCTATAAAAGAGAAAATGAGACAAGGAAAAGCTAAAGGATTTCGTGAGGATGAGCACGCCACCCTATGGTTTGAAGACCGTGTTTACGTGCCCAATAACCCGGAGATCAGAAAGTTGATTCTGCAAGAGGCACATGATTCACCGTATTTGATTCACCCAGGAAATACCAAGATGTATTTGGATTTGAAGGATATTTTCTGGTGGACCGGAATGAAGAAGGATATTGCGGAGTATGTAGCAGTTTGTGACGTATGTCAAAGAGTAAAGGCATAGCATCAGAAGCCAGCAGGATTGTTGCAACCATTGCCGATACCTGAATGGAAGTGGGATAAGCTAGGCATGGATTTTATCACGGGATTACCAAGGACCCGTTCAGGCTATGACTCGATTTGGGTCGTAGTTGATCGATTGACGAAGGTAGCTCATTTCATCCCAGTAAAGACCACTTACACCAGTGCTAAGTTGGCAAAGATATACATGACCAGGATCGTATGTTTGCATGGAGTTCCGAGGAGCATCGTATCAGATAGAGGAACCCAGTTTACCTCAAAGTTCTGGAAGCAGTTGCATGAGACTTTGGGTACTAGGCTAGAATTTAGTACAGCTTTTCATCCGCAGACAGATGGATAGACTGAGAGAGTCAATCAGATTTTGGAGGATATGCTGAGAGCTTGTGCGCTAGATTATGGATCTAGTTGGGACGATAATTTTCCATATGCAGAGTTCTCTTACAATAATAGCTATCAGACCAGTTTGAAGATGGCCCCTTTCGAGGCTTTGTACGGAAGGAGGTGCAGGCACCGTTGTCATGGGACGAAGTTGTAGACCGCCAGTTGTTTGGACCAGATCTGATTAAAGAGTCTGAACAGAAGGTGAAGTTGATTCGCAATAGGCTCAAGGTAGCCCAGTCCAGGCAGAAGAGCTACGCAGATTCTAAACGCAAGGAGACAGTTTACAAAGTCGGAGACAGAGCTTATCTTCGAGTATCCCCACTTCGAGGGATTAAGCGCTTTGGAGTTAAGGGGAAGTTAGCGCCACGATTTGTAGGACCATATCGAGTTTTGGAGCGTATGGGAGAAGTGGCTTACAAGTTGGAATTTCCAGAAGGATTAACAGGAGTGCATGATGTGTTTCATGTTTCTCAGTTGAAGAAGTGTCACGCGGAGATGGCTGACATACCTTTGAGAGACACAGTGCCATTGGAAGCAATTCAGTTGGATAACAATTTGACCTATGAGGAGAAACCAGTTAAGATTCTCGAGTTTGCCAGCCGAGTCACTCGCAGCAAGGTTATCAAGTTTTGCAAAGTTCAGTGGAGCCACCACACAGAGGATGAATCCACCTGGGAGCGAGAGGAAGATTTGCTCAAAGACCACCCTCACCTATTTTCTAGCCAACCCGAATCTCGAGGGCGAGATTCATCTTAAGGGGGGTAGGTTTGTAACATCCCAAATTTTCAATTTGGAATGTTATACATTAGGTCATCATGCATATCATATTTTATTTTTCTTTTGGTTTTGATCCTAGAAAATCCTAAGCAACTCAAGGACCCACGGAGAGAGTTGGGGATTTCGTTATTTACATATTTGAGTTTTTTCAAATTATGTAAACAGGATCATTTGATTTTATTTATTTTATCATCAATTATTTCTATTGCAAAAATATGAGAGAGGGAATAAAATGACTTTCCCAAAATATAGAAATATTGAGGATTTAATAAAAAAATCAAGTAAGTTTTATTTCGGAGTTTTTCGGTATTTTTAATTGAATTTAGGAAAAATGCGCGTTTTTCAAAGTTGTAGTTTGGGCCCAAATAAATGTTCACTTTATCGGGCTTGATTTTAGAAACCCGGCTAAATTTATTTCGTGATTTTTGGAGTCCGTTTAGTATTTTGTTTTATTTTTCTTCCGAGCGGAATTATAAAAAAAAACGCGAAACCGACTATGGGCCGTACCCGAGCGGGACTCCGCCCGGGGCGCCTTTATATAGCGAGGCGCCGGTGCCCCAGGCCCATAGCCGCGTCGCACCAAAACCCTAGCCCGTAGCTAGCCGCCGCCGCCGCCGGAGTTGCGCGCCGCCCGAGGTTCGCCGCTGCCTCGTTTTCCGTGCTGTTTAAAAAAAATTCTGTTCGTCGTTTTTCTTTTTCGTCGGATTTTCGCGGTTATTTTTCTGATCGCGATTTCTGATCCGATTTTCGTTTTAGTATAACTTTTCGCTCGTTTATCGGAATCAGGCGATTCAAGCGCCTGGAGTTTCGACTCGAAACCCTCTTTCCGAATAATCAACTTAAACATGTTTTTGTTACTGTAAAATTTGCCTTAGATCCAGATTACTAGAACAAAGTTGTTTCTTTCGCCGTTTGTTTTCTTTTGCTTCGTTCGATTTGATTCTTTTTGCAAACCAGGGTTCTTAAGTTGAACTTTCTGGTTAGATCTTCTATTTGCGTTTTACCTATGCATTAGATGAGTACTTATTGTATGCTTGTTAGTTTGTCTGCGATAGAATACCCGGAGTGCGCCGCCTGTTACGTTGAATCTCTAGGTTTCGCGGATCATCAGCAAGGCAAGTAACACTTTGATCGTACCTTTTTCTACAACCCAGTTTTATTGCATTAGATCAATCCTCACACATTGCATGAATAGGATCTAATTAAATTGTGGGATGGGAAGTAGATGAGGTAGTACCTATTACCTATTTATTATCAAACCTTTTGGAGTTACTTCTACATTTGCTTATTATACCATGCTATGCTAGTAGACGTGGATTGGGTGAGTGAAATCCATGACGGATGTGAGATTGTTAATTAATGGTTTATCTAAGGTGGCAACCTAACACACATCTGGGTGGATTGAGGCACCTGGTTTCCAGGACTTGCCAGTTTTCTTTTGGATCGCCACCCAGGCTCAAAGGGATCATGAGATTATTCATACTAGAAACTTCCATGTGCAGCCACAAGCCATTATGGGCTCTGGCATAGTTGACTAAGTTGTGCAAACTCTTACAGTGGTAGACTAGCAGATGTAGGGGATGTAGGTGGTACGGTCTACCCGATCGTAAGGTGCTAGCGCTTCTGAAAGACTATGTCTCGGTCATCCGTCTTCTCAAACACCATGTAGTGCGAGAAAACAAACGGAGGCGATCGAGTCTTGTGGGGAAAAGTGCGCAAACCTCTGCAGAGTGTAATAAACTAATCATGATTAGCCATGTCCCCGGTTATGGACATCCTGAGTATCTAGTACCTGGATTATCATGTGAATCTCAACATGTTACTCAAAATTAATTTTGTTGGGTTAATGACGTTACTTTAATTGGGATTGAGAATGCTGTCAACCATTCTCAATGTTTAACAACCACCATGATAGTAATTAAATTTATTCCTTTGAAGTAGGGAAAAATTGGCTTTACGCAAAAACTGTAACCATAGAGCTTTCCACCAGCCAAATATGCATATAGTATAGTTGTTGCATTCCATTACTCTCTATGTGTTACCTTGCCAGCATATTCCATGCGCTGACCCGTTTTCGGGCTGCAACGTTAATGTTGCAGACTTTTCAGACGACGATTAAGGAGTTTTAGGTCGTGGTTCTATACTCAGTGATGCCGTTGGAGTTGATGGACTCACTTATCTTCCAAGCCTTCCGCTGTTATCGTTATTAGATGGCCTTAAGCCATATTTATTGTAATAAGTTCTCTTTTGAGACACTCGATGTAATAAGTGTGTGATTGCTACTCTGCTATAAATCCTTCGAGTACTGTGTGGTGTCAGCATTACTGATCCAGGGATGACACCGGAGCACAGAGATCAGACTGTTTGAGGTCTGGTCGCTACATCCATACTTCGTTTTCATACATGGATCCTATCTCGGATTTCATGGCTTCCAGCCATTTGTCGGAATTCGGGCCCGCCATCGCTTCTTCATAGTTTGAAGGTTCATCGTTGTCTAACAACATGATTTCTAAGACAGGGTTGCCGTAGCACTCTGGTGCGGAACGTGTCCTCGTGGACCTACAAAGTTCAGTAGCAACTTGATCTGAAGTTTCATGATCATCATCAACAACTTCCTCTCTAGTCGGTGCAGGCACCTCAGGAACATTTTCTTGAGCTGCGCCACTTACCGGTTCAAGAGGTAATACTTCATCAAGTTCTACTTTCCTCCCACTTATTTCTTTCGAGAGAAACTCTTTCTCTAGAAAGGACCCATTCTTGGCAACAAAGATCTTGCCTTTGGATCTGAGGTAGAAGGTATACCCAATAGTTTCTTTAGGGTGTCCTATGAAGACGCATTTTTCCGATTTGGGTTCGAGCTTTTCAGTTTGAAGTTTCTTGACATAAGCATCGCATCCCCAAACTTTTAGAAACGATAGCTTAGGTCTCTTCCCAAAGCACAATTCATACGGTGTCGTCTCAACGGATTTCGACGGAGCCCTATTTAAAGTGAATGCGGCGGTCTCTAAAGCATAGCCCCAAAATGATAGTGGTAGATCGGTAAGAGACATCATAGATCGCACCATATCCAACAGAGTGCGATTACGACATTCGGACACACCATTACGCTGAGGTGTTCCAGGCGGCGTGAGTTTTGAAACTATTCCACATTTTCTTAAGTGTGTGCCAAATTCGTGACTCAAGTATTCTCCCCCACGATCTGATCGCAAGAACTTGATTTTCCTGTCACGTTGATTCTCAACCTCACTCTGAAATTCCTTGAACTTTTCAAAGGTCTCAGACTTGTGTTTCATTAAGTAGACATACCCATATCTACTCAAGTCATCAGTGAGGGTGAGAACATAACGATAGCCACCGCGAGCCTCAACACTCATTGGACCGCACACATCAGTATGTATGATTTCCAATAAGTTGTTCGCTCGCTCCATTGTTCCTGAGAACGGAGTCTTGGTCATTTTACCCATGAGGCATGGTTTGCACATGTCAAATGATTCGTAATCAAGAGACTCCAAAAGTCCATCTGCATGGAGCTTCTTCATGCGTTTGACACCTATGTGACCAAGGCGGCAGTGCCACAAGTATGTGGGACTATCATTATCAACCTTACATCTTCTAGTATTCACACTATGAATATGTGTAACATTACGCTTGAGATTCATTAAGAATAAACCATTCACCAACGGAGCATGACCATAAAACATATCTCTCATATAAATAGAACAACCATTATTCTCGGATTTAAATGAGTAGCCATCTCGAATTAAACGAGATCCTGATACAATGTTCATGCTCAAAGCTGGCACTAAATAACAATTATTGAGGTTTAAAACTAATCCCGTAGGTAAATGTAGAGGGAGCGTGCCGACGGAGATCACATCGACCTTGGAACCATTCCCGACGCACATCGTCACCTCGTCCTTCGCCAGTCTCCGCTTATTCTGCAGCTCCTGCATTGAGTTACAAATGTGAGCAACCGCATCGGTATCAAATACCCAGGAGCTACTACGAGTACTGGTAAGGTACACATCAATTACATGTATATCACATATACCTTTAGTGTTGCCGGCCTTCTTGTCCGCTAAGTATTTGGGGCAGTTCCGCTTCCAGTGACCACTTCCCTTGCAATAAAAACACTCAGTCTCGGGCTTGGGTCCATTCTTTGGCTTCTTCCCGGCAGCTTGCTTACCGGGCGCGGCAACTCCTTTGCCGTCCTTCTTGAAGTTCTTCTTACCCTTGCCTTTCTTGAACTTAGTGGTTTTATTCACCATCGACACTTGATGTTCCTTTTTGATTCCCACCTCTGCTGATTTTAGCATTGAATATACCTCAGGAATGGTCTTTTCCATCCCCTACATATTGAAGTTCATCACAAAGATTTTGTAGCTCGGTGGAAGCGACTGAAGGATTCTGTCAATGACTGCGTCATCCGGGAGATTAACTCCTAGCTGAGTCAAGCGGTTATGCAACCCAAACATTTTGAGTATGTGCTCACTGACAGAACTATTTTCCTCCATCTTACAACTGAAGAACTTGTCGGAGACTTCATATCTCTCGACCCGGGCATGAGCTTGGAAAACCATTTTCAGCTCTTCGAACATCTCATATGCTCCGTGTCTCTCAAAACGCTTTTGGAGCCCCGGTTCTAAGCTGTAAAGCATGCCGCACTGAACGAGGGAGTAATCATCAGCACGTGACTGCCAAGCGTTCATAACATCTTGGTTCTCTGGGATAGGTGCGTCACCTAGCGGTGCTTCTAGGACATAATCTTTCTTGGCAGCTATGAGGATGATCCTCAGGTTCCGGACCCAGTCCGTATAGTTGCTACCATCATCTTTCAGCTTGGTTTTCTCTAGGAACGCGTTGAAGTTGAGGACAACGTGGGCCATTTGATCTACAAGACATATTGTAAAGATTTTTAGACTAAGTTCATGATAATTAAGTTCATCTAATCAAATTATTCATGAACTCCCACTCAGATACACATCCCTCCAGTCATCTAAGTGAAACATGATCCGAGTCAACTAGGCCATGTCCGATCATCACGTGAGACGGACTAGGCAACATCGATGAACATCTTCATGTTGATCGTATCTTCTATACGACTCATGCTCGACCTTTCGGTCTTCCGTGTTCCGAGGCCATGTCCGTACATGCTAGTCTCGTCAAGTCAACCTAAGTGTATTGCGTGTGTAAATCTTGCTTACACCCGTTGTATTCACACGTTAGAATCTATCACACCCGATCATCACGTGGTGCTTCGAAACAACGAACCTTCGCAACGGTGCACAGTTAGGGGGAACACTTTCTTGAAATTATTACGAGGGATCATCTTATTTAAGCTACCGTCGTTCTAAGCAAATAAGATGTAAAACATGATAAACATCACATGCAATCAAATAGTGACATGATATGGCCAATATCATTTGCTCCTTTTGATCTCCATCTTCGGGGCTCCATGATCATCGTTGTCACCGGCATGACACCATGATCTCCATCATCGTGTCTTCTTGAAGTTGTCTCGTCATCTATTACTTCTACTACTATGGCTAACGGTTTAGCAATAAAGTAAAGTAATTACATGACGTTATATGTTGACACGCAGGTCACAAATAAATTAAGATAACTCCTATGGCTCCTACTGGTTGTCATACTCATCGACATGCAAGTCGTGATTCCTATTACAATAACATGATCATCTCATACATCACATATATCATTCATCACATCCTTTGGCCATATCACATCACAAAACACTTGCTGCAAAAACAAGTTAGACGTCCTCTAATTGTTGTTGCAAGTTTTTACGTGGCTGCTATAGGTTTCTAGCAAGAACGTTTCTTACCTACACCAAAACCACAAAGTGAATTGCCAATTTCTATTTACCCTTCATAAGGACCCTGTTCATCGAATCCGATCCGACTAAAGTGGGAGAGACAGACACCCGCCAACCACCTTATGCAACTAGTGCATGTCAGTCGGTGCAACCAGTCTCACGTAAGCGTACGTGTAAGGTCGGTCTGGGTCGCTTCATCCCACAATGCCGCCGAATCAAGATAAGACTAGTAACGGCAAGATAATTGACAATATTGACGCCCACAACTGCTTTGTGTTCTACTCGTGCATAGAAACTACGCATAGACCTAGCTCATGATGCCACTGTTGGGGATCGTAGCAGAATTTTAAAATTTTCTATGCATCACCAAGATCAATCTATGGAGTCATCTAGCAACAAGGGAGAGAGGAGTGCATCTACATACCCTTGTAGATCGCGTGCGGAAGCGTTCAAGAGAATGGGGTTGATGGAGTCGTACTCGTTGTGATCCAAATCACCGATGACCAAGTGCCGAACGGACAGCACCTCCGTGTTCAACACACGTATGGTTGGGAAGACGTCTCCTCCTTCTTGATCCAGCAAGGGGGAAGGAGAGGTTGATGAAGATCCAGCAGCACGACGGCGTGGTGGTGGATGCAGCAGGATCCCGGCAGGGCTTCGCCAAGCGTAAGCAGGGAGGAGAGGTGTTACGGAGGGAGAGGGAGGCGCCAAGAGCAAAGGGGTGCGGCTGCCCTCCCTCCCCCCTCTTTATATAGGGGCCTTGGGCGGGCGCCGGCCCTAGGAGATGGATCTCCAAGGGGGGCGGCGGCCAAGGGGTGGCTTCCCCCCCAAGCCAAGTGGGGGGCGCCCCCACCCCTAGGGTTTCCTAACCCTAGGCGCAGGGGAGGCCCAAGGGGGGGACGCACCAGCCCACCAGGGGCTGGTTCCCCTCCCACTTCAGCCCATGGGGCCTTCCGGGATAGGTGGCCCCACCCGGTGGACCCCCAGGACCCTTCCGGTGGTCCCGGTACAATACCGGTGACCCCCGAAACCTTCCCGATGGCCGAAACTGGACTTCCTATATATAAATCTTTACCTCCGGACCATTCCGGAACTCCTGTGACGTCTGGGATCTCATCCGGGACTCCGAAATAACTTTCGGGTTATTGCATACTAATATCTCTACAACCCTAGCGTCACCGAACCTTAAGTGTGTATACCCTACGGGTTCGGGAGACATGGAGACATGATCGAGAAGCCTCTCCGATCAATAACCAACAGCGGGATCTGGATACCCATGTTGGCTCCCACATGCTCCACGATGATCTCATCGGATGAACCACGATGTCGAGGATTCAATCAATCCGTATACAATTCCCTTTGTCAATCGGTATGTTACTTGCCCAAGACTCGATCGTTGGTATCCCAATACCTCGTTCAATCTCATTACCGGCAAGTCACTTTACTCATACCGTAATGCATGATCCCGTGATCAACCACTTGGTCACATTGAGCTCATTATGATGATGCATTACCGAGTGGGCCCAAAGATACCTCTCCGTCATACGGAGTGACAAATCCCAGTCTCGATTCGTGCCAACCCAACAGACACTTTTGGAGATACCCGTAGTGTACCTTTATAGTCACCCAGTTACGTTGTGACGTTTGGCACACCCAAGGCACTCCTATGGTATCCGGGAGTTACACAATCTCATGTTCTAAGGAAATGATACTTGACATTTGGAAAAGCTACAGCAAACGAACTACACGATCTTTTAGCTATGCTTAGGATTGGGTCTTGTCCATCACATCATTCTCCTAATGATGTGATCCCGTTATCAATGACATCCAATGTCCATAGTCAGGAAACCATGACTATCTTTTGATCCACGAGCTAGTCAACTAGAGGCTCACTAGGGACGTGTTGTGGTCTATGTATTCACACATGTATTACAATTTCCGGATAACACAATTATAGCATGAACAATAGACAATTATCATGAACAAAGAAATATAATAATAACCATTTTATTATTGCCTCTAGGGCATATTTCCAACAGGGGCATCTGTTTAAAGAACATGGAAGTGGAATACACCCCCCTTCAGCTCTAGTTTTCAAGAATCTTAGGGCAAGCTGGGTCATGTGCACTGAACAAGGCCCAGGAGGGGGCGGAGGACGCAGAGGAGGATGCTAGGGGGGGGGCGTGCTGGATGACGGTCTAGTTCTCTCTCTGGTCAAGATAGGAGAAGTGATTGGAAGGACGAGCCTGGCCATGTAGCCGACGATGTGATTGATGAGGCTTATAATAACAGGAAGAGGGTGCAGCGTGAAGAGCAGTATGAAATGCAACAGCCCAACAACGCAAGCGCTGCTACTGAAGGGGCTTTGTTGGCGCTTCCCCCACCCCAATCTGATCCTCTCAGCCCAAGTAGCAGTATACCAAAAAGAGCCAAGATTAATGCAGAAGCAGGAGTTGATGATTTGAAGAAAAAGGGCGGTTCTGGCAAGGTCGTCTCATTGTTGGCGGGCTCCTTCGAGGAGCGCCGCTGGGCCCAATGAATATTTTCTGTTGGAACTGTCGTGGTGCGGGTAAAGCTGCGACAGTTTGGGAGCTTCGCGACTTCGCGAGGCAATTTGCCCCTACCCTTTTTTGCATTCTTGAAACTCAAATGGATAGTGCAAGGGTGGAAGCATTAGCGAGCACACTTGGCTTTGATAATTCTTCTGTAGTTAGTAGTCAATGCAGAAGTGGAGGTATAGGACTGTTTTGGAACAATTCAATAGAAGTGGAAATTCTTGGTTATTCTATTTACCACCTCGATGTTTCTGTTGAGGAACAAGGCATAGAGAAGTGGAGGCTGACTTACGTTTATGGACAGGCATAAACTAATTTGAGGCATCAAACCTGGACAACATTGAAAAACATTAGTACTTTGAGTGCGCTTCCTTGGCTCTGTGTTGGTGATTTCAATGAAGTGTTACATCGAGATGAGCATCAAGGTGTTGGCAGCGCAACAATGCTCAAATTCGGGCATTCCGGGAGGTCCTAGATGTATGCATGTTGATTGACTTGGGATACAAAGGCAATTTTTGGACTTCTAAGAAGAAAGTAACAGGAGGAACCTATACTAGATGCAGACTTGACAGAGCTCTAGTGAGTGCTTCATGGTTGGCTAGATTTTCTTTGGCCTCGATAACACACTTGTCGGGCGTTACCTCCAATCACACTCCGCTTCTGATAGAACGGGAGGCCGGGAATGCCTCTCGTTTTTAGAAACCGTTCAGGTATGAGACGATGTGGGAGACACATGAAAACTTTTGTGACATGATACATGAAGGATGGGGCGTGGGCCCTCCCTGTACAATGGTGCAAGAACTGAGGAGTAAGCTTAAATATTTAGCTAAGGATTTAGGGAGATGGAGTCGTGACACTTTTGTGAGTGTGAGGAAAGAGATAAAGAAGTTAAAACAATTGCTTGATGAACTTAAGAATGATCCTTTGAGGTCGGGGCCTTCCCATGTAGAGCTAAAAGTTAATGAACGGTTGATAGAGATGTATCACAGGGAGGAGATCATGTGGCGCCAAAGAGCTAGGGTGGAGTGGCTGTCCGCTGGAGACAAAAACACAAAAAAATTCCACCTCCGAGCTAGTCTTCAACAGAAGAAGAACATGATCAAGGCGCTGCAGAACTCTCTAGGAGTGGAGACTTCTGATCCAGATGAGCTTAAAGCGCTAACAAATGATTTTTACCAGTCACTTTACACATCTGAAGGAGTGCAGAACATGGAGGCGGTGTTAGATCACGTGCCCCGAAAAGTTACAGATGAGATGAACGCAAACTTGTGTGCGCCATATACTAAGGAGGAGGTCAAAATTCCTTTATTTCAGATGTTTCCTACTAAAGCTTTGGGACCTGATGGTTTTCCGTCCCACTTTTATCGGCGTCACTGGGACGTGTGTGGCGATGAAGTAATCAGCATAGTACTCAGAATTGTCAGAGGCGAGGAGAGCCCAGCTTCGATAAATGATACAGTGTTGGTCTTAATTCCCAAGGTAACTAATCCCACGGTACTTGCTCAGTTTAGGCCCATAAGTCCATGCAACATTCTGTATAAGATAGCTTCTAAGGTGATATCGAGCAGATTGAAAATAATCCTGCCTGACATAATTTCTGAAGAACAATCTGCCTTTGTCCCTAGGAGGTTGATCATAGACAACATCATGTGTGGGTATGAATGTTTGCACTTTATGAAGAGGCCGAGAACAAAATCCAACAATTTCTGTGCTTTAAAGTTGGATATGATGAAGGCTTATGACAAACTGGAGTGGACTTACTTGAGAGGTATACTAACAAAACTGGGCTTCGATCATCACTAGATAGATATTGTTATGGGCATGGTATGCTCAGTTTCTTTCTCAGTTTGCTTTAATGGTGAAAAACTTGAATCTTTCAATCCTACACGAGGTATCCGGCAGGGAGACCCGATTTCCCCCTACCCATTCTTGATTGCATCAGAGGGCCTTTCATTCCTCCTTAAATCAAGTTCTCAGTCATCTTTGACAGGTATTCAGGTGGCTCCTACGGCTCCTACTGTTAACTACCTCCTATTTGCAGATGATAGCCTGTTGCTTTTCAAGGCCAGTGGGGAAGGATCAGTCGTTGTGTCAAACCTTCTTGATACATATTGTAGTGCTTCTGGACAGAGGATCAACAATGAGAAATCATCAATTTTCTTCAGTAAAGGCTGCCCTGCAGAGTTGAGAGTAACTGTCAAAAACAATCTACATGTTCACAATGAATCATTGAGTGAGCGCTATCTGGGTATGCCGACCGATGTTGGCTACTCGAAGAATGGTACGGTTTAAATATCTTCGGGACCGAGTTTGGGAAAAGATTAAAGGATGGATGGAGAAGCTACTCTCTTCGGCTGGTAAGGAAGTACTGATCAAATCTGTCGTACAAGCAATCCCAGTATATTCAATGTCTTGTTTCAGATTACCACAAGGACTGTGTGAGAGTATCACCTTTATTATCCGACAGATTTTTGGGGGATCTAAGCATGGACAGAGAAAACCGAGTTGGGTGGCATGGGACATCTTAACCATGCCAAAGCACTTGGGAGGACTAGGCTTCAGAGACTTGGAGATTTTTAACCTTGCCCTACTAGCCAGGCAGGCATGGCGGACCTTAACAGATAATACATTTCTCAGTGCAAGGATCCTTAAGGCGGTTTATTTTTCGGATTGCTCTTTGCTACAGGCTGAATTGGGAGCTCATCCGTCCCAGATATGGCGGGCAATCTTGGACGGTCGCTATATATTGGCTCAGGGGCTTATACACAAAATAGGCGATGGAGAAACAACGGACATATGGCGTCACAACTGGATCCCAAGGAATAGTTTTAAGCGGCCAATCACATCACTAATTCCAAATCCTCCAGATAGAGTGGCAGAATTAATTGATGCTACATCAGCAAGCTGGAATGAAGGCTTTGTCCAGACAGTTTTTTACTCATTCTGATGTAGAGGCTATTCTCCAAATTCCATTATGCATGCGTCGAGTGGCTGAATTTTGGGCATGGCATGAGGAGACCCGAGGAAGGTTTAGTGTGAGGTCGGCTTACCGCATGATAATCAGAGCGAAGCACAGCCGAGAGGCATGGCTGAATGAGGAGGGCGGGACCTCATATGATCACAACGACACCAACAAATGGACCATGATCTGGCATCTACAAGTTCCCTCATAGCTCAAGATATTTCTGTGGCGCTTAGCATGACAGTCGATACCGATGGGAACAGTTTTGGAGCACCGCCATATGGCGACAGAGAATACTTGCTTGTTATGTGGAGCGGTCGACACCTGAAAGCATGCGTTAGTTACATGCCCGATGGCGGCGAGTATTTGGGCACTGGCTCCTGATGAGTTGGTGGAACACATGCTAGATCGGGAAGAAGAGAGCCCAAAGGAGTGGCTCTTTGCTTTGCATGCAATATTGAAGGAGCTATTTGATCGCATGGTGGTTACCCTATGGGTGCTATGGGGGGTTAGGCGGAAGGCCATACACGAGAATATATTTCAACCTCCTTCTCTGTTAACAATTTCATATCCAGTTTTGTGGGTGAACTGCATGTTATGAGTACCAAAGCTCCAGTGCAGGTGGCTCCAGCAATGCAAAGGTCATCGCGTTGGGTAGCCCCATTGCCAGGCAACACCAAGATGAACACCGATGCTGCTGTATCTAGGCAA
This sequence comes from Triticum aestivum, assembly GCF_018294505.1. NCBI lineage: Eukaryota > Viridiplantae > Streptophyta > Magnoliopsida > Poales > Poaceae > Triticum > Triticum aestivum. The sequence continues at coordinate 124,833,576 of NC_057806.1, forward strand.
GGGTATGGTTCAGTTGGGGTGATTTGCAGAGATCAAGATGGAGCTTTCTTGCGGGCTTCGGCTCTTTGTTTTAAGAACATCATGGACCCTCCGACCCTCGAAACTCTAGCCATTAGATAAGCTCTTGCGTTGGCAGAGGATCTATATTTGAGACGAATTCAAGTTGGTTCAAACTGCAAGCCCGTGGTGGAAGAGATACCACAAGGAGAACCTGGCTAGTTACGGTGCTATTGTACATGAAATAATAGAACACTCTTCGGTTTTTTATTTTTGCAAATATAGTCATGAGTTTAGGAGCTCTAATTATGAAGCTCACAACTTAGCAAAGCATGCTCTTTCTCTCGGTGGTGGCCGCCATGTTTGGTTAGGACACCCCGGGAATCTACCATCTGTCCCTGTAAACATTGTGACGAATTAATAAAGCTTCGCGATGTTGTCTCAAAAAAAGTACTCATTCGGGGGCCCCGCAATGGTCACTTTGAATGCGCAGGGAGCATATGTCAGTTGGGGTGTTCTCATCCGCCGCCACGTTTCATGCTCTGGGCTTTTCTTCTGGATTTTTTTATTTTTCTATACGCATTTTTCGCTTTTAGATGATTTTTTTCAATTTTTTGTTTTGATTTTTCCTTGGTTTTTCTTAGGTTTTGAAAAAAATCAAAAAAGCGTGAAAAATGTGTTTTCGTTTTTTCCCTTCCACGAGAGGCATGGATTTAGAGCATCTCCACTCGCCCCCAATAGCCCCCAGGGCGTCTTTTTAGCGTCGGCGGCGAAAAATCGGCCCAGTCGCGCCCCAGATCATTGTTTATCGCCGGTTTGAGCCGAAATAACAACCAGCGAACTCAAGCCGAACCCAGCGCATCGGGGGGCGCCTAGGGGCACCGGCTGAAACGAAAAGGCGCGTGGGCCTGCGCTGTTGGCAACAAACAAGCCTATTCCATCATTTTCCCTCCTTTTCCCTCCATTTCCCTCATGCTTCCCCCTTCTCCCCGCCGCTCCTGCCATTCTACTCATCAGATCCGACCGCCATGCCGTCGAAGAAGTATGCGGCCCCTCGCCTAGCCACCGATACCACCCAGCCGCTGAAGCAAAGGTAGCTAGGGCGCCGATGGCAAGGCTACCAGGCTTGTCAAACGCCAAGTGGAGGGCGTAAGTTGAGTGCCGAGAGGCGGTTAGCGCCGATCGGTGAAACAGGATCATCACCAAGAGGGCTAGGGACGCGGCGGCAGAGCAGGGGGATGCGTCTCGCGCGGGGATGATGAACCTCCCGCCTGTCCACTGCCCACAAGCTGCGTGGGGGAGCCATCAGAGCGTCGCGTCACCGACCAACTTTTTGCCGCCTCTATGGGGGTACACGCCCTCGCCTAGCTACTCCGACGATGACGTGCATGTCGGCTTCAACACCAACATCAACTTCCCGCATGGCGCGCCACCGCGTGCCTCCCCCTCCGGCTTCAACCCGACCATCACACTCCCTCCCCCGCGCTCGCCGCCAGCCTCAACACCCAATACAGCTGCTCGCCGCCGGCGTACTCAAGCTCGCCTGCACCGTCTCTGCACCGTGGCGCCCTACCCTTCGCACACGACTCGACGCCATAGTTTAGCAACACCGACATTGACATGGACGAGATCATCACGAGCGGCTCGGTCACCACCGCTTCGTGCCCCGGGTTCCGCGCACAAGATGAAATGATGGACATCTTCGTCGGCATGGATGACGACCTCAACACCGCCTAGGAAGAGGTGGAGGAGGAAGAATAGGCAGAGGCGCAGCCGGAGCCGGCGCCAAAAGGGAGAAAGAAGAAGTGGGCAGCCAACGCCAGGCCAGGCGAGCCTCACATCAAGTGGACGTCCAAGGAAGACGAGTGTCTTGCCGAGGCATGGAAGACCATCATCATCGACCCAATCACCGGCACGAATTAGAACACCGACACGTACTGGAGAAGGATCAAGGCGGTGTTCGATGAGCGCAAGTTGGTTGACCCCAACTTCGCCAACATCCACATGGATCGCAGCGAGAAGGCCATGGAGAACCATTGGGTCACCATCCAGGCGCCCTGCAACAAGTGGCATGGGACCCTAGAGGAGGTCGTGACTCGCCCAGAAAGCGGAACCAACATCAAGCGTCAGGTATGGCCAGTCACCGGCTTAGTTCTTTTCGCCATGTACTTCGCCGACACTTGTTCTTCAGCTGTGCAGATGGTTCGAATGTTCAACATGTCTCGCCAGGACAACAGAAACCAAGAGTTTAAGTTCCTTCACGTGTTCTCCAGGATCGAGTCATGCGAGAAGTGGAGGGACTGCCAGATCGCTCTCGCCAAGGCCAAGGAGACCTACAAGCTAGACGAGCTTGCCCCGACGGCGGCAAAGGGTGCCCCGTGGCAATAAAAGAGCCAAGGCGGCGAGGGACGTGACACCCGCTGCCGAACAACTGCAATCATCGATCGAGCAGTGCATTTGTGACACCCGGATAATTAAGCTACAACAACCCTCTGCTAATGATGCCACGTCACTTTGATTACTGTTGCCAATCTCGCGTTAGTTCGAAACCAATTTGAATTCAAATTCAAAATCAAGCAAACAATAAAACTTTCAAATATTAAAACTAAAATGTTCGGAGTGAACCAAATAATTCATAGGTAATTATGGTTGAGAAACCAAACTTTGATAAAATGTTTAAAGGCTCTAATATAATTAATACAGTAGTTAAAACAAAAATGCCTATTGAATTTTATAAAGTATTGAATGATTTCATTTTGGGTTGAGAATTAATGTGGCAGTAGTATATTTATAAATACAAATTTAGGTGCCAGTGTTCATTTTTAAAAAACTGAAATGAAAAGGAACTGAAAATAAAATAGAAAGGAAATAGAAAACAAAAGGAAAAGACAAAATAAAAGTAAAAACAAAACTAATCTACTGGGCCATGTGGCCCATTAGCCAAAAATGGCCCACTTAACCCCTTCCCCTTCTCATGTTCACCCCCCGTCGCACTGGACTGATACGTCTCCAACGTATCTATAATTTTTGATTGTTCCATGCTATTATATTATCTGTTTTCGATGTTTATGGGCTTTATTATACACTTCTATATTATTTTTGGGACTAACCTATTAACCGAGAGTCCAATGCTAGTTTCTGTTTTTTCCTTGTTTTAGAGTATCACGGAAAAGGAAAATCAAACGGAGTCCAATTGACCTGAAACTTCACGGAACTTATTTTTGGACCAGAAGAAGCCCATGGAGTACCGGAGATGGATCAGAAGATTCCCGGGCTGCCCATGAGGGTGGGGGGCGCGCCCACCTCCCATGGGCGCGCCCCCTGCCTTGTGGACAGCCTGGAGGTCCACCGATGTACTTCTTCCTCCTATATTTATCCATATACCCTAAAAACTTCGGGGAGCAGAATAGATCAGGAGTTCCGCCGCCAAAAGCCTCCGTAGCCACCGAAAACCAATCTAGACCCGTTCCGACACCCTGCCGGAGGGGGGAATCCCTCTCCGGTGGCCATCTTCATCATCCCGGCGCTCTCGATGATGAGGAGGGAGTAGTTCACCCTCGGGGCTAAGGGTATGTACCAATAGCTATGTGTTTGATCTCTCTCTCTCATGTTCTTGAGGTGGTACAATCTTGATGTATCGCGAGCTTTGCTATTATAGTTGGATCTTATGATGTTTCTCCCCCTCTACTCTCTTGTAATGGATTGAGTTTTCCCTTTGAAGCTATCTTATCGGATTGAGTCTTTAAGGATTTGAGAACACTTGATGTATGTCTTGCGTGGGATATCCGTGGTGACAATGGGGTATTCTATTGATCCACTTGATGTATGTTTTGGTGATCAACTTGCGGGTTCCGCCCATGAACCTATGCATAGGGGTTGGCACACGTTTCAGCTTGACTCTCTGATAGAATCTTTGGGGCACTCTTTGAAGTACTTTGTGTTGGTTTGAATAGATGAATCTGAGATTGTGTGATGCATATCGTATAATCATACCCACGGATACTTGAGGTGACATTGGAGTACCTAGGTGACATTAGGGTTTTGGTTGATTTGTAACTTAAGGTGTTATTCTAGTACGAACTCTAGGATAGATTGAACGGAAAGAATAGCTTCATGTTATTTTACTACGGACTCTTGAATAAATCGATCAGAAAGGATAACTTTGAGGTGGTTTCGTACCCTACCATAATCTCTTCGTTTGTTCTCCGCTATTAGTGACTTTGGAGTGACTCTTTGTTGCATGTTGAGGGATAGTTATGTGATCCAATTATGTTATTATTGTTGAGAGAACTTGCACTAGTGAAAGTATGAACCCTAGGCCTTGTTTCCTAGCATTGCAATACCGTTTGTGCTCACTTTTATCATTAGTTACCTTGCTGTTTTTTATATTTTCAGATTACAAAAACTATTATCTACTATCCATATTGCACTTGTATCACCATCTCTTCGCCGAACTAGTGCACCTATACAATTTACCATTGTATTGGGTGTGTTGGGGACACAAGAGACTCTTTGTTATTTGTTTGCAAGGTTGCTTGAGAGAGACCATCTTCATCCTACGCCTCCCACAGATTGATAAACCTTAGGTCATCCACTTGTGGGAAATTTGCTACTGTCCTACAAACCTCTGCACTTGGAGGCCCAACAACGTCTACAAGAAGAAGGTTGTGTAGTAGATATCAAGCTCTTTTCTGGCGCCGTTGCCGGCGAGGTTAGCGCTTGAAGGTATATCTTTAGATCTTGCAATCGAATCTTTTAGTTTCTTGTTTTATCACTAGTTTAGTTTATAAAATAAAATTACAAAAAATGGAATTAAGGGTACCTCATATGCTTCATCTTTTTAATATCTATGATGAAAATAAGGATTTCGATAATTGTGCTCAAGTGCTAGAAGAAGAATGCATAAGAATGTTTGGCACTAAATCTTTGAATGATGAGCATGATTGCAATGTTGTTAGTATGAATTCCTTGAATATCCATGATGCTAATGATATGCAAAGCACAAGCTTGGGGAAGTTATGCTGGATGAAAATGATATTTTTTGTCCCCAAAGTTTTGATGAGAAAATTTATTATGATGATAGCATGCCTCCTACTTATGATGATTATATTGATGAAAGTGGATTTGGAGAGGTCATGCCTTTATTTAGTGACGAATCCACTATTTCAGAAGAGGTTCCAATTGATTATGAGAACAAAGTTGCTATCTATGATTATTATTGTGATGACTTGTATGCTATAAAGAATAATGATATCCATGAAACTTGTCATCATGATTTTAATTTTCAATTGGATTATGCCTCACATGATAGTTATTTCATTGAGTTTGCTCCCACTACTATTCATGATAAGAAATTTGCTTATGTGGAGAGTAATAAAAATTCTATGCTTGTAGATCATGAAAAGAATGCTTTATGTGATAGTTATATTATTGAATTCATTCATGATGCTACTGAAAATTATTATGAGGGAGAAACATATGCTTGTAGGAATTGCAATAATATCAAGTTTCCTCTCTATGTGCTTAAAATTTTGAAGTTATGCTTGTTTTACCTTCCTATGCAAGTTGATTCTTGCTCCTATAAATTGTTTGCTCACAAAATACCTATGCATAGGAAGAGGGTTCGACTTAAATGTGCTAGTCATATTCTTCATGATGCTCTCTTTATGTTACAATTCTTATCTTTTACGTGAGCATCATTGAAATCATCATGCCTAGCTAGGGGCGTCAAACGATAGCGCTTGTTGGGAGGCCACCCAACTTCATTTTTGTTTCTTGCTTTTTGTTCATGTTTAGTAATAAATAATTCATCTAGCCTCTATTTAGATGTGGTTTTATGTTTTAATTAGTGTTTGTGCCAAGTAAAACCTTTAGGACCTTCTTGGGTGATTGTTATTTGATCTTGCTGTAAAAAAACAGAAAGTATGCTCTCACGAGAATAATTTTAATTTCTTACCAGAGAGCGATAAAATACCAATTACACTTGCAGTAGATTAATAAACAAATTGCCTAGGACTTCCTAATTTCTCAGGATTTTTGGAGTTACAGAAGTATTCGAATCCTACAGATTACTACAGACTATTCTGTTTTTGACAGATTCTGTTTTCTATGTGTTGTTTGCTTATTTTGATGAATCTATGAGTAGTATCGGAGGGTATGAATCATAGATAAGTTGGGATACAATATATATTACACCAATATGAATTTATAATGAGTTCACATTAGTACTTAAGTGGTGGTTTATTTTCTTATACTAACGGAGCTTACGAGTTTTCTGTTAAGTTTTGTGTTGTGAAGTTTTCAAGTTTTGGGTAAAGATTCGATGGACTATGGAATAAGGAGTGGAAAGAGCATAAGCTTGGGGATGCCCAAGGCACCCCAAGGTAATATTCAAGGACAACCAATAGCCTAAGCTTGGGGATGCCCCGGAAGGCATCCCCTCTTTCGTTTTCGTTCATCGGTAACTTTACTTGGAGCTATATTTTTATTCGCCACATAATATGTGTTTTGCTTGGAGCGTCAATTTGTTTTATTAGTATTTTCTTGATTTTATTTATAACAATGTTTTGCATATTTTATTTCAATAAAAGTGGCATTGATAGCCTTTACTATGCTTATTTTACAAGTCTTTGTGTTGCTGTTTGAAAACAGAAAGTTTACCGTTGTTGCAATAATTCCCTAGAAAAGTAAGAATGTGATAAAATGTTGAAATCTTGTGCATATTAAGCTCTGATAAATTTATTACAGTGGGAATTTTATTTCATAATTTTTGGAGCTAGGTAAGTATGGATCTTGTTGCACTCTTTACAGACTGTCCTGTTTAGGCAGATTGCTGTTATGTTTGCATTGTTTGCATATGTTTGCATTGTTTGCATATGTTGGCTTCTTTAATTATTCTATTTGAGGATAGGACTATTAAATATGCAGAGGCACTTAGTATGCAATGTTGAATAATAATTTTAGTGATCGGCTACAGTAGAGTATGATAAGGTTTTTGCAATGGTTTATACTAACTTATCTCACGAGTCCTTGTTGAGTTTTGTGTGGATGAAGCTTTTGAGATTTAGGGAGACCGTGATATGATAGGAATTAAGGAGACACAAAAGCTAAAGATTGGGGATGCAAAAGGCATCCCAAGATAATATTTCAAGAAGTCTCAAGCATCTAAGCTTAGGGATGCCCCGGTTGGCATCCCACCTTTCTTCTTCAACAACTATCGGTTAGTTTCGGTTGATCCTAAGTTTTTGCTTCTTCACATGATGTTTGCCATTCTTAGAATATCATTTTACTTTGTTTTGCTTGCTGTTTGAATAAAATATCAAGATCTGAAATTCTTAAATGTTAGAGAGTCTTCACATAGTTGCATAATTATTTGACTACTCATTGATCTTCACTTATATCTTTTGGAGTAGTTTGTCATTTGCTCTAGTGCTTCACTTATATCTTTTTAGAGCATGGTGGTGGTTTTATTTTGAAGAAATATATGAACTCTCGTGCTTCACTTATATTATTTTGAGAGTCTTTAGAACAGCATGGTAGTTTTCTTTGGTTATGAAACTAGTCCTAATATGATGGGCATCAAAGAGGGATATAATAAAAACTTTCATATAGAGTGCACTGAATACTAAGAGAAGTTTGATACTTGATAATTGTTTTGAGATATGGAGATAGTGATATTAAAGTTGTGCTAGTTGAGTAGTTGTGAATTTTATAAATACTTGTGTTGAAGTTTACAAGTCCCGTAGCATGCACGTATGGTAAACGTTGTGTAACAAATTTGAAACATGAGGTGTATTTGATTGTCTTCCTTATGAGTGGCGGTTGGGGATGAGCGATGGTCTTTTCCTACTAATCTATCCCCCTAGGAGCATGCGCATAATACTTGGTTTTTGATGACTTGTAGATTTTTGCAATAAGTATGTGAGTTCTTTATGACTAATGTTGAGTCCATGGATTATACGCACTCTCACCCTTCCACCATTGCTAGCTTCTTCGGCACCGTGCATTGTCCTTTCTCACCTTGAGAGTTGGTGTGAACTTCGTCGATGCATCCAAACCCCGTGATATGATACATCCTGTCACACATAAACCTCCTTATATCTTCCTCAAAACAGCCACCATACCTACCTATTATGGCATTTCCATAGCCATTCCGAGATATATTGCCATGCAACTTTCCACCTTTCCGTTTATTATGACATGCATCATCATTGTCATATTGCTTTGCATGATCATGTAGTTGACATCGTATTTGTGGCAAAGCCACCATTCATAATTTTTCATACATGTCACTCATGATTCATCGCAATCCCGGTACACTGCCGGAGGCATTCGTATAGAGTCATATCTTGTTCTAGTATCGAGTTGTAATTTTTGATTTGTAAATAAATAGAAGTGTGATGATCATCATTAATAGAGCATCGTCCCCCCCAAAAAAAGAGAAAGGACAAAAAAGGAAGGCCCAAAAAAAAGGGGCAATGCTACTATCCTTTTTCCACACTTGTGCTTCAAAGTAGCAACATGATCTTTATGATAGAGAGTCTCTTGTTTTGTCACTTTCATATACTAGTGGGAATTTTTCATTATAGAACTTGGCTTGTATATTCCAACAATGGGCCTCCTCAAGTGCCCTAGGACTTCGTGAGCAAGCAAGTTGGATGCACACCCACTTAGTTCTTTTGTTGAGCTTTCATACATTTATAGCTCTAGTGCATCCGTTGCATGGCAATCCCTACTCCTTGCATTGACATCAATTGATGGGCATCTCCCTAGCCCATTGATTATCCACGTCGATGTGAGACTTTCTTCTTTTTGTCTTATCCACATAACCCCCTCATTATATTCTATTCCACCCATAGTGCTATATCCATGGCTCACTCTCTTGTACTGCATGAAAGTTGAAAAAAGTTTGAGATTACTAAAGTATGAAACAATTGCTTGGCTTGTCATCGGGGTTGTGCATGATGAGAGCATTCTTGTGTGACGAAAATGGAGCATGACCAAACTATATGATTTTGCAGGGATGAACTTTTTTTGGGCACGTTATTTTGAGAAGACATGATTGCTTAGTTAGTATGCTTGAAGTATTACTATTTTTATGTCAATATTAAACTTTTGTCTTGAATCTTATGGATCTGAACATTCATGCCAAAATAAAGAGAATTACTTAGAGAAATATGTAGGTAGCATTCCACATCAAAAATTCTGTTTTTATCATTTACCTACTCGAGGACGAGCAGGAATTAAGCTTGGGGATGCTGATACATCTCCAACGTATATATAATTTTTGATTGTTCCATGCTATTATATTATCTATTTTGGATGTTTATCGGCTTTATTATACACTTTTATATTATTTTTGGGACTAACCTATTAACCGAGAGCCCAGTGCCACTTTTAGTTTTTTCCTTGTTTTAGAGTATCGCAGAAAAGGAAAACTAAACGGAGTCCAATTGACCTAAAACTTTACGGAACTTATTTTTGGACCAGAAGAAGCCCACGGAGTACCGGAGATGGATCAGAAGATTCCCGGGCTGCCCACGAGGGTGGGGGGACGCCCACCCCCCTGGGCGCGCCCCCTGCCTCATGGACAGCCCGGAGGTCCACCGACGTACTTGTTCCTCCTATATATATCCATATACCCTAAACATTTTGGGGAGCAGAACCGATCGGGAGTTCCGCCGCCAGAAGCCTCCGTAGCCACCTAAAACCAATCTAGACCCGTTTCGGCACCCTGCCAGAGGGGAGAATCCCTCTTCGGTGGCCATCTTCATCATCCCGACGCTCTCCATGACGAGGAGGGAGTAGTTCACCCTCGGGGCTGAGGGTATGTACCAGTAGCTATGTGTTTGATCTCTCTCTCTCTCTCTCTCGTGTTCTTGAGGTGGTACGATCTTGATGTATCATGAGCTTTGCTATTATAGTTGGACCTTATGATGTTTCTCCCCCTCTACTCTCTTATAATGGATTGAGTTTTCCCTTTGAAGTTATCTTATCGGATTGAGTCTTTAAGGATTTGAGAACACTTGATGTATGTCTTGCGTGGGATATCCGTGGTGACAGTGGGGTATTCTATTGATCCACTTGATGTATGTTTTGGTGATCAACTTGCGGGTTCTGCCCATGAACCTATGCATAGGGGTTGGCACACGTTTTCGTCTTGACTCTCCGATAGAATTTTTGGGGCACTCTTTGAAGTACTTTGTGTTGGTTTGAATAGATGAATCTGAGATTGTGTGATGCATATCGTATAATCATACCCACGGATACTTGAGGTGACATTGGAGTACCTAGGTGACATTAGGGTTTTGGTTGATTAGTGTCTTAAGGTGTTATTCTAGTACGAACTCTAGGATAGACTGAACGGAAAGAATAGCTTCATGTTATTTTACTACGGACTCTTGAATAGATCGATCAGAAAGGATAACTTTGAGGTGGTTTCATACCCTACCATAATCTCTTCATTTGTTCTCCGCTATTAGTGACTTTGGAGTGACTCTTTGTTGCATGTTGAGGGATAGTTATGTGATCCAATTATGTTATTATTGTCGAGAGATCTTGCACTAGTGAAAGTATGAACACTAGGCCTTGTTTCCTAGCATTGCAATACCGTTTGTGCTCACTTTTATCATTAGTTACCTTGCTGTTTTTATATTTTCATATTACAAAAACTATTATATACTATCCATATTGCACTTGTATCACCATCTCTTCGCCAAACTAGTGCACCTATACAATTTACCATTATATTGGGTGTGTTGGGGACACAACAGACTCTTTGTTATTTGGTTGCAGGGTTGCTTGAGAGAGACCATCTCCATCCTACGCCTCCCACGGATTGATAAACCTTAGGTCATCCACTTGAGGGAAATTTGCTATTGTCCTGCAAACCTCTGCACTTGGAGGCCCAACAACATATACAAGAAGAAGGTTGTGTAGTAGACATCATGGATGCGTGCACCGCTTCCATGGTCAAGGATGGCCACGGGGCGGCCATCCGCTGCCCCTGACTCCGTTAGATCAATGACAACCCCTCCCTGAACCCCCTGACGAACCCTAGCCCACTCCCCCATCCCCCTCGCATCACTCTGTCCTTCCCCGCACGAGCCCGAAGCACTGCCGCCAGGGCCTCCATCGATCTCGCGGCCACCATCACCCTCACGCCTCGAGACCGCGCCTAGGAGATGTGTCATCGTCCACTACGTCCTTTACGAGGACTCGTTCGAGCTCTGTGCCTCTCCATCGCCAGATCCTCATCGTCTTCTACCTCCGGCAACTGTAGCCCCGCCACGTCGATTCGCCGCCCCTCCCGCGCTCTGAGACCTCGTCGACCCTCCTTGAGCTCCCCAGTGAGCACCACATCCATCCTCATCGCTTTCCCCACTGCGAGTCGCTCCTAGATGCGCCGACCACCATTGTCGAAAGCTTTCTATGCCGCTCACCTCGCCGTCGTGGCCACAGCTCACGCCGCTCGCATATGAGCACATCATCGTGCTCAACATATCCGTAGGATGCCGTAGCACCCACCAGCTCTTTCCCTCGTGCCCCTGCGTCTTCCTCGTCGGTGCCGTGCTTCGGTTGCCGCATCGGCTCATCGCTGATGCCGTTCCGACCACCTCGGCACCTGCAGCTTGCCCCACTGGACGCGCGCGAGCAACATCTCACCGTAGGACCTAACGGCGCTCCAAATGGGCCATTGTGGCCGATTTCTGGCACTGCCCCGCGTTGTGGCGCCGTCGATTTGGTCACCGGCGCGCGCCGTCATTTAAACGCCGGCATGACCCACCCATTAGGCTATTAGCCGCTAACAGCCGTCCCTAACACCCACTGACCGGTGGGCCCACCTACTGTAGAGTTTAAATTAATTAAACTAACCCTGTTATTAAACTAGGACACTGACAGCCGGACCCCACCTTGTTAATTAACTAATTAAATTATCTAAACCACTGTTGTTTAGCTTACTCGCTGACTACTGGGTCCTACTGGTCAGTTTGACCAGTCAACCTGCTGACTGGGCTAGTCCCAGTCTATGACAGGTGGCCCCCCTGCTGACCTGTTTACCAGTCAACTTCTCAACTATTGACCTGCTGACTCAGTAGGCTGGCCACACCTGTCAGCCTGTAATGCCACTGCTATGTACACTTCTCTATGTACACCTAGCATTTAGTAATTAATATATTTTTGAATTAAGTAAATTCCAGAAATTTAGAAAATGTTTAAAATCTTTAGAAAATCATAGAAAATAATCCATAGCTCGGATAAAAATACTTTGTACATGAAAGTTGCACAGAACGACGAGACGAATTTGAATACTTGGTCTGTTTGTCAGCCACACGTCCCTAGAACGTGCAACATTTCACTGACGGTTCATCTGTCCGAAAACGCGAAACACCGGGAATAATTTCTCAGATGTTTCCCCCCCTTCGCCGGTATCACCTACTATCGTGTTAGGGCACACCTAGCACCGCTCATTGTCATGTCATGCATCGTCATGCTTATGTTTGCATTATATTTATTGTTTCTTCCCCCTCTTCTCTCGCTAGACACCGAGACTGATGCCGCTGCTACCCAGTACGACTACGGTGTTGACGACCCCTCCTTCTTGCCAGAGAAACTAGGCAAGCCCCCCCGATCAACCCAATATCGCCTATTCCTTCTCTATACTGCTTGCATTAGAGTAATGTAGCATGTTACTGCTTTCCATTAATCCTATTCTGATGCATATCCTGTCTTTGCTACTAGTGTTGTTTCCTTTACCTGCGATCCTAATTACTTAGTATAGGATGCTACTATTTCATCAGTGGCCCTACATTCTTGTCCGTCTGCCATGCTATAATACCGGGCCGTGATCACTCGGGAGGTGATCACGGGTATATACTTACATACATATTATATATGATACATGTGGTGACTAAAGTCGGGTCGTGTCGGGGATACACCCCGCGGTATGACCCGGCCGGATGTATGACCCGGTCGGACTTGACGACTCACTGGTGACCCGCACTGATTTGGCGACTCACTGGTGACCCATCCGGATCTCTCCGCTCACTGATGACTCGGCCGAACCAGGTGACTCATTCATGACCCGATCGGCGGGTCAGAGGAGCGACAAGACCCGGTGGCCCAACAGGCGGTTCATGGAGGGCCGATTCGTATTATGGTGGGCCGGTTTAAGAGGAAAGCATAAGGAATATTCCCTTACAAAGGAAGCAAGACTAGGACTCCACTTGTAATAGAGTAATCCTAATCCTACTAGGACTAGTCATGTAAGCCGCCCCTTCAACTTATATAAGGAGGGACGTGACACCCCAAGAGGGACAAGTTGACAAGTTGGACAAGTTAGGTTTAGACAGACAACTCAATAGCTCATGAGATAGAGCACCCTTGTAATCATGATCATCATCATCAATATCAATGAAGCAGGATGTAGGCTTTTACCTTCACCGTGAGGGGCCGAACCTGGGTAAAACTTCGCATCTCTCGTCCCACTCAACCCCTCTCAAGCTACCACATAGATGCGTTGGCCTCGCGACTAAGTCTTGACACTAAGGACATCTGCCGTGACAAATCCACGACAGTTGGCGCCCACCATGGGGCTCGCGCACAGTGGTGTTGAGTTCTTGAAGGGATTTTTTATAGGATTTCAAGTAGTTCGCAAATTTTCCAGACGAAGAAAAACCGGTTTGGAAGAATTGGCATGAGCCTCAAGATTTACAATGTGAAAGTGAAATTAAGGTTACGGCTCGCATGCCGACGCCGTCCTGAGATTATCTGAAGAATTCTTTTTAGTCACCAAGACCAACAGAGATCGAATCTCTGCGGCGACTTACCAATAGAGTGGCCCAACGAAATTGCCGATTTGTTTGTTAAGGAGAGGGACTTACCAAACACTTCCGATCAAACTAGAAGATTCCATGGTGGGCCGCCGACTGCATGAGTTGGTAAAAGTATCAATGTGAAACATCTGATGAGCGATTCAGAAATCAAGGTTTCAAGCAATTACAGTCAACAAAATTCATTAGACTGCTCGACGTGAATACCAATATTGCAGCGTCTGTCCGCTATCATTGTTGTGACATCAATCCAATTAAGATTAATTCTGCTGAAAAGCGGTGGCATATGATTATTACAGCCGCATGTCATCAAGACCGACAGTGTTTAAGTTTGGACGCGTGCAAATTACTCAAGTGACAACTGTTCTGCCCGATCAGTACGGGAATCAAATCGCCGAGGCGTCTTTTTCCTTCGTTGCAGTTTTTGTGCTAATTGGACATGCCGAGGAACATGAACTGTAGTTTGCTGTCACTATTTTTCTCCTTGTGAAGACCAAAGTCAATTAGTCAACCGAGCACTGTCTTTTTTGCTCCTTGCATGTTGAAGCAAATAAAACAAAGATTCAGAGGCTACTCATGATCAGACCAACCACCATGTGAAAACACCAAGGATGATTTTTTCCAAGATAACCGTGACCTGGAAACAGATTCTGAAACCGAGTCGTTCTCTGACCTTGCGTCGAGTCAACGCCTCCGCTGCTGCGATTCAACCACGACCGGCGCGCTGTTCTGCAGTAGCGGCCTCTGCCGGCGCACCAAGCTGCCACTGCAGCCTCGCCTGGAGCCGCCTCCGTCGCCTTGGCCTTGGGCTGCCGGCCGCTGAGACACCGCTACAAATACGCCTCCACAAGCCGCCGCTCCACCACTGCCGTCCCGTGCTGAGTCACTGGACCGGCCCTCCGTACTTCTGCTGGCCCCGAGTGCCGCCGCCTTCTACTGTGAGCCACCCTTGCCGGAGTGGCCTTAAGCAGCTATTGACGCGCCCTGGTGTTAGGGTATCGGATCGAGCTATTACACCGTCAAGAATTCAACTCAGTTCATACATCGATGGTGTTCTTGTGGAAGAAGGAAGGAAAGAGAAAGTAGGTGAGGAAGAGAGCCGCCGTCCTTTGCCTGATCCCTATGGATGCCGATCCAATCGATGCTTCTCGACTAAGTAGCTGGTAGCGACGTAGTCAGTGGGTCCAGCCGGGCCCGATGAACCTTCTGTTAGGCTGAATGATTCTCTTGGGCCTGCTGGAGATCCTTCTCGCCACGTAGCCGTCTTGGGCCAGGTTCGCTGCCATGGTGGCACTCTAGTCTCCTGTCGTCATGGCAGCGGTTCCCTTGCTCTGCTTGTTATTCGCGGCGCTGACATCCCCCCTCCTTGAGGAGTGGCTTGTCCCCAAGCCAGCAGTGCAGGGTAGCGTTCGCGCGTGGCCTTGGCATCCTCCCATGTGGCGTCCATGACTGATGGGTCGGACCAGCGCACGAGTAGTTGTTCTTGCCGGCCTTGTGGGGTTTGGCACCATCTTGTGTCGATGATCTCCACCGGCTTCAATGGTTTGTCTGTGGGTACTGGTAGCACCGTCTCGACTTGGGTGGTGGGGGAGAGAGCTCGGCGAAGTTGAGACACGTGAAAGACGGGGTGAACCTTGGCGCTGGCAGGAAGCTCAAGTTCGTAGGCGACGGGGTTGATGACGCGGATGATCTTGTAGGGGCCGTAGTAGCGGAAGGAGAGCTTGTAGTTGGAGCGACGTACCACTGTTGTTTGGACGTAAGGTTGCAGCTTCATGAAGACAGAATCGCCCACCTGGAAGGAGCGTTCGGTGCGCTTCTTGTCCACCTGGGCCTTCATGATATTGCGAGCGCGGTGGAGGTGCTCCGAGATGACCTGCTGCATGTGCTTTCGTTCTTCTAGCCAGTCTTGGAGCTGCGGAATCTTGCAAGTGGAAGCAGCTTCGATCCCCCAATGGCGAGGCTCGTGACCGTAGAGCGCGACGAAGGGGGAAGTGTTGAGTGTCGAATGGAAGCTGGAGTTGTACCAGAACTTTGCAAGTGCCAAGTACTAACGCCACTTGTGTGGGTTGGCGTGGGTGCACTACAAAAAAAATACACTTCCGTGATGATATGTGTTTGTCACAGTAGGTCGTTTTTTGTCATGCATGTACATCCATGACAAATTTATGACAGAATCAAGATAGTCATACATGTGCTGTCGTAGAAGTGTTCCATGACATTACCAAAATTATCATCACGGAAGGGTCCACTTCCATGACAATAAATCGCGCGTCACAGAAATGCTTTCATCAAGGGTGACCGACACGTGGCATCCATCGTAACGAAACGCCGTTAAGCTATCGGGTTAGGTTTTGGATCCGATAACCCGTTAACAGCCCCGACCAATGGGGATTTTCCACGTGTAAAATCATCATTGGCTGGAGGAGACACGTGTCAACTCATCCAATGGGCGAGACGCGCCTATGATATGTTGACACGTGGACCGGCCCATCAAGTTTAAATGGGCCGGCCCAACTGAAGGCCCACAAGATTTTGCGGACCATAATGGGTTGGCCCAGCTAAAGGCCCACAAGATTTTGCGAGCTCCGGGCCTAATAGTGGCCCATATGAGATCCGGCCCGTTAAAGGCCTACCATGTTCTGGGCCAAATTATGGCCCAGATCAGGTCCGGCCCTTTAAGAGGCTTTGGGCTCAATTATGGCCCATATCAGACTCGGCCCGTCAACTGGACACTATGCTTTCGGGCCCACTTGCTAAAGGCCCACTTAGTAATTCGGCCTGATATTAGTTTTGGCCGGTTAAGGGCCCGTTTAACATTTTGGCCCTATATTAATTTCAGCCTGTTAAAAGCCCGTCATATAGTTGGGCCTAACTACGGCCCGGTTTGCATCCGGCCTGCTCGCAGCCGATATCTGATTGGGCCAAACAAGGACCGAGACAATTTTTCGGCCTGTTAAAAGCCCGTGATTTGATTCGCACAATCATGGGCCGGGGTTCATTTCGGGCTGCTGCTGGCCCATGAGCTGATCGGCACGTTTCAGGCCCAACCTACATCGTGATTGCATGACGGCCCGATTATGTACCGTAATTTTACGGTCTGGCCGGTTTACTACGAAGACAGGATATATATACAGTAAAATAACTGTAGCATCGTGAATACGAAAAAACCTATACTATACAATAAATAAATTATGCCATATTACATCCACTGGGCATCAAAGTTCGCCACTATGATAATAAAGCACAAGCAGACAGCAGATTACATACACTGGGCATCAAAGATCACCACCAGTGCAAATAAACACGCCGACAAAATAATATACAAAACCGACAACACTTAAATAGAGTTCAAGAAAGGTTAGCCCTGCTGGGGAGCTACAACGCTGTCAGGACCCCGATTCCAAGTCACATCGATCTAGCCGGTAACACCTCATATCACTTTGCGGCCTCACGCACGGTATCCCACGGGTGTCGCCTTACCATGGCCCGGGACCGTTTGCGCCTTTTGGCTCACGTATATGATAGTGTCGCTAGCATCCATATGACAGAGAACCCGGGCCGACATGGCTAGTCGTGAACCCAAAGCGGCACAGACCTATGGAGACAGGCATACATGAATCACATCGAA
The DNA here is from genome assembly GCF_018294505.1 of Triticum aestivum. Taxonomy (NCBI): domain Eukaryota; kingdom Viridiplantae; phylum Streptophyta; class Magnoliopsida; order Poales; family Poaceae; genus Triticum; species Triticum aestivum. The sequence goes on from NC_057806.1 coordinate 124,851,033, forward strand.
CATGTCGGTCATCAACGAGTGATTCCGGGCTGTAGCACTGGGCTAACAGGACTCCAGGGAACCCCAGGCTGTAGCAGTCTAGACAGGACTCCGGGAGTCACCGTGTGACATTTCCCCAAAGGGACAGACATAGGGACGAAGTGAAACACATGCCGGCCAGTCAAGTGTCCTGAACAGTAGTGCTGGGCTAGCAGGACTCCGGTGAACCGGGCTGTAGCGGACTACTATGGCTCGAGGAACACTAGACTACATTTCCCCATAAGAAAGGCTGCCAAGGATAAACAACTAGATTGTCGGATCCCACTCATACCAAGCATTTCAATCATACACACAATATGCCCGATATGAGTACATACAACATGGCATCACAACAAAACTCTACAACTCAAGTACTTTATTTAAAGGCTCCAGAGAGCCATACATAACATGTTCATATAGATAGGGGTCACATGACCCGACACTCAAGTCATACAATCATTCAAGCACATGCGGAAGCAACTAGTCTGAGTACAGACTCTAGAAAGAAAGAAGGCTTCTCGAAGCCTGTCTATCTACATAGGGCCCTCCATGGCCAGGATCACCACCTGGGTGGCTAGTCACTCGTCGACGTCAAGGTCTACATAAAACCCATCGGAGGGGGCAGTGTTGTCGTCTGAAAACAATAGATAAGCAAACATGAGTACAAAGGTACTCAGCAAGTCTTACATCAGAACCTACTATACATGCTTATTCTCAAGAAGGCGGTGGGGTTGATGCAGCAAGCCAGCTTTGACTCTTGGCTAAGCTATCCTACGGAACTCGACGAGTAAAATAGTTTTCTTACACGAGTCCACTACTCACCAACACAATACTCCACCGGGGATCCTCCCTCGTCATCCTACGAGAGGGCCATCCTCGGTACTCACACTTATCTTGAGTCTTTTAGTAGTATCCATTAACTTGTCTATGAACTGTATAGGCAACCCAGTAGTCCTTTACCGCGGACGCGGCTATTCGAATAGTTTTATACCCTGCAGGGGTGTACTTCTTCATACACGCTTTCACCACTTACCGCCGCTTACACGACATGTACTCGGCAACCTTCAAGCGGAAGCCCAGCGAGGGTGTCGGCCACAGCCTACCTAAACACTTAAGTCTCTAGTCCAGGTTTATCGCCTATCCAGGTTCCATCCGCAGGGAGTCCGGCCGAGGTTTCCACATACGGCCCAGAACGATGTGAACAGGGTTCCGAGACGCCAAACGGGCGCCCGGCATACCGGTCCATGGTGTATCTACCGCAACATAGCCCACCCCTAGGGTCAGCGCTATGCACGGCCGCCAACACATATCCTACAACACCAGAAACTATTTGCAACTCCTGGACAGAGTACTAAGGTGATTAAGAAGCCGAGAGGGTCCATTGGTTTCGGGCCCAATGTACGATGGTAACTGCATCTTAAATCACACATACAGATCTCAGTTCTTAGGGACGGCCTCAATGAAACAACCCACCATGTACTCCTACATGGCCTCTCATCGATACCTTTACCAAAACATGTTCAACACACCCCTCACATTACCGACATAAGCATTTCCTCTAGCCCATCACCCAGATGAACCAGACCTGACACAACTCTAAGCATAGCAGGCATAGCAAGGTAGGAATCACATACATGGCTCAATCAACTCCTACACATGCTAGTGGGTTTCATCTAGTTACTATGGTAATGATAGGTCATGCAGAGGATAAGGGTTCAACTACCATGGCACACAGCAGTTTGAATCGTGTTGTCTTAATGCAGTAAACAAGAGCAGAAGCGAGAACATGGGTTTGTATCGGAATGATCAATGGTTGCTTTCCTGATGGAGTGGTAGTGGGATACTGCCCTTCAGTTGGATACTCGTGAATATCCTCGGAGGCAGAACCTACCACGAAGAACACATCGGAACACTACCAACACATGACGATATGCAACAATATGATGCATGCTATGACATGGCAATATGAATGTGTCTTGGCCTAATGCAGGTTATAATAGGAAGGAATGAAGTCATTTGAATCAAAGATTCAAATATTAGCTCATTAAACATGGCCTTATTCTGCCTAAACAGCAAGGTAAACTTGTTTTGTCATGCATGAAACCATTACAGATGGATAGATTGAATTTTTCTGATAATTTTTCATATATAAATTATTTCATTTGGAGTTACGGTTGAATTTCTATGATTTTTAGAAGTTTTAAACATTTTCTGGAATTTCCTGAATAAAAATAAATCCAAAAAATGCATTACTGCGTCAGCATTGCGTCATGCTGACCTCAGCAGGTCAAAGGCGCCAGCCCAGGTCAAACCTGACTGGTGGGCCCCTTCTGTCAGCCTCTCAGCTAATTAGCAAGATTAGATTAACACTAATTAGTTGTCAGTGGGGCCTGGGCCCACATGTCAGTGACTGACTTAATTAAAATTAATTAAAACTAAACCTAAATTAGTTAATAGACCAGCCCCACCTGTCATAGACTCAGGGGGGTCGACCTAGGCCCACCCAGGGGTCAAACTGGGTCAACTTGCCGGCGGCTCGACGCCGGCGAGGCCCGAGACGGCGGCGCGGCTCGGAAAACGCCCTTAGGCGACCAAATCGACGGCGGAGACTATCTACGGGTAGCTGGGAACGAGCCGCAGCATTTGGTGGTGGTAGTTGGGATTGGGGTGGCCGGAGACGTCACCGGCGACGAGCTTGGCGGTCGCCGGAGTCGGGTGAGGACGGTTTTGAGACTATGGTGCACGGGAGGAAGAGCTGGTGGTGGCTACGGGTTCCTGGTGCTGCACTGAGCACGGCGAGGCGCTCGGACGCGTGCTTGCACGGCCGTAGCCACGACGGTGACATGGCCGGCGGCGAGGAGCTCTCGGGTGCGGTGGAAACGGCGGCTACAGGGGCCAAAAGAGCACGGGTGCTAGGGGAAAGGAAGAGGAGCTCACAACAGAGTCGGAGAGGGGGTCAGCGAGCTCGAGGAGGTCCTGGCGGCGGCAAATCGATCGGAGATGGCTCGGGTGCCCGAGGTTGAATACGAGGGCGAAGGCGGCGAAGCAGGGCTTCCGGCGAAGCGTGGTTCGGTGGGGAGGACGAGGGAGTTGAGGCGGAGCTAATGGGCTCGTCGGAGGGGCGAGGGAGTGGCTGTAGTGGCAACTACGGCGATCGGCGGCGAGGGACGTGCTCGGCCGTCGCGGGGGAGAGTGAGAGAGACGAGGGGGAGAGTGCGAGAGGATGAGAGGGAGACGTGGGGGTCGCGTGGCGTCCTCTGGGCGTCTCCCGGCGTCGGCAGAAGCAGGAGGTGGCCGGCGCGTGGCCGGCGCGCAGCGAGCACGCGCCCCTGCCTCCTGGCACGAGGTAGGGGGTGACTGGCCGAGCTAGTAGGCTGGGCTGAGCCAGGTAAGTCCCAGGTGGGCTTCTTTCTCCTTTTTTTGATTTAGTTTCTATTTTCTATTAAACTGCAACTGTTTAGCTTTATTTAAAATACTAGAACATTTCCAAAAATCCTGAAAATAAATGTGGCCTCTGTTTAGATTATTTCCAATAGGAAACATTTACTCTCAGAAGTATTTGAGCATTTAAATTATTTTATAGCATTTAAATGCCCAAATTCAAATACTCATGATTTAATTCAATGGCCTTCTGATGACCTAGAAAGTTGTGCACCAATTTTGCCAGAGGTTCTAGCCTAAGACAAAGAGGGTGAACATTCTAGAAGGGCATTTCAGGTTCATTGAAAATAATTTTAGTAAACCCTAGTTGTTTCCATGGGGGTGTTGGGGGTTCTGTCTTCCCCAATTCAAATTTAAGAAGAATTTAGACATGATGCACATTCTAATGCTTGAACTAGCTAGGGTGTGACAACTCGCCCCCACTCAAAAGAATCTCGTCCCGAGATTTAGGATCCTCCGGGAAGAAGGTGGGGTACTCAAGTCGAAGACGATCATCCCTTTCCCAAGTGGCTTCTTTATCGGAGTGGTGTGACCATTGAACCTTGAGAAACTTGATATTCTGACGTCGAGTGGTACGCTCGGCTTGATCAAGGATACGAACGGGATATTCTCGATAGGAGAGGTTATCTTGTAGATCAAGCGTTTCGTGGTCCACTCCACGGATAGGATCCGCGAAGCAATGCCTGAGTTGTGAAACGTGGAAGACATCGTGAACTCTGCAAAGATGTGGAGGTAGTTCCAATTGGTAGGCAACTTCTCCTCGTTTGGCAAGAATGCGAAAGGGTCCAATGTAACGAGGGGCCAATTTGCCTTTGATACCGAAACGATGGGTTCCCTTTAACGGAGTAACCCGAAGGTAAGCCTTCTCGTCGACTTCATAAGTCATAGGCTTATGTTTACGATCATATTGACTCTTTTGACGAGATTGGGCTGTTTTCAATTTCTCACGAATAACGCGAACCTGCTCTTGTGCTTCCTGAATCATATCCGGGCCAAAGAGTTGTCTTTCCCCGGTTTCTGACCAGTTAAGAGGCGTTCGACATTTTCGTCCATAGAGAACTTCGAAAGGAGCCTTGCCTAAGCTAGCTTGATAACTATTGTTATAAGCAAACTCCGCGAATGGAAGGCATTTCTCCCAACTCATTCCGAACAAGATGACAGAAGCTCGGAGCATATCTTCCAGAATTTGATTGACTCGTTCTACTTGACCGCTTGATTGAGGATGGAAGGCGGTACTAAAAGAGAGACGAGTTCCCATAGCATTTTGGAAACTTTCCCAAAATCGAGAGGTGAAGAGACTCCCACGGTCTGAGTTAATTTCCAATGGAACACCATGAAGAGACAATATTCGGGAGATGTATAACTCGGCTAGCTGGATAGCGGTGATACTCTCACGAACAGGTAGGAAATGGGCTACTTTGGAAAGTCGGTCGATCACGACGAAGATGGCATTATTCCCTCTCTTGGTCCTGGGAAACCCAGTGATGAAATCCATACTGATTTTATCCCATTTCCATTCAGGAATAGCCAAAGGTTGGAGGGTGCCAGCAGGCCGTTGATGCTCTGCTTTAACACGACGACAAACGTCGCGATTAGCAATGTATTGAGCGATTTCTCTCTTCATCCTAGTCCAGCAAAACCTCTGGCGTAGGTCTTGATACATTTTGGTACTACCGGGATGAATGGTGAGAGGGGATTCATGAGCTTCCTTAAGGATCAGTCGCCTCAGGTTTTGCGCCTTGGAACCACTAGGCGATTCCCAAAGTATAGCGACACCTTGATCATCAATGGAGAAAACAATTCGCGACTCCTTTCTTAATGTTCTTAATACGGGAGATTCCCGGATCTACCCTTCTGTGCCTTGATGATGTCCGTAAGGGTTCCGCCACCAGGGTGGATAGGAATCTTGAGGAACAATATGAAGTTTAGCTTACGAATTCCTCATGGAAAGTGGTTGACTTTGTTGTAACATCAGGTTGTTACAATAGGACTTACGGCTTAGCGCATCACATGACATTGGTTTTGCCCGGCGTGTAAGTTATTCCTAAGTCGTAATCCGAGATCAAACTCAACCAACGTCTTTGCCTGAGATTCAAATTTGGTTGGGTGAAGATTATTCAAACTTTGGTGATCGGTGAAGATCTCGCAACGATTACCGAGAAGTAATGTCGCCAGGTTTTTAAGTGCATGGACTACAGCTGCAAGCTCTAGATCATTGTAGGCTAATTTTCCTCATGTGGGTGTAATTGCGTGAAGCATATGCAATTACGACGATCTTGCATGAGTATGCAACCTAGTCTTGTCGCGAGGCGTCGCAATAGATAATAAATCCTTGAGAAGTCTGGTGTACCAGTACGGGGGCAAGATGTCAGGCGTCTTTTCAGTTCTTAAAACTGATCTCGCACTGTGGAGTCCACTCGAACTTTTTATCTTCTGAGGAGTTCAGTTAGAGGTTTAGCAACCTTGGAGAAATTTTCGACGAAGCGGCGGCAATAGCTCGCTAAGCCAAGGAAGCTCCGAACTTGCTTAATTGTCTCAGGTGGAGTCCAATCAAGGACGGCTTGAACTCGCTCAGGATTGACAGCAATACCCTTGCCAGAGATTACATGGCCTAGATAGGTCACTTCTGGCAACCAAAATTCACACTTGGAGAATTTAGCATAAAGGCGATGCTCTCGAAGTTTCATCAATACCAGCCTTAGATGTACGGCATGTTCCTCTTCATTCTTGGAGTAGATGAGTATGTCATCGAGGTATAATATGACGAATTTATCCAAGTACTCCATGAAGACTGAGTTCATTAACCGAGAGAAGGTAGCCGGGGCATTGGTTAAACCGAAGGACATGACGGTGTACTCGTATTGGCCATAACGAGTAACAAAGGCCGTTTTGGGAATGTCCCCGTTTCTGATTTTGATTTGATGGTAACCCAACCTCAAATCCATCTTGGAGAAATTTTCGACGAAGCGGCGGCAATAGCTCGCTAAGCCAAGGAAGCTCCGAACTTGCTTAACTGTCTCAGGTGGAGTCCAATCAAGGACGGCTTGAACTCGCTCGGGATTGACAGCAATACCCTTGCCAGAGATTACATGGCCTAGATAGGTCACTTCTGGCAACCAAAATTCACACTTGGAGAATTTAGCATAAAGGCGATGCTCTCGAAGTTTCATCAATACCAGCCTTAGATGTACGACATGTTCCTCTTCATTCTTGGAGTAGATGAGTATGTCATCGAGGTATACTATGACGAATTTATCCAAGTACTCCATGAAGACTGAGTTCATTAACCGAGAGAAGGTAGCCGGGGCATTGGTTAAACCGAAGGACATGACGGTGTACTCGTATTGGCCATAACGAGTAACAAAGGCCGTTTTGGGAATGTCCCTGTTTCTGATTTTGATTTGATGGTAACCCAACCTCAAATCCATCTTGGAGAAGACTGAGGATCCAGCGAGCTGATCATACAGATCGTTGATCCTGGGAAGCGGATATTTGTTCTTGATGGTGACCAAGTTGACAGGTCGGTAATCCACAACCATTCGATCCGTTCCATCCTTCTTCTTAACGAAGAGGACGGGGCAAGCCCAAGGAGAGGAACTAGGACGGATGAAACCCTTTTTCAAGGACTCATCGAGTTGGTTCTTAAGCTCGCCTAGTTCTAAGGGTGCCATCTTGTAGGGTCTTCTAGAAATTGGAACGGTTCCTGGAACAAGATCTATCACAAACTCGACATCCCTGTCAGGTGGAACACCTGGCAGTTGTTCTGGAAAGACATCCGGAAAGTCTCGGACTACCGGAACATCTTCAAGGTTTGGAAGGGGGTTGGCATTTAGGGAGTAAAGCTGGCGCTTGGCCACTCGAGTTAAGACATTGACTGTCTTGCCCGATGGGTGAGTAAGTTGAACGGTTCTAGTGGCACAATCAATCTTAGCGTAATGAGCTAACATCCAGTCCATACCCAAGATGATGTTTATGTCCGTGGACTTGAGAGCTATTAAGGATGCAAGGAAGACAAGTCTATCGACAAGAATTTCGTTCCCATGGCTTACTTTAGAAGTTTGCCATCTAGAGCCAGGGGTTTGAATTTCCATGGTAGAAGGCATGTCACAGAATGTCGTGTTATGCAATCGAGCATAGCTCTTGGATATGAATGAATGAGATGCTCCAGTATCGAAAAGAACAGATGCCGGATGGCAGTTAACAAGGAGCATACCAAGGACGACGTTAGGATCCTCATGAGCCTCCTCGGCTTAAACATAATTGACATGGCCACGTGCAGTGGTGGCCGGCTTGGCATAGAGAGTCTTCCCCGCTGGCTTACCACGGCCAACGGACTTTCCAGTTTGATTGGGGTTGTTGTTCTGGGGACACTCTCGGCTATAGTGACCCGACTCTCCACACTTGAAGCATGTCACCACATTGGGGCGTGGAGCAGCATTAGCAGCGGGGCCACCATAGGTCTTGGGCGGTGCAAATTGTTGGTTGGGACGAGGCGCCTCAAAGGATGGCCTCGGAATGAACCTGGGTGGCAGTGCCGTGCTTGGAATCCACACCCGGCGCTTCTGAGCCCCAGAGACGGATGAAGAGCCAAAATCACGGGAGTGCTTGCGTGAAGCGTCATAATCAGTCTGGCCTGTCTCAGCACTGATGGCTTTATTGACCAGCTTCTGAAAGGAGGTGCACTCATGCAGACAGAGATCGCGGCGAAGCTCAGGGCTAAGTCCCTTGCGGAACCTTGCCTGCTTCTTAGCGTCAGTAGATACCTCTTCGGGAGCATAGCATGCCAGATTCCCAAATTCACGACTATATGCATCCACAGTCAGTCTTCCTTGGGTGAAGTTGCAGAACTCCTCCCTCTTGCGATCCATGAGACATTCCGGAATGTGATGCTCCGGAAAGCCTCACTGAATTCAGCCCAAGTAGTGATCTTGGCCGACCGGGCGCATAGCTTCGATGTTTTCCCACCAAAGGCTAGCAGGGCCTTCGAGGTGATAGGCAGCATAAGTAACCTTGTCGGCTTCGGCTACGTTGGCAGAACGTAGCTTGTGGGTGATGCTGCGAAGCCAGTCATCCGCGTCGAGGGGTTCGACGGAATGGTTGAACTTTGGTGGGTACAGCTTGATAAAGTCATTGATTGACACCAGGTCATTTCGTGGGTGGCGTGCAGTGTTCTGCTCAATCCGCTCCAGTAGGCGGTTGGTCTCACGCTTGTTTCTTTCCGCCTCCAGCATTACTTCGGCCATAGAAGGCGGGTGAGGCAGATTTTCACTCTAGCTGCACTGGCTTCCCCCTGCTTCGAGGACAGCAGGGTTGCTGCGGGTGTTGACCATCCTAGGAGAAAACAAGACAATGGTTTAGATAAGGATGGCTCAAACTTAGCAAGGAAGTGCAGTATGTAATGGTTAACTCGGAATGCAGAGATGTTCATCCGTATGTCATGGTAATATAAAACTGCCATATATATACCAACGGTCATACACATCATACATAGTTCAGTACAAGCCCAGGCTACAGTACAACTATGATGAAAGACATTACATCTCATCGGAGGCATTCCAAGCTCCTATACATTATTTGTCTACACCTCCGGATTTGATTACACACAAAGTCATATTCCACAAGTCTCGCAGGACAGTGGAGATACAACTACTGCAATACTAATGGTACTACTCCTAACTCAAACAGCTCCGTAGTAGTTCTCATAGAAGTCACCTCCATAGCCTGGAAGTTCAATGTGACCATCCGGAAACAGACAGTCCTGAGGAGCCTGTGGACCATAGGGGCTAGGATGAGGTCTTGGACCAACAAACGGTGGCCTGCGGGGACCACGGGGTGGGGTGATGCCTCCCACATCACGCCAATCCACCATGTCTGGTAGAGCTGATCTCACAGGATACAGATCCCTTGTATCCATACATCCAGCTTGCACCGCAGGTGCAAACCGAGTCAATGTGGCCCAATGATCAGCACGGGTATTGAAAAGCTCCATCCTCAAGGCCCGATTCTCTCGATCCTTATCTTCGAGCATCTCGGCAGTGGTACGAGTTAATGAGTCCTCCTGAGTGGAGTCAGCATAGATAGCTTGAAGATACCCTTGCGCTCCCGGAAGTGAAGCTGGCATGTAACGGAAGTCGGTGTTCCGAAGCAGGCCAGTCCGGACTCGCAAGATGGTCATCATGGAATAGGCAGCATCCTGCACAGCCATCTCAACAGTAACCCCGAGTCCATAGGAACAGTGAAGGGGCTCAGTAGATCCAGGATAAGAAGGAAATATCCTGACGGTGCAGAGATATTGGCTTTGATTAAAGTCGCGGAACTGCTCTTCGACGGTGTATTCGGGATACCAACGGTAACCCGTCTCGATCATGACCCGGACTAACATAGCAGTATGACCGGGCACGTCGAGGCACCGGGTCAGGCGAACCACTTGGTTTTGAACATGGTTGGCCATCTGAAAGCACAACCACAATGCAAAGACATTAGAATTTCTAGGGAAAATTGGATAGCATAACGGCTGTAAATGCTCAGAAAAAGATTTGAGACATCCACAACAGTTCGCAATACCACTCAACAACATTATATCAAGGTTCTGATTCAATTAGCAACATACTAAGAATAGTAGAAACTAAACTGGGACTTGTAACAACAATCCTATAAGCTACTACGGATTAGTAACACGTGAACCTGATAGAAGAAGAGAGCCTAATCCTTAACCCACGTTGAATGAAAAGATAATGACTCAGATCAGAGACATAGGGTAAAGGAGTAAAAGAGCCTTACGTTCCCTCCCACAATCAATTCCCCTACATATAACTAAAGCATTTCTAGACTCGACATCGACCAGTTTGGCTCAACGAACCTACAGGCAGTCCGGCTCTGATGCCAACGCTGTCAGGACCCCGATTCCAAGTCACATCGATCTAGCCGGTAACACCTCATATCACTTTGCGGCCTCACGCACGGTATCCCACGGGTGTCGCCTTACCATGGCCCGGGACCGTTTGCGCCTTTTGGCTCACGTATATGATAGTGTCGCTAGCATCCATATGACAGAGAACCCGGGCCGACATGGCTAGTCGTGAACCCAAAGCGGCACAGACCTATGGAGACAGGCATACATGAATCACATCGAACATGTCGGTCATCAACGAGTGATTCCGGGCTGTAGCACTGGGCTAACAGGACTCCGGGGAACCCGGGCTGTAGCAGGCTAGACAGGACTCCGGGAGTCACGCGTGACATTTCCCCGAAGGGACAGACATAGGGACGAAGTGAAACACATGCCGGCCAGTCAAGTGTCCTGAACAGTAGTGCTGGGCTAGCAGGACTCCGGTGAACCGGGCTGTAGCGGACTACTATGGCTCGAGGAACACTAGACTACATTTCCCCATAAGAAAGGCTGCCAAGGATAAACAACTAGATTGTCGGATCCCACTCATACCAAGCATTTCAATCATACACACAATATGCCCGATATGAGTACATACAACATGGCATCACAACAAAACTCTACAACTCAAGTACTTTATTTAAAGGCTCCAGAGAGCCATACATAACATGTTCATACAGATAGGGGTCACATGACCCGACACTCAAGTCATACAATCATTCAAGCACATGCGGAAGCAACTAGTCTGAGTACAGACTCTAGAAAGAAAGAAGGCTTCTCGAAGCCTGTCTATCTACATAGGGCCCTCCATGGTCAGGATCACCACCTGGGTGGCTAGTCACTCGTCGACGTCAAGGTCTACATAAAACCCATCGGAGGGGCAGTGTTGTCGTCTGAAAACAATAGATAAGCAAACATGAGTACAAAGGTACTCAGCAAGTCTTACATCAGAACCTACTATATATGCTTATTCTCAAGAAGGCGGTGGGGTTGATGCAGCAAGCCAGCTTTGACTCTTGGCTAAGCTATCCTATGGAACTCCACTAGTAAAATAGTTTTCGCACACGAGTCCACTACTCACCAACACAATACTCCACCGGGGATCCTCCCTCGTCATCCTATGAGAGGGCCATCCTCGGTACTCACACTTATCTTGAGTCTTTTAGTAGTATCCATTAACTTGTCTATGAAATGTATAGGCAACCCAGTAGTCCTTTACCGCGGACGCGGCTATTCGAATAGTTTTATACCCTGCAGGGGTGTACTTCTTCATACACGCTTTCACCACTTACCACCGCTTACACGACATGTACTCGGCAACCTTCAAGCGAAAGCCCAACGAGGGTGTCGGCCACGGCCTACCTAAACACTTAAGTCTCTAGTCCAGGTTTATCGCCTATCTAGGTTCCATCCGCAGGGAGTCCAGCCGAGGTTTCCACATACGGCCCCGAACGATGTGAACAGGGTTCCGAGACGCCAAACGGGCGCCCGGCATACCCGGCCACGGTGTATCTACCGCAACATAGCCCACCCCTAGGGTCAGCGCTACGCACGGCCGCCAACACATATCCTACAACACCAGAAACTATTTGCAACTCCTGGACAGAGTACTAAGGTGATTAAGAAGCCGAGAGGGTCCATTGGTTTCGGGCCCAATGTACGATGGTAACTGCATCTTAAATCACACATACATATCTCAGTTCTTAGGGACGGCCTCAATGAAACAACCCACCATGTAGTCCTACATGGCCTCTCATCGATACCTTTACCAAAACATGTTCAACACATCCCTCACATTACCGACATAAGCATTTCCTCTAGCCCATCACCCAGATGAACCAGACCTGACACAACTCTAAGCATAGCAGGCATAGCAAGGTAGGAATCACATACATGGCTCAATCAACTCCTACACATGCTAGTGGGTTTCATCTAGTTATTGTGGCAATGACAGGTCATGCAGAGGATAAGGGTTCAACTACTGTGGCACACAGCAGTTTGAATCGCATTGTCTTAATGCAGTAAACAAGAGCAAAAGCGAGAACATGGGTTTGTATCGGAATGATCAATGGTTGCTTGCCTGATGGAGTGGTAGTGGGATACTGCCCTTCAGTTGGATACTCGTGAATATCCTCGGAGGCAGAACCTACCACGAAGAACACATCAGAACACTATCAACACATGACGATATGCAACAATATGATGCATGCTATGACATGGCAATATGAATGTGTCTTGGCCTAATACAGGATATAATAGGAAGGAATGAACTCATTTGAATCAAAGATTCAAATATTAGCTCATTAAACATGGCCTTAATAGTGCATTTCCTTATTCTGCCTAAACAGCAAGGTAAACTTGTTTTGTCATGCATGAAACCATTACAGATGGATAGATTGAATTTTTTTGATAATTTTTCATATATAAATTATTTCATTTGGAGTTACGGTTGAATTTCTATGATTTTTAGAAGTTTTAAACATTTTCTGGAATTTCCTGAATAAAAATAAATCCAGAAAATGCATTACTGTGTCATCATTGCGTCATGCTGACCTCAGCAGGTCAAAGGCGCCAGCCCAGGTCAAACCTGACTGGTGGGCCCCTTCTGTCAGCCTCTCAGCTAATTAGCAAGATTAGATTAACACTAATTAGTTGTCAGTGGGGCCTGGGCCCACATGTCAGTGACTGACTTAATTAAAATTAATTAAAACTAAACCTAAATTAGTTAACAGACCAGCCCCACCTGTCATAGACTCAGGGGGGGTCTACCTGGGCCCACCCAGGGGTCAAACTGGATCAACTCGCCGGCGGCTCGACGCCGGCGAGGCCCGAGACGGCGGCGCAACTCGGAAAACGCCCTCAGGCGACCAAATCGACGGTGGAGACTATCTACGGGTAGCTTGGAACGAGCCGCATCGTTTGGTGGTGGTAGTTGGGCTCGGGGTGGCCGGAGACGTCGCCGGCAACGAGCTTGGCGGTCGCCGGAGTCGGGTGAGGACGGTTTCGAGACTACGGTGCACAGGAGGAAGAGCTGGTGGTGGCTACGGGTTCCTGGTGCTGCACTAAGCACGACGAGGCGCTCGGACGCGTGCTTGCACGGCCGTAGCCACGGCGGCGACATGGCCGGCGGCGAGGAGCTCTCGGGTGCGGTGGAAACGGCGGCTACAGGGGCCAAAAGAGCACGGGGGCTAGGGGGAAAGGAAGAGGAGCTCACAGCGGAGTCGGAGAGGGGGTCAGCGAGCTCGGGGAGGTCCTGGCGGCGGCGAATCGACCGGAGATGGCTCGGGTGCCCGAGGTTGAAGATGAGGGCGAAGGCGGCGAAGCAGGGCTTCCGGCGAAGCGTGGCTCGGTGGGGAGGACGAGGGAGTCGAGGCGGAGCTAATGGGCTCGTCGGAGGGGCGAGGGAGTGGCTGTAGTGGCAACTACGGCGATCGGCGGCGAGGGACGTGCTCGGCCGTCACGGGGGAGAGTGAGAGAGACGAGGGGGAGAGTGCGAGAGGATGAGAGGGAGACATGGGGGTCGCGTGGCGTCCTCTGGGCGTCTCCCGGCGTCGGCAGAAGCAGGAGGTGGCCGGCGCGTGGCCGGCGCGCGGCGAGCACGCGCCCCTGCCTCCTGGCGCGAGGTAGGGGGTGGCTGGCCGAGCCAGTAGGCTAGGCCGAGCCAGGTAAGGCCCAGGTGGGCTTCTTTCTCCTTTTTTTGATTTAGTTTCTATTTTCTATTAAACTGCAACTGTTTAGCTTTATTTAAAATACTAGAACATTTCCAAAAATCCTGAAAATAAATGTGGCCTCTGTTTAGATTATTTCCAACAGGAAACATTTACTCCCAGAAGTATTTGAGCATTTAAATTATTTTATAGCATTTAAATGCCCAAATTCAAATACTTATGATTTAATTCAATGGCCTTCTGATAACCTAGAAAGTTGTGCACCAATTTTGCCAGAGGTTCTAGCCTAAGACAAAGAGGGTGAACATTTTAGAAGGGCATTTCAGGTTCATTGAAAATAATTTTAGTAAACCCTAGTTGTTTCCAGGGGGGTGTTGGGGGTTCTGTCTTCCCCAATTCAAATTTAAGAAGAATTTAGACATGATGCACATTCTAATGCTTAAACTAGCTAGGGTGTGACAAGCGCAAGCAGCTGAGCAAGATGATGAGACTGCGCTTGTTCAACACTTATATCTTCCTCACTCTGAAAGATAAACAAGCAGACGGATGACAGGTTTTGCACATAAAAGTATCAGTGCTGACAATTCATCACATTTCTTACTGACGAATAAAGTGACACGGTTTAAATTTGCATTAACACAATATGGTATTGTTCAGGTCAAGACATGGCAGGAAATGACATTGTGAAGGAGTTGGCAGCTTCCCGACACCACTGGATTACAGATCAAGAACTCATAAGTATCAATGGTTAGTGTGCTGTAAATTTATACCATTTCAGATTGGCAAATAAAGAGACGGTTTAAATAATAGTAGAATGATATGACATTATTCATAGTTAAGACATTGCAGAATATAACATTGTGATGTAGTGGGTAGGTTCACCACACCACTGGATTACAGATGAAGAACATAAGCATACATGTAGTGCAAAAGAAGATCACTTGCTCTGTATAGTTTAATTTACATGGTATGAAGAAGGAACTTGGTTGTACAACTGAAAACTTAAATTGAGAAAGGACGAACTTTTGTTTATGAACTACATATAATAAACTTTAAACAAGCAATTTGATGCAAACACCAAAAATAAACAGCTGTTGCAGTCATGCCTAACCAAATATATACAACAAAGTTTCAAGGCTTGAGATGGACAAACTTACATTGTTGGTGAAGACAGGCTCTATAAAGGCCTTGTCCATGCTGATGGGGGGGGGGCAATTCAAGAAGTTTACCATAGAATCTTCTTCAAAAGCATTGCCTTTATTCTACATTTTGTTAAGAGTAAGTATAGATGTGATAATATACGAAAAAATGGAGAATATTTAAGATAAGATGAAGAGTGATGCTACATAACCAAGTAGCTACAAATGTAAGTGCAGCGATACAGGCAAAAGGTACAACCAAGAGCAATGCACAGCTAAACTTCTTCAGTACCAACCTTATGGTAAGAGTAAATATAGATCTGATGTGTAGAAAATGGAGGGCAAAGGAAAATAAGCTGCAGAGTGATGGTACATGAACACCTACCTGTCATTATAAGTACACTGATAAAGGACAGCATGTACTTACAAGAACAATGCAGAGCTAAAAAAACATTGACATTGGATATTTCTACACTAATGTAACCATTCATACAGATCAGATAATTTGGAGCGAACAATTGATAAAAACATTGGCATTGGATATATTCTACACTAATGTAAGCATTTGAGTGGAAAAACATGGTACGATGACAGATGGAATATGTATTGATAATGGATGGGCATGGAATCTCGACATATATGATGAGTAAACTAAGCAGATGGCGGTGCAACAAAGTAGAAGAAATGCAAGACAACATATGGAAGATACGCACAATCAATAAAACCTTGCCAAATTAGAACAGGCACCTTGATGGGTGAACAGGAGAGGCCATCTGCCTTTGACTCCTTGAGGTTAGAATAGTCATTAGGATGATATTCTGAACAAGAATCAACAGGTGGGGAGCATACGAGTTTCATTGCTTCCAGAATGGCACTCAATGCCCTGGTGCCAATTTTGTAAGTCATTGCAGTGTTCCACAATATTCTTCTGATGCGCGGATTCTGATATTCACTGTAATTGCGTATAATATCTGAGAACCATGAAAACATAAATAGTTGTGAGATTATCTTTGTAATGCAGATGATATTCTAATATAGGGGCGCCCCTGTAAACACTTGTGTGCTATCACTGGATTCTGATGAGAGAGCTCATGTGTGCTGTAATATGGTGCGTGCATTTATATAATCTGGCACAAGTACACAAAAAATAGGCTCCAAAAGTAAGGATAGCTGGCAGATGATAGGTTCATAATATACTGTATAGAGAGTTTATTGCCAAACCATGATAACAAGAGCACACAGCAACTAGGCAGATCATAGTGTACATAACAGGGGTACACCATAACCAGGATATATAAATCGGGAAAGTGGAACTGGCTGGAAATTACGGTGTTGTATTGCCGCTAGTAATTGAAAGCCTATCGATCACGTACAGGCCAGCTCTATCAGCTGTTAGACTGCAGATGTCCCTGCTCCCCTTCCTGACAAGGAACATACTGTGCTTCCCATACAGAACACCGCACGGGCCGCCGGCCGAACCACCGGCCCCACCGCCTGTGTTCCTCCGCCACCCCCACCCCCACCCCCGCCCCCACCCGCGTCGAGTTTTCTTCGTTCGACGAGGCCCCACCACCGCCCCCCAAAACCACCTTCCCCACCCGAGCCCCTTCGATCGCACCGGCGAACTCCGGCGAGCTCTGAAAAATCGACTGACCCAATTTTGAAATTTAGTCTACTGTGATTTAACTAGTGTGGAATATAAAAGGGGAAAACCATGAGCATTGCGAGTATGGTGTTGAGCGTGCCATGGCGGATCTGAAGGTGCAAACCGGACAAAGGCAACTTCGCAACCAAGACAAGAAATCAGAGTAAAGCAGTGGCGATCTATTTTCTTGCTGCGATAAATAAGTTGAGCAGATACGAAAGAGTACCGCCTCTGGTGCGGCGCCGTGTACGCATCTGCTGAGAATTTGACGGTGCTGCGGTAGCGATGGCTGTCGGCGGCGTGGAAGCAGATCTAGGAGGGTAGACGGTGGCGGCGGGGCGCGGTGGACGAGACGGTCGTAGGAGCGGCGCCGGCAAGGTGGACGACGGCGGGGATGAAGCGAGAGGACGGGATGCAAGGATCCCGGTCCGAAGCCGTGGATGAGAGAGGTCGATCTCTCGTAATGGACGGCGGCGTCGGGGTATCAGCTCCGGCATGGTGGAGGAGGACGGCGGTGGATGGGGTGGCGGACGGCGGCGGACGGAGGAGGGTGGGGTGGAGAGGGTGTTTTGGCGCCCACGGAGTACGAATGGGGAAAAGGGAGGTAGAGAGGAAGGGGGGAACCATGTATTCAGGGCGCGCTTGTCTCAAATGCGAGGAAATTTACAAACTTAGCCCCCGTTTCAAATTTCTACTACATCACAGCAACACTAGTCGGTTGGGGATAGGACGGTAATCTCGCATACACCGAATATTTGCCGACGAGAGTTTGTTTTTGGCGCCCACCGTGTATGAATATGAATCGGGGAGGGAGTCGATTTCGGCCGAGGACACACTGTGTTTTGGCGCCCACCGTGTATGAATCCGGGTGAGAGGCGGTTACGTCACGTTTGGGTGAAATTACAAACCTACCCCTATCGAAACCTATAGAAATCCAGCATATAGGCTTTGCGTGGCAGGGATAGGCAGTAGTGATTTCCATCTCGCAGATTTTGGTTTCGGGCGGTTACTGCGACTTTCCCCGCTTCGTTCAAATTTTGCAGAGTGCACGTTTACCGTGCCAACTCAATTCGAATCCCGTTTGTATTCTATTTTTTTCGGGCGGGATCCATTTTCAATTGGAATTACATTCTATATACATCATTTTTTATATATACTTTCAAAAGCACAACACCATTTATACATAAATATGGTTTACAAATGGCATGATCTCAGATTCATAAGGTTGTATCCATCAATTTGGATTTTCAAATATTTGAAACCACTTTATGTTGAAATCCAATGTATGCATTCCTCGCTAACTGTCTCCAATTAATGTGTGTTTCATGCGGGTTTTTTTACTTCTCAAACATGTATAATGTGTTTCACACACGCAACATATAGTGTAATCCCGTTTAGACATTAATTGCATATAAACCATGCATTGTTTGTAATTGAAGAATCTATGGATCACCAATATTGATAAACTATATAACATTACACGTGTGCCCAAATTCAAATGAATATGCATGTTTGATACACCAATTTGCGTTATGATATTATCGATGTCGTGATCTCCAGTTTAAATATTTGAATCCCCTTTAATCCAGATATTCGTCTCATATAGCTATCACTCATGCTTATATAGGACTATCTCTCTGGACCTATACGCGTTCATCGTCTCTCAGGTATCTCTCGTGCTACCTGTATGTCGACAATGATCTTTTATCTTCGTAACACACTGACGGTACTCTCTCCCTCGACCTTCATCACTCTATCTCTCTCTAAGTATATCTCGCTCCCTGCTATGTGTCTCTAACTATGATTCTCCATGTGGAATCTCTTTCTCTCACACAAACACAAAACTTTGTCTCCCGGGGTCTCATTTCTCTCTACTATTCCCATGTGTGCCACTCGCACACCCCTCATACAGAGATGTCTTTCGCTCCTTAGATATGAGAACCTACGACTCTTCCTCTTCAATATCTCTTTCTCACACACAAACACAAACTCTGTCTCCCAGGGTCTCATATTTCTCCATTGTTCTCTTGTATGTCGCTCACACACACCCTCTCTCCCTAGAGATATCTTGCGTTCCCTCATATGTCTCTCTAGCTATCACTCTCGTTGTGAAATATCTTTCTCTCTCGCAGACACAAAACTCCGTCTCTCTGGATCTCATTTCTCTCTGATATCTGTTTGTATGTGACTCACACGCACCCTCTCTCTATCTCTCTCACACCCACACACATAACCCAGCCTTCTGATCCACTATACTCCTATCTCTAACGCACACTAGCTAGCATCTTTATCTTTCTATTTATCTGTTTCTCCATCAACCTTCTTTCTCGCCCTCACTCTTGATTCCTATCACGCACACTACATATGTTTCTCTCTACATGCAGTCAAGTGCCCTCTCACACACATATATAACTTCACCCTTTGAACCACCCGACGGTCATCTCCAACACCCAAACTAGCGGATGTCCCTCTAGCTAGCATCTCCATCTCTGTATCTATCTGTAGTTTCTCCGTCAACATTTCTTTCTCGCACGGAGTCTTGCTTCCTATCACCCACACTATATATGTCTCTCCATACATATGCATTTATAGGTTGGTCTCTTTTGCACAATCGTTGCGCCTCACTCCCTCTGCTCGCCATAGATGCATGCTCCAGCCCACGCCACTATCTCTTAAAGACAAAAACACATGCTCAATTGTCGGGACTTCTTCCATGCATTCTCACATGCATGCATATTGTCATACCGATCCGTCTCTCCCATGTCGTTGATCTTATGACTTATGTCTTCTTTCTTTTATCTCGATCATGCGCGCGCGCACACACACACATCCCACGTATACATGTATACCTCTCACACATGCACGTTCAAGGTCTCTATGTCTCCATACGTAGTTAATTACCCTCAATCCTAACGCCACATCGAATCGTTCTCCTCTTTTGTGCACATAACTTCCGCCTGGATGGGTAAAACACACACTCACACTTAACAATCTCCTTCTAGCTACCCCCCCCCGCCTCTCACTCTTCCCCTATATCCCTGAAACCAATAAGACCATCCATTAGTTTAATTCCCGCCTACATGCACCATTGATATATAGTAGTCTTCCTCGGTGTCTCTCGAACAAACACGTTCTCTCGAAGTCGACTCCTCTCACGCGCACACACCTTCTCTTCCCTCTCTACGGGCATTTTCTCTCTCGCACCCCATCGTTGGTGGCCTCTGCCATACACATCACCTCTCTATGATGAAAGCCATGGACACTTAAATTACATCCGCCACAGAGGACCCCGCGACACACACACACACACGCACCCCCCCAACACACACACACTAAGACTCCATCTCTCTCTCTCTCACACACACACACACAAACACACACACGCAAGCACGCACGCCCCCCCCACACACACTAAGACTCCATCTCTCTCCCTCTCTCACACACACACAAACTAAGACTCCATCTCTCTCTCTCTCACACACACACACCCCACACACACACTAAGACTCCATCTCACACACACATGCTCTAGGCGGAGCATTTGTTCCTACCACCCTTCATCCAACCTTACCCGTATGATGAACAATCAGCTTTATTTACTTGCATAACATGGACAAATTCCACTTTACTTTAGTAGTCAGCAAACTTATCATCTGTACCCTTATAAAAAAACGAGTTGGTGGTGATGGTGTGCCTGCCATCTTGTAATACAGACCGTATGATCTATATCTGAGGATAGAAAGCAAACTATGATAATTTTACAAAAGATACCCGCACCTCTCTCCACATCATTATCTCCCGCAACCTCATTGCTCAGCAATTAAAAAAGGAATAAGTCTCTGGAACAATCTAGCATGCATGGTGGCCGCTGCCGCCTGCCGGCGCCGTCCATCCCCATGCCTCCGCCCATTCCGACTACCAGTCACCACCACGCTCCACTCCTCCTCGCCTTATCTCTCATCTTTCATTTTTTCGATGACATTCTCGAGATACCAGTTTTCCGATAAAATTCTCGAGATATCATTAGTTTTTACACATGGGATTACTCCTGCATGGGTCAATCACAACAGGTGTTCTGTAAAAAAATGCATATTGATGTTCCGTGCAATGCACGAGAATCTTGCTTGTAATTATATAACGCAAATCACGAGCAGGAAGTGACATTTTTTTGACACAACCACGTTAACATGGCCACGTAAATCACTAGCTAAAGTAAATACCATTATACTTATATCCCGATGCAAAAGGTTGAGTACATGTCCGAAGAGTAGAGTCGCACACACGCACTCTGTCTCTCAGAATCTCTCTCACACACACACCAGTTACGTGACGCCCACTTAAGCAGACACGTATGTTACAATTTGTGCACCCGCGGGTACACGTGATGCTGCGCATTTATTTAAGCCGGAAGGCGAACCCAAACAGTAGCTGCATTCATTCCCCTCCCGCCGCCTCTTCTCTGGTCGCCGTCGCCCGGTAGCCATGGGCCGGCCGAAGGTAACAACATACGCCATACTCCCGCCGGAGCGGCGCTTTAATATGGAAATTTTAGTGGCCATGCATGCATCTTTTTGTGCTAGCACTCCTATATAAGGGTTGACCGGTCGCTTCCCGCGGACGTGCGCGGGCGGTGGAAGAGGAAGGAGAAGGGAAGCGGGCTGTGGAGTAACGTTTTTTACCACAATTTCCTAGGAAACCGAGTGCAATAATTGAGTAGTTTTGCAAACTACCAGTACTACACCTGAAACGGTTCAAAACCTATACTCCCTTGCCAGCGCGCGCTTCCCGCGTGAAACGGTCAGCGTCGCCCTGGAGCGTCAGTGCCGCATTAATGCCCGGCCAGAGCGGAGGCGACCTCTCACTGGCGCCGGCTTTGAAGTGGCGCGACGGCCGAGAGAGCGCCGCTTCCCGGTGCACGCGACTGCTCCGCGTCGAGACTGGCCATAGGCCCTGTTTGGATCCATGGGTTAGAGTTAGTTTGAGCTAGTTGGGGCTCAAATAGCCCTAAACTATCCAAGCATGAGGGTTTAAATTGGAGCAAGTTGCACCGAACCCACCAAAAAAAACTATCCCACCCATGAGGGTTTAAACTGGAGATAGTTCTCATTGGGACCACTGAAAAATCACTTTTCTCTCTCCATGAAGTGCATTTATTGTCAATCTAACCCTGTCACCCAAACACCTCTTTGGCTACAGTTAGTTCAGGGTTAGTCATGAGTTAGTCTAACCTCTAGCTAAGTTAGAGTATCAAACAGGAGCAGTATAGGACATGCAAGTTGCTCAAAGCATACAGGCAAATTCGTACGTGAAAGGATTTTTTTCTTTTTGAAAACGGAACGTGAAAGGAATTTTTTTAGAATGCTCTTGGCATGTCGCTAACATGTGATAGTTAACCGACCTCAATAGACGGCAGAAACGCCAGCCCGCCGCACTTTGATAGAGACGAGGAGGGAGAAGCGATACAGGCTGCTGGATTACTAGAGATAGGTGTCGCACGGAAGCCAAGAAATATGGTGATAGCGTGGGTTAGCCATGTACTAGTATGATGTAACTACACTTGGCTGCCGTGTTTCGTACTCTTCCAGTCCACTGTGGAGATGATTGGTTAATTTTATATCGCTGAATAATATTAAATATTATGAGTGCAGACGCTCCACCACGAGGTTCCTTGCTCCTTCTCGGTCGTCCGGAATCTATGTTCTTCCACTCTATTTTTTTACGTGAGCTTTGTTCATCCTTTTGCCAACACGCGAGACATCTAGCATCAAGGTGCACGTGTTATGCAAGGATCGTTCCATCTATATGAAGAACACGTGGGACTGGAACTACGAGACGAACATGTACCCAGGAGTGGACGTACGAACCTGAGTAATGTAGCGCAGTAAGTGAAGTAGAAAGGCACAAATCGTATGAACATGCGTGGCATATAGGGTGTGTTTGGTTGCGTTCTCGTCTCAGCATAGTTGTTCCCTCTTCAGGCATGCTCAACTCAACACCCCTCTTCATGCATGCTCTCTTCATGCATGCTTCTAGTGTATTTGTGCTAAACTAGTGTGGACTCATGCACCCTCCATACACTCTACCAAACACCCAAAAGTAGGTCGAGAAGGGAACTCTTGGGCGGCATTTGTCTCTTACTACGTACTACCACTAAATGTTGTACGTGCAATGCACGGTGATGTTATGGAGTACGTGCCTAAGTACTCTACTACTACTATATTAGTTGGAGGCACATATTAACTTTTATATTTGTTTACGTGTATGCCCCGAGACCTTCCAACTAGACGTGTCTTTGTCTCCATTTTTTTGCGGAAAACGTGTCTTTGTCTCCAGGTCGCACTTTGTATCGTTCATACCACTAAGTACTACTACGTGTGGTCTCCGACCCAGAAGTGGAAGAAGTGGAGACGCTCTACCATGCTGTTTTTTTACGCTGGGCTCTACCACGCTGTTCATGTCCCACTCCTTTCGCTGACGTGTGGGACATCCAGCACGTGCCGTGTTTGGCACCCTTCGTCGTAAGAGTTGAAACGCTAGCATTCATCAGAAATAAAAATTAATTATAAATCGGCAGTGATACTATTTTTTTGCGAACCAATCAGCAGTGATACTATACCTCGATATCGGAAAGAATACTACTCCGTTCGCCAACATGTGGGACGTCGACCATCCTGGTCCACTTGCCATGCACGCAGAACTCCAAGGGAGTCACCCAGGTCGTCGCGCCGCAGTAACAATGACTAATGAGCCGTCAAATCACAGGCCCACTTCCCACTTTGAAGTTGCTTGGACGAAGGAACCATCATGACTTCGTTGAATTCCGCTTCTTGAAGAAAACTACTGTACCAGCAGTACTGCTAGCTACAGTAGTTACTACAACAGAGGCCTCCTTTCGTTCATAGGATAGGAATATGAAAATCATAGGAAGTGAGATGACATGCATCTCAATTCCTATAGAGAAAGAGATGCCATTTGATGCTTAGGATAGGAATTTTTCCATTTAGTCTAGGCTAATGTACTGGTAATTTGCTCTAAAAACTACAGTAGTAACTAGTAGTACTGGTACATGCTCGTACTCAGACACACACACACACACACTAACTACTAGTACTACTACTTCTCACATGCTGGCCAGACGCCGTCGTTCTCCTTCCCGGCTTTGTCGGCGACACCCCACCGTGCTTGGATCTCCGCCGACCTCTCCGCAGCAGCGCGTGCGTCCTTTTCTTTCTTGCGGCGGCGGGCCTCTCTTTTCTTGAGTGCTTTCTGACTTTTCCGCTCCCTCTGTGCGGCTTTGGCCGCCTCTTGCTCTACCGCCCATTCGGCCTTGGCATCTTCAAATTCCTCCCACATAGTTGTGAGGTCGCGAGCGGCGATGAACTCGGCACGGCGGGATGCCATCGCTTCCCTACCATTTTGTGTGCGGTCGTGGGCGGCGAGGAACTCGGCGCGGCGGGATGCCATCGCTGCCTTACCGGTTAGTGTGCGGCGCGGTGGCATGAACGACGCTTGGTGAGAGCTCTGGGGTGGAGTGGCCGGACAACCGTATAGTGCATTGGTTTGTCAAGAGCTCAAGGACAGAAGACGAAGCAAATTTGGATTCCCCTTCAATCCTGGTCATTTATTACCGAGTAAAATGCATTGGCGGTCATCGAACTTGTCTTGGTAGCTCACTTTGATCATTGTATACGAGATATGGTGATTATACGGTCACTGGCTCAGCGTATAGCTCCGTATTTGTCTGGTTGACCAGTCAAACAGTCCGCATGCGCCTCATCAGCTCGTGTTCTTTATCTATCTACGCGGGCCTACCTGTCAATGGAGAAAGAAATACTGTAAAAACCAAAATTATGCTAGAGTCCGGACCGCTTCCGGAGCCCGCTCTCACCGCCCTGGCCCCTCAAGACGCCAGCTGCCCGCCGCATGCATGCATAGCAAGTAGTACTCCTTATGTGGAGGAGAGAGAGGCATTGACAAAGTCAAGGAGTGGGCTCTGCAAGAGCCCGTCTCTACACGTGCTCCTAGGTATAAAAAATAATTCTAAAAAAGGCATAAAAACAATTGTGTCTTAAAAAAGAAAGGTAAAAAACATTTGAGAGGAAATAGATAGAGAGAAAGTGAGAAAAAGCTGTAACCTGGGCATTACATGAGGAAGGAGGGAGTGGTGCACATGCCAAGTTCACTGGGCTGCCGTGTTTCACACTCCTCCGTCGTAACAGTGGAGACAATAGCTTTCATCAAAAATAAACAATGAATACTCGTTGCTCGTCCTCTATATCGGAAAGAATACTTTCATTCGCCGACATGTGGGACGTCGACCATCCTGGTCCACCTGCCATGCACAAAATTATCCTGGTCTACCCCGGTCGTATCGCAGGCCCAACCTTTCCCACTGTAAGTTGTTCGGACGAAGGAACCATCATGACTTCGTTGAATTCCGCTTCTTCAAGAAAACTTACTGTACCCGCAATACTGCTACCACACGCGAAGACTGGACGGCACTGTACCACGTCATATCACTGAAACCCACTAGGCCAAACTAGCCCGCCTAGGTCATCTATTTTGGAACGGAGGGAGTACGTCTCTGCACTGCTATGATTTTGTGTTGCACGTCATATCACTGAAACCCACTAGGCCAAACTAGCCCGCCTAGGTCATCGATCGCTAAGCCTACAATTTTAGGAGCTAGGGCTATTGGTCGATCGACGAGGGATAAGTATAAGCGTACCACGAGCTCATCAGCCCCAACGTTTCTCTTCGGTGAGTGTTTTGCAAGTACTATAGCTCGCACAGTAGCTAGCCTACTAACACCAAGAATCA
Source organism: Triticum aestivum (assembly GCF_018294505.1). Classification (NCBI taxonomy): domain Eukaryota; kingdom Viridiplantae; phylum Streptophyta; class Magnoliopsida; order Poales; family Poaceae; genus Triticum; species Triticum aestivum. The sequence continues at coordinate 124,876,653 of NC_057806.1, forward strand.
TCAAACAAGCCCTGCTGATATGATAAACAGTTCAAACTTACATCTAATCATGCCATATATTACATCAAAAGCTGGTGAGGATACATCTGTTTCCATAACTCGGAGAGGGTTCGCATGATTCACTATCAAACAAAAGTAGCAAGATCCGCCCACACAAGACAGTGCACTAGCCCTAAGATGGTTTGATAACACGCATCGTTCTGGTAATTAAACACAGGGCAATGCAAACTACCCTGAAGGATTAGCGCGACCAACTATTTCTTGTCATCGATCTCTCGGGCAATGACCACAGCACGGACAGCGGCATGGGAATCGATTTCTGGGGCGATGTCCGCAGGACTGACCGCGACATCGGAATCGATCTCTGGGGCGATGTCCACAGGATGGACAGCGGCATCGGAATCGATCTCCGGGGCGATGCCAACAGGACGGGCCACGACATCGGAATCATCAAGGACGTCCACCGGCACCTGCACAACCCTAACATATTAGCAAGCACATTGCAAATAATCAAAAACCACAACTATGGTAATAAGCCATTATTTTTTACCTTGTGCAGCTCACCGGGGGATCTCATCCCTCCGGGGGCCATCTCCTCGTCCTCGATGGGGGCCATCACCTTGCCAGGGGAATACTGCTTCTCAACGGCGACTATCTCCTCAAACTCGGTCTTGAGCCTCACATAGGTGGCAATCAGAGTTCCTGGGGTAGGCACGGTGGGGCCATTGCTGTTCTTCCAACTTTCTTTGAGGAGTTCGTCCGCCAACGTCCTCAACTCTTGGGCCAGTGCTTGTTTCTTGGAGTTCTTCGTCTCCATGGGTTGGCCCGCCAACATGGTCAACTCGTTGGTCGGTGCTCGCTTCCTGGAGATCGCTGTCTCCAGTGGGTTGTCCGCCGGCAACTCTTTGCCTTGTGCTCCAGGATCCATCAATGAACTGACAAACAAAAAGCAATCGAAAGGAAACCACAATCGCAATGAAAACGGGAAAAGAATAGGATGTGAGAATCGGTCGGTGCTTCGCAAAAAGAAGATTCTTGGAATGAAAATATAGCAGCATAACTGATTCGCCCACCTTTCCTTCGTTGGTACAGAAGAAAAATGGCAGAAGTGAGTAGCCTGGAGTGAGGTTTTCTTCAAGAAAGGGAAGAAAGGGCTTGAACGAGCGTTCCAGTGAAATGATGGTTGCTTCGTCCAGTCCAACTTGGAGGCCACCTTACCACTGCTGGTAAAGGTGTGCGTTTTGTGATATGACGGGTCATGACGGCCACACCGGGGTGACAGGTGAGTCTCGACTGTAGCACCTCGCTGTGATTTGGTGGATGGCACGCGGGCCCGGATGCTTTGAAATGTCCCGCATGTAGATAGAGCGGCTAGTCATATACTCCCTCCTTTCCGGTTTATAGGGCTCAATTCAAAAATTTCACCAACCAAGGTAGATGGTGAGTGGTGGAATCCTTTTTGTAATTTGCAAAAGCACCCAATTAATGCTCTTGTTTTCTTCAAAAATGTATGTTTACCAATGTATTAATTGCAATGCATGCATGCATAAAGTACATGCATTGGTCAATTTTCTCTTAATACCTGCATGCAATTATTTAATGCACCTTGGAATCTGAACTTGTGATGGGGAACAACCAAATTGAGCCTTATAAAATGAAAAAACTAAGATTTTGAGATAAGCCCTATAAACCGGAAAGGAGGGAGTAGGAGTGCTCAATATTGTGCACCGCGACCAAGGCGGAGAGGAAAACGAGAGAACTACGTAATTAATGCATGAGTTTAATTAGGGTAGTTTTGTAAAGTACGAGATACATTTCTCCAATCGCAAAATGCCTTGGTTCATGAGATTTGAGATTTGAGCCCTATAAACCGGAAGGGAGGGAGTACTGCACACGGTGTAGTCTAGTCACTTGTTGAAATCTCTAGAAAGGCAAATACTCCTTTCCGGTTTACAGGGCTATACTACTCCCTCCGTCTAGGTGTGTAAGTCATCTTATGAAAACCAAATACGTAGTCCCAAAACACTTAGGCGCGGTGCATTAACTTCTACCTTGTTTCTTGTTTCTTGACATATCAACCAATAAGAGATGAGAGGTGTGCATGCTTTTAATGACTTGCAATGGCTAGTTCATTGCATGCAATGCTATTAATTAGCAAATAAACATTGGTGACCCCAGGAGGAAACGGTGCTAAGCGCGTGGACCTATGTAGAATGAGTATCAACCAATGGATAATGGAGTTTAATTGTTAAACAATAGCAATTTTGTCTCATGCAAGAGCCTGGCTAGTACTCCAAGGAACCGCACCACGCGAGCGTTCGCAACTGCCACGTTCGGGTTGCGCTTGGCTCTTCGCCTCTTCGAGAAGACGAACAATGATGTTACTCCTACTTCTACAGTATCGAATCCACTGCTGCATGTCCGTCCACATCGTGCGGGAGGGATAGCATGTAGCGAAAGCTTCTACTTACTGCTCCTGCCTTTGCTTCTATGACAGGTGGGCCCAACAGGTGGTTGGCCCTCCTGTCATGCAGCCAAAGGCAGGTGCAGTTAAGGCACCGGAGCTCAGTCTGCGAGGGAGAGGGCGTTGTAGTAATCAAATTTCTAGGTCTTGTACGAGTTGATGAAGATAGGGTTTGCTTGCTTGCTAGGGTTTCTCACTACGTATATATAGGTCGAAGCCTCCGTGCTTGCTTTCTAGGGTTGCTCTATTCACACACTCTCATCCTCTCCAGAGCTAAACATGATAGGGGTAGTAACACTGTCTTTCTACCTTCGAAAAACACTGGCTTTCTATCCTCACCGCTGGTTACAGATCCGGACGTATCCCCCTCCGCCGGTGAAGGGGAGGACGGGCAGCGTTTAGGCCGTCGTCGACAGCGAGGAAGGAGACCCACTGTCGGCCGCACTGTTATCTCTGGCCGAGCGCCGGCGCGGGAGGTCTTCCGATCCCTTCGTCGTTGCCTGTGGGCGGATCCGGCCTCCCGCCGCCCACCTATCCACATCCCGACGACCTTCAGGTATATCTTCGTTCAAAACCGCCTTAGCTCTACTTCCCCAGCTCGCTACGTCGCTGCATGTGCATCATTTTCTACCTCTCAGCCCCTCTCGATCGGATGGTCCAACGTCACATATTTTTTTCTTCTATTGTTAGAGGTAAAGCTACTTCATGGAGTCGAATCTTGTACTACTTGGTTCAATCAAGAAATAAAGTGGGGGTGGGGGAATTTAGTATGTACATCGGACTTGGTACAAACAGGAAGGAAAGGGGGTGAAAGTAGTACAGACTGGTCATCCAACCGGTCTCTTGGTCGAAAAGGGAAATACAGGGGTAACGCTGTACACAGTGGTATGACCAGGACTAGATTTGCTATCCACACATAGGAGTAGGTGGCTAGAGTGAACAAAAATGGGACCAACCCAGATATGTTTCTTGGATGTTTGTTTCTCGGGGCAACAAACTATGAATCACCACTTTATGCCCCTGTTTACGTACATGGTGCTGGACTGCTGGTGCACCCACTGTCCCATGCCCTTATACCAAATATTTAGGCTCCGTTCGGAATAAAGGGGCAGAAAACATAGGTCTTGATGAAAATAGAGGAATAGGAAAGGAATGTAGGTATAAAACTATGGAACAGCGAACCGGAGGAAACTCTCAAGAGAATGTGTTCGGATGGACTACGAAATGTACAGATTTGTTTTTTTAGAGTAGCATGCTTGGCAGTATGAGATGCTATTTGTTTATTCAGCTGCACAGTGACTACTCTTGTCCTCACCTCACGTACCACACATAGGTTGATTTTTTTATTCCGGCAACACAGCACAGCAACCTGTCTAACGCATGGCAGCGAGCGCCTGCCTCGGGCTTCCGCCCAAAAAATGAGCAGCGCGTGGATGTTTCTAATCCTATGGAATCAGTACTACCAGACCAGCTTTCCTATGAAACACTATTCACCTTTCCCGTGTTCCGAACGGTTGGAAGGGAAAGAATACCGTAGGAATATGTTCCTACGAAAATCCTGCACCAAACCTGTGAACCGAACGCAGCCTTAGCTGTTCTTAATCTAATGTCCCTGGTAAAAATGAAGCCATGCCACTGTTATAAGCCATGACAAGTTTAGCCAAATGTTTTTGCCTGTAATTGTTTGAGACTCTGACTGTTTCCTCT